>NC_140012.1:11260062-11514158 GCF_964263955.1 Coregonus lavaretus | reverse complement strand
CAACCTTGGTTTTGTTTAATTTATTTATCAAACTTATGCAATTGAGCTTTGTGTAATAGAACTACTAATCTGATGTTCAATTTCAAAATGCGTGTTATGCTGAATGCAAATATTTTATCAAAATAGTGATAGGCCTATTACAATTTAATGGAATCTATAACTGAAATATCTAACTTTTCTTTCTCAATAGAACTGTAGCTGGGAAGGCAAATTGCACAGACTACTGACAAACCCCCCCCCCCCCCCCCCCCCCCCCCCACTGCTGCATGCTATTCTGTCTCAAAAAACAGCATTGGCTTAGCAGCTGTGAACTGGTGCCCCCCTCTTCTCCTTCCCCTCCACTCACCTTCTCTCTCTCCTATGCATTTCCATAAAGCTCAACACAAAGATCTCCCTGTACATCTGGAATGCAACTTTTGTCATCTGTTAAATATAGTCTTGCTGCCGGCCCACAGGGCTTGGGGCTCCCTGAAACATGGAAATCAAATTATATCCTATTTGTGTGTGTTTGCATTTGCATCTATGTACCATATGTGCACGGCACAGTATGTGCATGCAGTGTGCACTCACATGTTTTATGTTCTATGCACTATGCTCCCTAGATCCGAAGTATGTAAGATGCGTGGATGTTCCTTGAATTTCAAGGGGCATTTCTTAGGATTCTTTGCTCTAGTGTCCTTATATCTGTCAAGTGTTCTGATACAAACACACGTGTTGGGAGTGTTGGTTGCGTTAGTCCTGGACTGCTAGTCGAGATGTCAAGGTTTACCTTGCAGGCAATGACTCCTTAGATGATACTGATAGACAATCTCATCCTTTTATTCTATAATTCTACTGAAGCTCAAAGTTGTTTTCTCTTTCTGTCAATTATGGGATCAATATAGTTTAGAGCAGGTGCTAGCAGGGGTTTGTATTCCTTTACAATAGAGCTGTGCTTTGGCACAGCAACCAGTACAAATATGAGATGTAGGTCTGTAGTATTGATTGCCTGTTTAATGATAATTAGACCAATTACCTTTATAGTGAATAACTGTATCAGTAAGTATGTAGCATTTTTTAAATGCATATGTAAGATATTTTACTGTATGTTTTTTGGGTAAATAATTATTGATACTTTTATACAATTTTAAGACTAGGTATATTTATTTTTCGTTGGAGTGTGCATATTTCTGTAAGCCCATTCATTCGTTATGCCGTGAGTCCCCAGCAGCGAAAGGAGTTTACCAGTGGAGTGGGAGAGAATGTGGGGTTTAAGAAAAGCGGGAAATGCGGTGTGTGTGTGTGTGTGTGTGTGGGGGGGGGTTCACACAGGCCGTCTGAATAGGGCGCATAATTGCTGTTAATGCCAGAGCAATGAGAGCAGCGACAGTTCCTGGTTAGATCTCTAAACAATAGTGCCCCCAGGCCTCACATTTATCTTCCCCCAAAAAAACAGCGGGACTAAGAGAAGGGGGGGGGGGGGGGGGGGACAAGTTTATTGCCACAGTTGATGTGGATAGGCCATTTGTGTGACTTTTCCTCTTAATGATTCTGGCCAGTTGTCTCCCAATATTTACTTGTTTCCATGCCTCGTCATCAAAATGTCGGCCCCAAAAGCGTAGTCGAGTGAGAGTATTATTTGACGGTGGAGGAATTTGGTGGTGCCGGGCTTGTTTAGATTGGAGTGTGTTTGGGGAGGGTCAAAGTGCAGGGAGGCTGACATGCTTTCTGTTGGAAAAGGAGCTGCCCCTCTAACCCTTTTATGATGAGAGATAGGAGTGCTTGAGGTTTCCATTGGGTGTGTGAGTGTGTAACGTCATCACAGCTCTTAATGATCATGTTGGCTATATAATGACTAGCTATGCCAATGTTCAGGGAACACCTGTACTAGGCCAGCCTTTTATGGATGTGTCAGATTGCTCTAGATTGTAACACTGTGTGGAAATTTCACTCAGGAGAGCTTGGTGTTTTGGGAGAAGTGTTTATGAAGAATCACCTGCAATGTTTGGTGAAAATATGTGAACCAACACCACCCTTCAGCACTTAATCTTCCCTATACCATCTCACCATTGTTATAAACTACAACAAACCTATCTGTCTATTTTTTACTTGAAAGGGAAAATAAATTGCATATATTAGGACATTGTCATTACAATATTAAATCCTGCTTACAAAGATGCAGCAGTCTGACGAGTGTCCTGTTATGGTGATTATCTGCTGTATTAAAGATATTCAAGGATTTCTGTATTTGTAAGCAACATAGATAATTTGGTATCCTGTCTGTCCAGTTTGTGATTGCAAATGTGGATTCTGGAATTTTCTGTTTATTCAAATAATCTAGACAAAAGCTTTTAGATGTGAGGGACCATTTTGTATGTGTTAAAAACATATTGGAGAAGTGAAAGGTGATAACTCAAGAAGTTTAATCTTCTAATTAAACTTTTAATTGCAGGAGGATAAGCTCTGAGGAGTGGATTTTGTGTGTGTGTGTGAGCGCACTAATGAGGTGATTGTCTGCTTGTTTGCCGTTAAAGGTGCTGGATTTATAACTGCTTGAAAAGGTGAGGGAGCTTTAGAGCCAGAGCAGAAGAAATGTATCTACTAATCTCCGGATTATTGTAGGATTTAGAACAAAATGTTTCAGAGATTACTGTATGTAAAAATGCACAAGGCTAATGAAATGTAAGCCCTTTGCACACACTGGAATAGTGAGAGAATTTCCGGGTCTGTGCAACAATTTCCGGAAAAAATAATTAAGAGAGTAGATCGAATACCACATCTGACACTGTTGTGGGATATTGTATGTTGTGGTCTGTGTGTGTGAGTGGGTGGGGGGTTGTTTGTATGAAAAGCATAGGTTTAAATGCCCCTAATGCATTCTACTCTCCACTGAGGACTGGTGTCAGCAGTGTTTGGGGTCAATTCCAAACGTGAAGAAATTGACTCCCAGCACTGAGTGAATTGTCAATTGGCTCCCCAAGGGGTCAAAGTGAATTGAGTGTCTGTTTGGACAACTGGCCCGAGGTGGGATGAGTGGCCTTCGCTGTCAGCCAGAGGGGACTGATGCGGAATGAGGACCAAATCAACTGACAAGCAGAAGGAATTTAGCCCTGTTGAAGTAGAAAACAATTGAATTCAGCATCCCAAGGTTGAAATAAGGTTTGTGTTGAAATAATGACCTGTTGTGCACAGTGTTAGCAAGTCATATAGTACTAAGATAGATATCTACAGGGAAAAGGATGAAAGTAAAGGATGATTTTCTAGATTAGGCCTAGTACAGTATTATAACAGGTTTGATTGACAGTCAATTGAAAGGATTTATATGTAATAATGATAGAAGACAAATATGAAGATCTTTGAACTGAAGTGATTAATGAAATATTGAAAGTATACTAAGGGGTCTGGATTGTCATCTTGCAGGGGTGGCAGGTGACGATCATGTGACCGGCTCTTGTCACGTCCATCACAGTGCCCTTTAGAACGAGGAGTTTCTTTACCCCCCCCCCCCCCCCCATCTTATTTTTTATCTTCCACTTTACTGCCCCTCTATCTTTATGCGTCGAGCCTTGCATTCTTCAAATATCAATAAAGATACATTGCTGCCGTTGTCATAACAGGTGATGTTTAGTGGCAAGATTTCAGGATGGAAAACGTTCCCAGTTTTAACTCTTGATCTTCTGGTTAGCTCATCTGCCTGTGCCCAGCTGACTAGCCTAGCATTTCTGTGAACAAATAAAACCCATTCAGACATTACAGTGGAGGTCAAAATAAACATTTTATGGCCATGCTAAGTCTTTATTTTCAATTCAGTCTAGATTCTGTCTGTCTGTACAGATGTATTTGTCTTTGGAGGATTACCCTGACGACTTTGACTAAACACTGAGCCTGTCTCTGGTCCGCCCTGAACTGAGGCCTTAGTGGAGAGCAGCTGCTCTGGTAGGGTGGAGGAATTCTCTGCTGTTTAAACAGTGGGTCGTCTCAGTGCAGGCCTGAAGGACCGGAGGGAAGGAAGTTCCTCTGTGTTTACATAGCTGAATTGTCCTGTGGGCCCCAGAGTGTCTAATGCACTACTGTTCAAACACTACACAAGTGTAGAGATGACCCCCACCCACACCAGTGTTCACAGCCATAGCCTCCTCTGTCTGTCTCTGTGTGTTTGCATGGTTGCTTACAGGCCTCATTTACTTCCTAGGTACCACAGCCATAGGTTGCTTCAACCTGGAGGTTTGCATGATTGATATTAAAGAATTGCAAGGCTCTATTTATCTCAGCAAACAGGGGAGGGTTGAGAAAGGGTGGGGTTTAGACTGACAGACAGACATAGAGATAAAGGGCCCTTTGCTCCACCAAGGCCTTGCCTACTGGGCAGCCAGACATTGACATAATGGTGGAGTCATCAAACTAATTGTTGTTTGAATTACCTGTTATGATCCGATGACAAATCTCCCCCACTCCCGCCATTGGAGCGGAAAATGTACCCGGGATTTGCATGATGTTAGCAAGTGTGTAAACTGCGCTTCAACAAGATGGATAAATGCAATTATTGGGCAGACCTGGAGAGGGGAAAATCAATTTAAAGTCTGTAACACTAAACAGGGGCTGTGGTTAATTCATTTGGCCAATTTACGGGTGATGTATGAGTGTCGGGGCACATTAGTCAGGGAGGGGAGTTGGGCCTGAGTGTCAGTCTGTGTGTGTGTTCAGGGGGAGGTTGGCGTTGAGATTCACTGCTGTAAAAAAAAAACACAGTCTCCTTGCAACCAGACCCCCCTTTCTCCTCCCTACCTCCTTCTCCCTCTGCCTGCCATTACAAATGGTCCCTCAGCAGGGAAATGACAAAAAGATACACTGAGTGCAGAAAAGCGGGATTGCTGTGCAAATGAGGCGGGGAAAGGGGCTGTGGTCCGCTGGGCGGTAGAGTGAGCACCGGCAGCATCTACATACCAGGGGCTGCAGCGCTCAATCAGGCTCAGTCCACTGCCCCAGCACCCAGCCTGGCCCCCTGACCTCACATCCCCCCATTGCTAGTGGTATACTGCTGGGGTAGTTTTCATACAAGCAACAGTGGTGACAAGCACACTATATAGTATAAATATACTATGGGTAAAGAAGTGCTAGCACTAGTAGTAGTAATAGTAGAATGTTTCAAAGTAGCTACAGTGGTGTCTTTTGTAGGCCTAGCTGTTGTTGGACTGTACAACTCAATTACACCCCCCCCCCCCTCCCGACCCAGCTTGACTTTGATACTCTCAGTGAACTCAGGGGAGTTTACAATTAAGTTACAATTACAGCATGGATTCCGATGTTTACTCCAGGCACGCAAGGCTCAGGGCATCAGCCACAGGCAGTCTTACCTATCTGCTTCTAACTGTTCTCTTAAAGAGCGACTGCCCTTAACCAACTTCTCGTTTTGAATTTGATCTTTGATAATTTTGGTCATAATGGCAGTCTCGTCCAAAACAGAGATTTGCGAGATGATAGGAAAAAATGGTATGTCACGGAATGAAGGGTACCATAAGAGTTTTCCTTGAGTTGGGTTTATTTTAATCCTGCCTACATGCCCACAGCTGGCAGCACCCAAGTAATCATCAATTCGGAGCTCAGCTTCATGTGACCCGATCGTAATGCCCATGGTCAATTTGGTTTGATATTCAATATCCATATGGGGCTAGTTAGAGCCCAGCAGTAAATTACACAATGTACATGGGACATTATTTTAAAACATCAATAACTCCAAATGTCAATGACTTAAAAACCTCAAACCAACTATAAATTGTATATTGTATATTGAAAGGATTTAATGAGACAACTAAAAGATGTGCAATATTAACAATTACGTTGTGTAATTTATTGATGGTCCTTATCTAGCCCCAGAGGTAGGCAATCCAATGTCAAACAAACTTTGCCACAGTCGCACACCAGCCGGCTGAAGCTAATTGGCAAAATCAGGAAGTTCCAAGGCCAAATCATGAAGGCCAAATCAGGAAGTTCAGCACCCCTTTAAAGAAGCAACATTACTCAACCCTCATAGAAATGTTTATTTTTATACAGTGGACCGAACATGTTGTCTATCTCACAATCTGTAGCCTATTTAAAGTTGAAAGATTTGGCCTGCTCTGTACACAGTCATTGTTTCCCGGGAGAGAAACCACTCGACAGTTACGTAAGTCAAGCGATATGCAAAAACAGTGGTTACAGCGGGGCGGGCGCGAGACTTGGGGAAGCGTTGGTTTACAGCTCCAAGCCACAGATTGAATCAGGGGTTTGATATCTAAGAGACATGAGAGGGTAAGGCTTCTCTAGCCATGGTATTGAGGCTTTGTAAGTGGTCTTGATCACACTTAAGTGCCTCTTGGTTAAGATGTTGCTGTGTGTGTGTGCCTACTGTGTGTGTGTGCTGTCAGAGGAGGTGTGGATTAGTGTTTGTCACCTGACTGCCAGGCAGCGAGCTTCAGGAAACCAGAGTCACTGTGTGAATGCTGGCACTTGTTCGAGACAGGTGTCAGAGCTGCCAGCCATGGCGCCCACCCTGCCACATACACAGCAGCTGGGAGGGCAGGGGTCCATGGCTGTGGCGTGGGGTTAGGAGAAGGTATTGGGTGGAATTCTTCACCCTAATCTCAGCGGGGTTCAGTTGGTATGGCACTACAGTGGTCCCATGGCTTAGTGTTGTTAGCAGGCCACTTGATGCTACTACTGTGGACCAATGGCATTTGATTATTTAATCCAAGGATGCGGGTTAGTTTGCAGTGTAGGCCTAGTGATTGGAGCTGTAGACTCCTGTCCTTCCAGCTTGCCAGAGCAGAATCTTCCGTACTCAACATATCTGCTATTCCCCCACCCTTAGCCCCAGAACCATGGCAGAGTTGGAGACTGCAACAGGAAACTCTTATTTTCAAGGCCATGGAGTGGATGTGCATGAGATACTTCCTCTGAGCCTTACGTTTGCCTGGGATGTTGTCTGTATTCTCCTCTGCCCACCACCCCCACTCCTCCTCATCCTGTTACTTGGCCTGCGGGATCGCTTTGCAGACCCCCACATTTTACGAATCCCTCTGGAAGAATCCCTCAATTTCTCAACTTGCCATGTGGTTGGTAATATCCAGCCATCTTCCAGAATCCCCCCTCCTACCCCCTCCTCCCTACTTCCTAGTCGCTCACCACCCTCTTGGGAGAACAACTGCTGGCCGCGCTCTGTAGGCCAACGGAATTCCTCACCCCGACAAAAAAACAACAGCTTGGAAGTTTTCTATATGCTCCGAGGGTCGTTTTACAACATAGGACGTGCCACTCGACGCAACTGTTCTCATTTAGTGGGGAGCTGCCAGTCTTATTAGGGTCGTGAGAGGGACAAAGTTTTTTCACAGCCATTATAATGTATATGGATTCAGACTTGGCCCAGTCAAAATGACTCAACCTGGCGAGTCAGTCTCAGCTTGACCCATATATCCCCCTGGAAATTCCTGTGCTGATTTAGGCTATGGTGCTCCGTTCTAATGGAGGAGAAGAGGTGGGAGTTGCCATAGTGTTCTTGTTGTGAGGGGAAATGTTTGTTGCATTGATGTCCTCCTTGTCCCTCCGATGGTTAGGGTAGATTTATAGCCCTCCTCCGGCCTGTTGGGCTCCACCCCCCACTAGCACGAGGCTCCGAATAAATTTCGTAGAACATGACACACCACGGTGCAACCAATCAGGGCAAGATATATACCCAACGACCAAACGGGCAGCCAATCAGCCTGGAGATTTACAACCAGTCAGATCCAAGCATTTATCTCTCAAGTTCAAGTATTTATGAGTGCAGCAATATTTGTGCTATTAAGTTCTAGCCTAAACTAACCAGGAGGTGTTTTTCTTCATTGGTTTTGGCTTTGGCATTTGTAATAGTATCAATATGGAATCAATATTGGTCAGCATCAGTGTTGGTTTGAAGCACGTCTGAGTAGCCAACACTTCGAAATGATGGGCCAGAGATTGAGATGCTTGGGGAGCTGTGGTCAGAGACGCTGGGAAAGCCGACCTCTAATTGTTCACAGAAGCCATTGGCAGGAAAAGCAAAGCATCTGCAGGGCGGACACTGAGCGGAGCTCGCTCACTGCTGGGTTTTCAGGAAAGGAGCCGAGTCCCGGGATGCTCCCCAAAGACAAACTGCCGGGCCCAGAGAAAACCCATAAACCAAACTCTCTTCCCTCTCTCCTTTTAAGAGACAAACACTTTCCTCACTTTTAAAATTGCCCTTGTTATGTGGTTTACCAAACTAGGCTGTTGGGAGCCTACTTGTTTTGCATAGGCCCTTGTTTTTTTTATTCATGAAAAATAAGGGTCTATTTTCACTGGCACTGATTACAGTATTATCGTTTTTTTTTTAAACTAACACTGTCTTGCGCTTGTATTCTTCATGCCTTCTTGATCTCCGTCACAGATGCTTGGCAAGAGGCACATCTGCTTTCTCCCCCCACCCCACACTTGTAGCACAAATCCTGTTTTGTGGTGTTTTTGTATGCCATAATTTAGCAAATAACATCAGTAATGATTAAATTGGGCATAAAGTAATTGAGAGGCGGCCTGCTTGCCATCTGTCTCGTAAGATTACTGTTTCTGTGTAATTAAAAGTGTGACCTTGAGGCCGTGGTGGGAGGTGCCAGTGGGCAGTCAGAACCACAGGCCTGGGCTGGGATCTCTTATTTTAGAGAGGGGGGGGGGGGGGGGCGGCCAAAAGTGGCAATCTCCTTTACATGGGATGTGTCCTGTATGCACACTAGTAATGTGCGGGTTTACTCATAATTTATAATTGAATAAAGCAAAAACAATACCTTAAAATCATAAATATATAATTCTTGTGCAATTTATATCTATAGGCTACATTGAGGTTTTTCTTTCATTATTTTAGGCTATCTGGCATTAGTGCATAAGCCTGAGCTTTAGGGCCTAATTGTACTAGCGCCAACTAGCCTACACGCCAATCGCCAAATGCTTTTGGGAATGGGCAGAAAAAGTTAATGTTGATCCACCGTGGCAAAAAGGCCAATGTCGGAGTTTAATTAAATAAGAGAAAAACAGTGAAATGGAGAAAAGGGAGTGCCAGAAAAGGAATGTTTGGGAAAGATTTGGTTAAGTGGTAAAAGAGGATGATAGCAGTGCCGGCTATGTTATGTGTGATGATTTTGAGGCGCTTTACAAATTCCACAATCACAAGACGTTGGACTTCGAATAGGCCTATGGCACGTCAAGGGAACTGTAGCCTACTGTTCAGATGGGTTAAATGGAAACTGAAATCTGGACACTGACTGTAGGTCTATAACCTCTCACCTAGCCTTAATATTAACTCATGCAGAATGAAGCTGCATTAAAATGATGTAGGAAAAATGTAGAAATATGATTTCTTTCTTTCAGCATCTTGAGAGAATGCAAATGCGCAGTTAGGGACTATCTGTAGAGGTGCTATCTTTATCAGCATCATAAAAGCTGATAGTAATTCAACCACATAAAATATGCATCCAAGCCGAACTAAACTCTTATCAGAAAGATGTTGGGTCGTTTTCACAGCTTTCTATTTCATTACAACCGGTCAAACTGACTTTGGAAATTCTGCACAGAAAATCTTTCAATTTTTTTTCTCTGGTCCCTTAACGTCTTTGCTCCACAAAAGTAGCAGAGATCACAGAGAACTTTACTTTAGACCGAAGCATTAATTCTATAAATATAACATTATTCTGGTGAGAAAGGGTTTATTTAGTCTTCCAGGGAAACATAATGACAGAAGAGAAGCTGCATGTATCTAATTATTGACAAGTAGACTAACAAATAGCCTTCCAAAATGTCTGAAATTATTAGCAGAAACATATTTAAAAAGAAATAATATATATATATATATATATATATATCCTGCACCTCCTGTCAAAATAACGTTCTGCCGTCTCTGACTGTAGCCTACAGCGCATTGTCTATATTAGTGGGTTAGGGTCAGGTGCGGGCCTCAGATTTTCAATTTGTCACATATAGTCTGGTGGTTGCGGATGGCTTATTAGCAATTGCGTGCGGGTGAACAAACAGCTGGCCCGCGCACCACTAATACACACAAGTACTGGTCCGTGTCAAACACCCAAAACCTCCTTCAATTTGGAGGGGTGAGAGGAGCCCCACAAAGTCGTGGTGATCCCTGTGTGCATCCAGTGTAACCACGAGAGGGCGGAGAGATAAGGGAGGTGAGGGGGGCTGAGGTGGGCCGGTTTTAACTCTGATTTCACGTCTGGTTTTGTTTTGACTCCTGAGGTTCAGTTTCCCCTGGACAGTGTCCAGAGACTACAGAGCCTGCTTTTTTTCACCCCTCCTCTGAAATCCCAAAGTGAAGGGTCCTGTAAGGCCTGGAATTGGATTTGAGATTTTATCTTGTTGCATGTACTAAACAGGACAAGGAGATGGGGGTGAACTGTGAGTGAGTGTGAGTGTGTGTGTGTGTGTGTGTGTGTGTGGTATGCATATTCTCTGCATCCCCATTGTGATAACACACCTAGATCAGAAAAGGAACTGAAGGACTATACCATGATTACACATACAGTGGGGAGAACAAGTATTTGATACACTGCCGATTTTGCATGTAGAGGTCTGTAATTTTTATCATAGGTACACTTCAACTGTGAGAGACGGAATCTAAAACAAAAATCCAGAAAATCACATTGTATGATTTTTAAGTAATTAATTTGCATTTTATTGCATGACATAAGTATTTCATCACCTACCAACCAGTAAGAATTCCGTCTCTCACAGACCTGTTAGTTTTTCTTTAAGAAGCCCTCCTGTTCTCCACACATTACCTGTATTAACTGCACCTGTTTGAACTCGTTACCTGTATAAAAGACATCTGTCCACACACTCAATCAAACAGACTCCAACCTCTCCACAATGGCCAAGACCAGAGAGCTGTGTAAGGACATCAGGGATAAAATTGTAGACCTGCACAAGGCTGGGATGGGCTACAGGACAATAGGCAAGCAGCTTGGTGAGAAGGCAACAACTGTTGGCGCAATTATTAGAAAATGGAAGAAGTTCAAGATGATGGTCAATCACCCTCGGTCTGGGGCTCCATGCAAGATCTCACCTCGTGGGGCATCAATGATCATGAGGAAGGCGAGGGATCAGCCCACAACTACACGGCAGGACCTGGTCAATGACCTGAAGAGAGCTGGGACCACAGTCTCAAAGAAAACCATTAGTAACACACTCAAGCCAGCGCAAGGTCCCCCTGCTCAAGCCAGCGCATGTCCAGGCCCGTCTGAAGTTTGCCAATGACCATCTGGATGACCCAGAGGAGGAATGGGAGAAGGTCATGTGGTCTGATGAGACAAAAATAGAGCTTTTTGGTCTAAACTCCACTCGCCGTCTTTGGAGGAAGAAGAAGGATGAGTACAACCCCAAGAACACCATCCCAACCGTGAAGCATGGAGGTGGAAACATCATTCTTTGGGGATGCTTTTCTGCAAAGGGGACAGGACGACTGCACCGTATTGAGGGGAGGATGGACGGGGCCATGTATCGCGAGATCTTGGCCAACAACCTCCTTCCTTCAGTAAGAGCATTGAAGATGGGTCGTGGCTGGGTCTTCCAGCATGACAACGACCCGAAACACACAGCCAGGGCAACTAAGGAGTGGCTCCGTAAGAAGCATCTCAAGGTCCTGGAGTGGCCTAGCCAGTCTCCAGACCTGAACCCAATAGAAAATCTTTGGAGGGAGCTGAAAGTCCGTATTGCCCAGCGACAGCCCCGAAACCTGAAGGATCTGGAGAAGGTCTGTATGGAGGAGTGGGCCAAAATCCCTGCTGCAGTGTGTGCAAACCTGGTCAAGACCTACAGGAAACGTATGATCTCTGTAATTGCAAACAAAGGTTTCTGTACCAAATATTAAGTTCTGCTTTTCTGATGTATCAAATACTTATGTCATGCAATAAAATGCAAATTAATTAATTAAAAATCATACAATGTGATTTTCTGGATTTTTGAAAATTACAGACCTCTACATGCTTTGTAAGTAGGAAAACCTGCAAAATCGGCAGTGTATCAAATACTTGTTCTCCCCACTGTATACACATACATTCACATACAAACACAGGATGCATGGCTGAAAAAAGACATTAGACGATGTTACCAGTGTGGGCTGGATGGCGTCTTGCAATACTTCCGCTGGGAGTGGTGAGGGGACAGAAAAAAAGGCCCAAACAAAAATAACTGTTTTAATTGCTATGGCGCAACCACAGTGTGGCTGGCAAGGCCTGGGTGAGGTGGCACCAGCCATAGGGGACCATGACCGAGACTGGGCGAGGCTCCAGGGAAATTACAGGGTGCTCAGGGCAAGAAATAGAGCCAGCGGCCTCCACTGCCTGCTACCCCTTCGGCATTCTGCCTGCTCCACTTTAGCTATCATCTCCAAGTGCTACTGTTGCCATCTCTTACCACTTTCCACTCACTGTTTCATATTGCTGCTCCAGAGATAATTGGTATCTTTTCAAAGTTACTGTGTTTCACATAGTCAATGTTTCAGTCAATAGACCTGTGTAGCGGTAGGCCTAGACATTCACGATGTGGAAAAAAAAAACTCCATGTTTTCTAGTGTAGCAATATTTGGGCTGTTTCTCTAGATTTTACGTCCTCATTTTTTTTCATTTTTCCCCCTTTCAGTGTTTTGCTGTACTCTGTGCCTCTGTATTCCAGCCTCTCAAGCTATCTGTTTCTCTTTCTTTCTGCTTCTCTCCCTCTTCCTCTCTTCTCCCTCTCCCCCTCCTATCTCACACAGTATGTGCTCTGATTACCTTTCGAAACAGGCAATAAGTTGATTGCTTTACAGAGATGATGTAAGCCCATACCCTATGGTACATCAGGTTGGATTTCTCCTGCTTTATCTTGTAAAGCCTAAATTAACAGCTGGTTTGGTTTGAGTTCTTCTGGATCTGACTAAAGGATTAGGCTTCGTTCTCATGTGAGTCAATCTGGTTTGATTTATTGCAGGTCTATCAAAAAAGATCAATGGGAGTCCTTTTGAAAGTAAATCCTTAATGTCATCATTGTTTTTTTTTTTTTGTCTCACACTCCCTCTTTCTCATTCTCTCCCTCCACCCGCCGTCCTCGTCTATCCTCCTGTCTTTTCTTCCCCCTAACCCGTCGTTGATAGGGAGGGAGCTAACGATCTGCCCTGTCGATGGTATTCTGTTGTATCACCGGATGGATTTTTCTCTCGCTCATTAGCTATCCATCATGGCGAGGCAGACTGAAGCCGAGCTTTAGCAACACAAGCCCTGATCACACCCCAAACGTGTCCCTGCTGCTGTTTTTTCCCCCTTCATTTTTAAAACTTCATCCACCCATTTCTGTCTTTTCTCCACAGTGCAGCCATCACTCAGATTTGCTCTAGTATGGCTACAGAGTCTGAGCACTAGTCTACCTTTTTGTGTGCTTCATTTCTCTTTTGCTATATGCACTATTTCCCAAAGAAATTAAATGACTTAACATATAAACACGTTTTAAATGTCAATGAACAGCCTTAAATGAATGAATAGCGTCAAAGGCCTTATCCTTCAACTACTCATTTTTAATGGGAAGTGCCCCATCTGTTTTGTGTGTACATACAATACCTTAGCACTTGATGTGAGGGAATAATTTGTAGTTATATCATAACCTATACATTCAGCCACTCACATAGCCAAGGCCTACTCATACTCAGACACACACAAAGGCCTGGAAATGCAAAATGTCCATATTGACCTGGCAGCTGTTGCGAAACAAGATCCAGCCATGTTATATATTTCTCTCTCTCTCTCTCTCTCTCTCTCTCTCTCTCTCTCTCTCTCTCTCTCTCTCTCTCTCTCTCTCTCTCTCTCTCTCTCTCTCTCTCTCTCTCTCTCTCTCTCTCTCTCTCTCTCTCTCTCTCTCTCTCTCTCTCTCTCTCTCTCTCTCTCTCTCTCTCTCTCTCTCTCTCTCTCTCTCTCTCTCTCTCTCTCTCTCTCTCTCTCTCTCTCTCTCTCTCTTTCTTTCTTTCTTTCTTTCTTTCCAGTCTCACTCTCTCTCACGTTCTCCTATTCCTCCAACAACAGGCTCATTATGTTGTACCTCCAGTCTTTTTTTCCCCACTCCCTCTCTCAAGGCCATGACTCTTAAGGAATCTGTAACTTGAAGAATAGGGCTGTGGTGGTGACCCAAGGGTAGTGGACAAACACGACTGACATTGAAATTGGCTGGGCATTTAGATGTGTGTGTTGGGCATAAGACTGCTTGTGTGTTGACGTGTTTGTTTGTATGCTATGCAGTGTGCTAGTTGGTTCATGGATGGCAGGGATGGTAGGTTCTCAGAGTTCTCTCAAGGATGGCTCCTTGTCCTCCCATCAAGGGGGGAAAAATTGATACAGTTACATATCAGGATATTATTTTGGAAGATATATCATTTTGGCAATATCGCAATATAATTTTTGCGCTAGTTGGCTGTACCTGCACAAAAACACTTATTTCCATTACTGATCTAAACTTGTTTTCTCATGGCTCTCTCTTGTCCCTCTGCAGAAGACATATGGTGAGCAATATGTTTCGAATCGCAACAAAATTACAGTATCGAATCGTAATACATATAGAATTGTGAGAATCGTGAGTATCGCAATACATATCATATCGGCACCAAAGTATCATGATAATATTGTATTGTGAGGTCCCTGGCAATTCCCAACCCTGCTCTTCATCCATCCTCAACTGTACACCTCCCTGAGGTGTCCTCTTCCTTTCACCACTCTTTTTATTTGGTCAGATTTTGTGTGTGTGTCTGTGCACGCAAGTGTGTGTGACTGTGTGCAGAAAAAGCTTGGGGCCGATCGATGTCAAGTTCAGGTGTGTCCTCCTCGCAGACTTGGCTAGCTGGCAGACCAGGGGTGGAGGGGCTGTGGGGGGAGATCGACGGGATACGTGGGAAGGAAGGGCTTGCTGTCAGCCAGCCGGACCTCTTAATCCTATAGCCTTGGGGAAAGGGTGTGTGTGTGTGTGTGTGTGTGTGTGTGTGTGTGTGTGTGTGTGTGTCTAGTAAAGGTTTGACAATTTCAGCACACCTGCTCCAGTATTTGGCCCAGCTGAGGCCACATTTTGTGTGTGTTTGTCCATGTCCCGTACTGTGTGTGTGTGTGTCTGTGCATTTCATCTCCACTGTGTTTACTGTAGTCCTCACTTTAACAGCACACTGTATATTTACGTAGAGACGACACTGCCTCACACCCTTGATGTTTGAAAGGCGATGGGGGTAGGTACCGCACGGCTGGTTGGGGGATTGGCGGCAGGGTAACAAACACTGCCAGTACACCCCCCCCCCCAGTATCAAACAAATGCCTATTCTCTGATTCATACACACGTTATTTTCACTTCTCATTGTAGCTAAAACAACATAAGAGAAAGCAGCCAATTGCATCATCTCCCGCCGTTCATTAAAAGCGAAAAATACTATTTAGCCACATTCCTTGCAAGCTTGCTCTCTCTTGCTCTCTCACTCACACCACTCTGTCTCTCCCTCTCTCCCTTTCTCCGTCTCCCTCCCTCTCTCCCTCTCCAACTCTTGCCCTCGCTCTCCCGTCTCTCCCTAGCTTGCTCTCTCTCTCTCCTTTTTGGCGTAGACTTTTGCATATATCACAGGCTGGCAGACTAAGAGCCTGGGACTTCCCCACGCCACACTCCAAGCCTTTGATCCTTTGCTTTGGAGGTAACATCAAAAGGAGAGGCATAGAAAGGCAGCTACTACTGTGAAGTTCAATGTTCAACTTGATGGCTTGGCTGAGAGTTTTTTTTCTCTCTCCTCCGCCTCCTGCCGCTGCACTGCATCCCTCAGCTGACAAAAACACACAGTTTGTAGTCAAGTTTTTTTCTAGTCCATGTTAACCTTTATGGAACCTATCTGGAACACAACAAGAACCAAAAAGCACTTCATGAATCTGTATCTACATCTCTATAGGTTTATATATAGGTTTATTCACAAGCCCCGTATTAATGTGTGCAGGATAAACTGTTGCCGGTGCTAGGAGCTAGCCTTTCTTTTCTTAATTCAGCTCCCAATATTGCAGTGGGTTGCGTCAATGCTGGGCCTCGTTGGCGGATGGGTTCAGAAGAGAGGATATTACTCCATATTGTTTGCGACACGCATGTTCAGATGTATTCATTTTTTTTTTTTTTTTTTTTTTTTTTTTTTTATCTGAGAGCTGTCAGAATGTGTTAAGGGGAGGAGAACATCCAGCGTTTTAGCTCCCATGTTGACATGGGCGTGTGTGCCAGGCACACTATTGTGTTCACTCACTGGTAAACAACACATAACTGATCTAATGATGAACGCTTAGCTTATTATCAGCATCTGTATCTCAAAAATGATCCCTTCGAGGCAGAAAACAAATTCAGAATTTAGCTTATTCTGGATGTGGCCATGTGAAATACCACAAAACTAGTGAGAATATAGGATATATAGGGGCTAAATGGTACAATGTGCAATGAGACTATATGGCACTAAGGTACAATCTTTTTTCCTCTCTCTTTTTTTTATCTCTGTCTCATTGCACCAATTAGTAAATACTTGTGGCCTGCTCTCTCTCCCCTCTCTCTCTCTCTCACACACACACACACACACACACACACGCGTTTGGCGTGTCATTAGCCTGCTGGAACGCGGGCGGTTGAGCTGAGCTCTACCTTATCTCCATGTCAATCACAGCGTGTGAACATCAGTGTAATGATCTCCATCCAGCCTGGCTGTCAGTGTGTGTTACGCCCGCTTTGGCTCCGAGCCGCACCTCTACAGCTAATAGATGCTAAATTAAACTGATCAATAGATGGCCTCAGCTCGTTATCGACGTATTATCATGGTGTGGGATTTCTGTCCGTTTTTTGGGGCTCGTAGGACAGATATGAAGAAGGGAGTAACAAAGTGTTTTCAGATGGACAGTATATCAGCTCATTGGTGACAAAAATAAATCATTTTTTATTTGTAAGATTATTAATTTATTTTAAAGTATACAGGGCAGAGGTCACAAACAGCAGATAGGCTTTCTCACTCTTTCTTCTGTATCTTTCTCCCTTTCTCCTACTTTTCCCTTGGCTGGGGGAGATAACCCCTAGGAAAACCAAACGGGGACATTCATAGCTAAACCAAACAGGGAGTTGGTAAAATACCATATTAAAGATTCATCAATAATTGGCTTGTGTGCACATGTTTGTGTGTGTCGGTGGTGAAGGAGAAAGTCTTCAGAGTCAGACAGATCACCCAGTGATTAAGCAAGGCTGTAATTAGCCATGAGGTGTCTCTGTGTGTGTGCACGAGACAGAGAGGGGTGTGTGTGCAAGGGGGGGGAGTCATTGGCAGTTGATTTGGAGGTGAGGGGCGGGGGCGCCTGGGTGGGGTACCGAGGGACAGGAGAGGGGAAGGAGAAACACCCACGCAGACACAGCCCGGCCCACGTAGCAGCCTCCCTGACCCTCCCGGGGTCCTATTGTCACGGCAGCGTCCTCCATTTTAATGAGCTCCAATAACCACATCCTTATGACTTATTTATTTATTAAGCCGCGACAGTGAAGAGCTAGTTTCCTACTGCTATATTGTGTGTGTGTGTGTGTGTGTGTTTAATGGAAGGAAAATAATTATTCAGCCTATTCCCTGTATCACGGTCAATAAGATCATATGGCCCTCAGGAACAGCAGATTAGTTGATATGTTTAAACTAGGCTTAATCTGACTCGGTCAATGGCGGTATGAGGATGTTTTCTGTAGGATACTGTATAGTACAGAGTATTGCAGCTGCACTGATTCCTCTGACTGCTGTGAGGGTTTCTGCTGTAGTGCAAACTGTCTTCACAGTCTTGGAGGTGTAGGGCTCCATGCCTGTGTCCTGGAACCATTCTGAATTTTGAGCTGGAGCCCTGGTAATGGGGCTCTGGCCTGCACAGGGAATGGGCCTCATGAATATGGAGTGTGAACTGCTCCAAGGTGTGTGTGTGTTCATGCGCAAATGTGTAAAACGCATTTCTGTAGGTTGTGTGTAGAAATGGTGTGTGTGTGTGATTCCTTTGTGTTGGTTGAGGGTGTAGATGTGTGATGGTTGAGTGTGTGTGTGTGTGTGTGTGTGTGTGTGTGTGTGTGTGAAGCCTTTGTGAAGGTTGAGTGTGTGTGTGTACGCATGTTCTCTATCTGAAGGATTTTATTGCTTCACAAGGTGAGTGTATTTCTTCTAAAGGATCCTGCATTCTTCGCTTTATATTCCAATAGAAGTCTTCTCCAACCCAACGGCCATGGAACTAATTTATATAAATACCTAAATGAACAGGTAACCTTCTTGTTGTGTCAGGGTGCTATCCATCCAACATCACCAAGCCAATCATCAGCATCCTCATCAAGGAGAGGTTCCAGGGCTCTGGCTCAACCTTCAACTTCTTATTTTATACTTTTAATATTACCACTGCTCCTTAACAAAGGCAAGCATGTACACACAATGTGCACCTATTACCCACACTTTTCCTACCGCAGAGCGAGCTCCTTGCATAAGGGGCTCAGACACACCTGCTGTGCTAGCTTGCTGAGCTCACGTAGCCACCAAGTAGGTCAGTGTGTATGAGCATCCACCGGGCAGCAGGACTGGGATCTGACCTGAGCTTCTCATCTCAGCCCTGATCTCACTCTCTCACTGCCCACACTCGCTGTGCTACTGTAGACCAGTGTTGGAACAATAATAGTGCAGTCATCAAGCAGATTCTTTCATCCAAAGCGACTTACAGTTTACAATTTCTGTGTATTTACTATTTGCTGGAATTGAAAGAGTTAGAACCTTGCCCCAACCAACTCAGCCATCTGAACCACAGTAGACCCAAGAGACCCTTAAAGAGCTTTGTTTAAGCATAAACTGAGGAGGATCTGGAAGCACAGTCTTGGGAAGAGGCCCAGGCATAGACATTGAGAGATGGACGGTGGAGAAAGGTGAGAAGTGAACTGGAGACAGAAGCTGAGATCTAAGCAGTACCTGAGAGCAGAGCCTGCCAGGAAGGCCTGATGTTAAAGATGCCTGTGCTGTTCATTAGTGTCCCTGGTCTGTCGGAGGAACAGCATGCCCTGCAGTCTTCAGCCTCCCAGCTATATTTATAGACAGGCCCAGAGATGCCCTTAATGACAGGGAGGCAGAGACAGGACGGGACGGGACGGGACGGGGGGGGTGGACGGGACGGGGGGGGGGGACGGGGACGGGGGGGAATCCACCAAGAATTTGGAGTCTGGAATGATGTCATATCCTCGGAGAAGGAGGTGCCCCAGTATGTCTGTGACTGGTCTTTCTTCTTCCAAGTGGGATTGGATTACTTCAGCTCCAACAGCCATTGGTTCAGATGCTTTTTGTCTGTCAAATGGAGCATTTTACTGCTGTTATTGATTTTTGTTCACCTTTTTAGGAGAAGTTTAGTTGAATATGTGTTGCGCAATCTTTAGAAACTTTCCTGCAAATCAGCTGGTGTTTGAATAGCGCATTTGTCCACACCTATTAAGTAAACAGTGTAGGTGCAAGACTGCACGTATCTCATGAACCCGTGTTTGAGACCAGAGTTAACATCCAGAACAGGACAGATAAGGAAAGGGTTCAGGGCCACA
This sequence comes from Coregonus lavaretus, assembly GCF_964263955.1. Classification (NCBI taxonomy): domain Eukaryota; kingdom Metazoa; phylum Chordata; class Actinopteri; order Salmoniformes; family Salmonidae; genus Coregonus; species Coregonus lavaretus. Next base: position 11,494,556 of record NC_140012.1, on the reverse strand, counting down.
TTTTGAGAAAACAGTGAAAATAATATATTCCAAAATAAACCTTTTTTTATGGAAGAGTACAATGTCTCAAAGTCTTTTGAAACCAGCTCGGCTTTGGCCATGTTGTTTTCAGACAGTTTGTAGAATACGTTTAGAGGAGGCGGGACCGGGGGGCAGAATCCCCCCCCCCCCCCCCCCCCCATAAAAAAAGAAACGTCCATATAAAAGTGTCAGGTTGAGTTTGTCTTGCGCGAGAAGAGGGTGGGTTTGGAGTGGGTCGACGGCCCCGTGCTGTCAGGGCCTTGTGGAATCCCCTAGTGGTTCTGGCTTTGGAGTAAATACAGGCCCAGCGGACCCCTTTCCCGCCCCGGGGCACACAAACCCCAGGCCTTCCCACATTCCACTTTTATTTTCCTGCTTGCAAAACGCCTCTGGCTATCGGAGCTGGTGGGACTTTTTTTTGTATTTACTCATAAAATGTGTATTAGAAGAACTAAATCAGTCATGAAGAGCCCTCTCGCGTCAACTAACCTCCTCTCAGTTTTGGTTGGACTTTCTTCCCTCTACTCCCCTCACTTTCTGCCAGCTTACATCACTCTTCTTCCTTCTCAAATTTGTGGTGTATCCTATAGATTGGGAAAAGGTCTCTCTTTTGACCTGGTGGATTTCAAAGGATCTGGATTGCATTATCCCCCTCAATTACAGAAAATTACTGTTCCAGCCCCAACAATTGGGTGTATGTTTAACCCCTGCACCTGTGGCCTAGACAAAGGAACCCACAAATGTCAAGAAGGAAACATATTCGCACCATAATTTTCAAGTATTATTTGAATGTAGCAGCTGTCCTTTTGAAGTTAACTAAACAATACTCTTTCTCAGACCTTTTTAGTCTTAGTCAAGACATGACACTGGGGTAGTGGGATTGACTCTGTTTTGAATGGGTCTCTCACTTGTTTTGGGCACAGCAAACACAAATAAAGCTCTTTATATTTGTTGTTTGATTTGGTGTAATCTGCAAGCTGTCATTCTGATCCCAGGCCCCTGTCCCCAGGGTGTTATTGGACATGATGAACGGTTAGCCACAGTGTCTTCCTGTGTGTGAGCATGTGTTCAGTAATGTGTGTGTGTGTGTGTGTGGTGAACATGCGTGTCTCTTTGTGCATGCAAGTAGCTTTATTTTTATCTTTAACTCTGCGTTGTTGGAAAATAACCCATAAGTAAGCATTTCACTGTTAGTCTACACCTGTTGTTTACAAAGCATGAACCATTATTATTTGTTATTGTTTTATTTGAGCGTGTGTGTACATGCATGTGTCACTGTGTGAATGCACATGTGTTGCTCCTTGTAGCCTACATGTCAAAGTGTGTGTGTGGTACACGCCCACTTCTCCTATGTCTGGGTGGCGGTAGCTGTGTCATGGCTGCAGCCCTCATGGCCACAGATGGGCCGGGGATCTGCCGAGGTCTCCAGAGCAAGACCCAGGCTCCATATGTTGGCTGTAAAACCGAGCTGCTCGCCCCTCTTTCCCGCTCTCTCTCTCTCTTCCGCCGATCTCCCCCTAACATTTGTTTACGTGGCTGGAATGCCTCTGGACCTCGTTTGGCCTGACACCGGGATTCACTTCATCCTCTCTCGGAGGCCTGCTGGGAATATTAGGAGCCCTATTTGTCTGATTGTGGAAAAGCCTCTGCTGTTAATCCAAAACAATATGAACAAGCCGGTTTGTGCTGAGGCTCGGGTTGCATGTAACAAACACATCAGATGGGGTTTCAACAGGAACAGGTTTCACAGCATTGACCACCTCCAAAATTCAGGGTAGCTGACTCAGTGTACATAGTTTATCGCTAATAAAAGTGCATGAGAAGATTTCTATGGATTTGATTTGCTTAGCTTATTTTTAAATAAAATGTGAAAGTGTTTTAGGAGCATTATGCATTAGACTAGTGTTAATGATATGTATCAAAGTATTTCAGGTTAAAATGTTCTAGTAGTCTATTTGTTATATATTTGAAATAAGAGTCCTCTCATATTCCAAATCAAATATTCAGTACTATCACCCACACTGTTTTCTCCCGCTGTGACCTCCTTCTGTATAACGGATGGCACTGGGTTAGCCTCAGCTTGTTTGCATTGTGATGAAAGTTAGTGTGTGTCTGGGTCACATTCAGCAGCTCATACCATGCCAAGCTGAACTTTTGCATCAGTCACTCAAATATGGCGAGCAGACAGCCCAGCAGTTGAACCTTGGTAGTGAAATGTGGGGGCTTGGGGCTATTTTTTAAGACCACCCTCTTTCCCTCTATCACTCACTCTCACCCCCTTTCTAACCAGTATGCTTGTCACTATGGGAAATCTCCAGGCGAGAGAGGGAGAGTTCATCCCTCTGTAAGGATTTAGAGGACTCCCTTGTCTTTCACTTCATCAGAGACAATTGAGTCATTCAGCTCCCATTGTGGGGCCCAGCGAGGCAAGGAGGGGCGACGGGTTAGAGGGGGGGGGGGGGGCGAGAGGGAGTGGAGGGGGAAGCCCCTGATGCACAGTGTGTACTCTAGGTGGCTCTTAGGGGCGGGAGATGGGGGGGAAGGGGGTAAGAGGAGGAAGAAGAGGTGGGGGGGGGGCAAAAGAGTTATCCTGGAACTCCGGAGCAATTTGTCACATTGGAATGGCTCTTGAGTTACCAACAGGGCCCTAATAGTGGGAGAGTTTTTTCTGTGTGGGAGGAGGAGGAGCCGGGCGGCAGAGAGGGGTCAGGGGCCATGGTCTACTCAAGCCCAGGCGACGCGTCCGTCACCAGGCACTGGGGGGAAGAAGGGAGGGAGGAAGGAGGAGGTGGGGTCGGAAAGCTTGGCACTCGCCGGGGCTCCGTTTTCCTTGGCATGCTTGTAAAACCTGCAGGAGGGATTAGCGTGTGAGAACATTTGCAATAGCAGGCTGAAGTGGAGCCGCCTGTCAGGGCATGTGCACTCTGCCTCTCACCGCTCCAGCGCCACACTCTGGAGTGTCACCTTTCACCCCCCCACCCACCACCTCAACGGAAGAGGCTTAAGGGATGTCCCCTCACTAAAGGCCTCCCTGCGGTTGTGTCTGAATATTTGTGTGTATCTGTGTGCTCAACTTGGACAATCATTTGGCTAGTCTAGTCTATGAGAAGACCTTCCCATGACTGGAATCAGAATTCGTAACCTGCCATCCACCAGCCCGTCTGGCACCAGTATAGGCTGTCTTGAGTTACCTCATATATTACAGTGGTACCCCCCCCCCCCCCCCACACACACACACACACACACATGGCAATTAATACCCAATATGGGGGGGTCTGTAAAAACCACAAGACCACAACACTGGAGCTTTACAAGTCGTACTTTCCACCCCTCAACGCACAAACAAACGCAAACAAAGACAGTTGCAGAAAAGCATTGTGGGGGTCATAAATTAGTGGTTGTGGAGCCAGGCAGAGTTTTTTTTTTTTTTTGCAGGGGCTGAGGCAGAGGACGGGAGTCAATAACTCCCTCCAGCACAAGCCACAGCAAGGCACCCCGCGGTGAACCCTCCGCTAATTACCACTGATTTAGCCACGGTCTCAGGAAGGGTCGTGACACACACACAAGCACACACACAAATACACACGCACACACAGTTGCACACAAAAACAAACTCTTGCTGATGTAGTAACAACCACAGACAGACAGATGCACACAGCAACACACAAGTGTACAGATTTCTTCTAGCACAGGCCCATACTTAGAGGACAGAGAGTAGCTCTGATTAGGTAGTTGAGTAGGCTACAAGAAAGGAGCTGTCGTTATCGGACAGCAGGGCAGCAGGAGGGCTATTGTGATTGTTTTATTTAGAGGATAAGGATAGGAACAAAGACGTAGATGGAATGACAACATTCCAATTCTAGCTCTGGCTGAGTTTTTTGGTCAGAATCGTAACTAGCCCAGCGGTTGATGTTCCGATTGCATCAGAGGCCAAGATACAAGGCCAACTTGACTTGTCAGAACTTTCCTTTGGGGGACCCAGTGTGGTATGAGGCAGCATACATTACGGATGCTTCTTTTTAGGTCGAGATTACTCCAAATCCATTTTTCATGCGCCGGCCTTGACACTAGAGAGAGCAGTGCCTGTGGTCCCAAGGTTAAGAAACGAGTCCGTAACCCTCTTGTGTTTCCACTAGACAACTCTAATCACTAGGGCTGTGACGATACCAGTATTGCAATATTTTTTTACATGTCAAAAATGAAAACACAAAGCAGACCAAACTCTTTGGTCCTTTAAAAACCTGCTGTCTGTAAACTATTGTGTGCTATAAATAAATAAATAAACGTGACTCTGGATGACAACATAATAATGTTTGTTTCCAACATTAGGGCTGTTTTTCTTAAGAAGTTAAATCTGCTTGGTGTTTTGTTTCCTTGCCACGATACTAATGATCGTCCCGGCCCTACTAATGACCCCCTATTTCTTTCGCTCTCCTTTTTCTCTTTCCTCTATTCATTTAGTCTTATTTGCTTGGTGTCCGTTTTCCTATCTGACCTTGTTGCGCTCATTTTCTCTTGATCTCCCTGTGCATATTTAGTTGTTGATCATGTTACATGTATATCAACTGTACAGGGTTTTATAGTTCTTTGTGACGGTGTATTTTGCCCTTAATATTTTGACTGCCCTCATTCCCATTAGGAGTGTTTGCACAGCCCCACATGCAAATTCAGGGAACTCCTGTCACTGTTTGACGTATTGGTTTGGATACCTATTTGAATGTACTCTCCTGTAGCAGGCGGTATGGAAAGGTCTGACACAGTGTGCCCTGCCATGATATTTAGTAGTTCTATTTTTCACACCGTACAATAAGTGCCTGTTTCACCCTGTTGACCCCCTGTAACTTAACTAATGTTGGGGGCCCTCTCTGAGCGCAGGCAGGCAGCTGAGGTGACCTCAGTTTGTACCCCCTCTGACTAGGTGGCCTTGACATTCGTAAGGGAGACTGTCACAGCCGATAGCAGGGTCACCCCCTAGGATCACTGGGTCAGAATGGAGTGGGAGCATTAGCTATAGCAAAGGGCAGGCACAGCAAACAGAGGTCTAGAAGGGAAAGCATTCAGCTGTGGGTAGTGGAATGAGCGGGGGAAATGATGCTTGAGTTATTGCATTATATGAGTATCCTTTGGAGAGTATCATTGAATCCTTTGAAAGTACTTTTAGGCAATATGACCTGTTGACAAAGAAGATATTGGTCACAATACTTGAGATGCTAGGCTTCTTCTTTATGAAGGTCTTGCCCTTGTAAAGTTTGTCTTACAATTAGACTTTGCTCTCCCTGATGGCTCATAATTCAGATCAACTGTTCTTCCTCCTCCTTCCTTTCTCGTCAGGAAACTAAATATGGTAGACTATGTCACCAAAGCAATTGGCATGTAATCTGATTTAAAGGGCTCTACCCAATTTATGAGAGAATTGTAATGTCTCATGTAAGTCTCTCTCTCTCTAGCTGTCTAGCTCTCGCGCTCTTGCTCTCTGTGTGTCACTCAGGCCTAATAAAGTCAAGTCAATCATTCACTGGGACAGGCACTAGGTGGATTCAGACCCATAAGAGCGTGCAGTGGCTCCACAGTGCACCGTTTTTATGAGGCTGTCCAATAAAAGTCATTCAAGTCACCTGGAATCTCAGAATGGGCACATTTATGGCATCAAGTCATTCTAAACCCATAATCCACGTACACTAGCCTTCTCAGGCATAAAAGCAGTGATTTTAGCTTACCTACGATTTGGAACGGTTCTAATTCTTGAATGGATGCCCTATAACACAACTACTGTATCCCGTTCAAACTGCTAGGACATGTAGCTCTCTTTTTTTAATGTTTATGTAACATAGCAGTAATAAATGGTGTCAATCTACTGTAGTTGTTTTTTTCTGACTAATATGACACAGAAAACACAATGTTATGACTCCTCTCAATCCATATGAAATGTGTGTACTAGTTCCTGAGGTAAAACCCACCACGTGTGTCACCTGCTTTGGGATCCCCGTTTGCTTGCTTTTGAGTTTGTTTTGACTTTCTAAGTCATGTGATCACATTTAGAATGTTGATTCCTTTGTTAACATGTGTTTTCTTTCTTTCTTCATTTTGTCTCTTTCTCACCATATAGTACCTACAGATGAAATGGCCCCTGCTAGATGTTAACCACGGAAGTCTTCAAAGTAGACAAGCACTTAAAGATGCCCGGTCCCCGTCACCAGCACACATCGTTGTAAGTAACCCTGCTTTAGTCCTTTACATTTCTCTACCTCTTTTTGCCCCTAAAACAGAAATACAACCCTTCTCCTGTATCCTGTGTTGTATACCCTCTTTTTCCAACACAAAATCTGTTGAATGGATGTCGGTGACTAACTGAAATACCCTAGAGAGCAGGGTTGGGCTCAATTCTAATTGAAGGCAGTCAAATCAGGAAGTAAACTAAAATTACAAAAAATTGCATTTACTTTCAATGACTTCTCAATAAACTGAAAAGTAGAAGCTATTTATTTCAAAAGTTTGAAAATGTCTGGATGTTAAATTCGAATCACTTCCTAAATTGACTGCCTTCAGTTCTAATTGAGCCCAACCCTGCTATAAGCATTATATTGACTGTATTGATTGCGTAAAACCAATTGTAAGGGAAAGCTCACTCTGTGAAAGGGATAAGCTGGCAGCTGTAGTGGAGTTGCCAAAGTGGCAGATGGCCTTTGCTCTTTGGACGGCCACGCCGCTTCCGACGCAGTCTGTGTGGCGACACAAAGCCCAGCCCAAAGCTTACTGTACATTTAGAGTTTGCAGCTGGATAATTATATTAACCTAATAGGAAACCTATGGAGATGACCCACAACCTCAGAGCAGGAATGTTTACTCTTCTGACTTTATGAGCACAGTGTAGGAGGAGTTATAGCCACATTGTTAACTAACCCACACTGTTTACTTTCCAAAGAGCATGACCGCCCTGCGCCCGGGCTGGCTACGTGACTGGACAGTGATCGTCTAATAGGGATCATGTCAATATTTAAAACGCTAGAGGTGGTATATAGTGAAGAATATAAAAATGTGTGGAATAAAAGTTGGTGTTAGTAAGTTGACTAAAACTGCCCTGAGCCAGTATTGACATGGTGGGTAGTATTGTTTCTGGAGTTGTAATTAGGATAGTTGAGATAACGCCAACGTTAAAGTTCATACATGGGCTATATGCAATACTATCGGACATACACTTAGTTAAGGCTACACTATAGACCCATTGTGCGTAGTGTTTGATTCATTTAGAGTTAACCACGTAGCTGACCCTGTGTTGTCCCATGGAGAGAATATATGTAGTCTACATTTGTTTAGGTCATGAGTTTTACAGAAAGACGTGAATATTTAGTGGCTTAAATGATGTTAAGGCACTGTCTCCACGAGTCACTGTTGGTATTTGATAAGTAGAGCTACTTTTTATGAGCCTCAATAAAAGATACTATCATCAATGGTTTCCAGTTCAACAGTATGAGAAAGTTGTAAACCTCTTGGTCTTTTGCCTATTTTCGCTAAATACAGCTTAAAATAGTCTGTTTTATTTAAAACAGAAACCCTGTCAAAAGTTATGCTTAAGACAAAGAGATGGTGATGACAGCGCTCTAACGAACACAACAACCAAACTCAGTAGGACAGGCCCTCCTTTTCCTCAGAGCGACGCCAGTGTTATTTTTATACCGTAAAGTTCAGGATGCCTAACTTGCGTGGTTATTTTAAGAGACACCATTTCCTCTGAAATCATTAAGCTGGTAGGAGGCAGTTAAGCTGCAGGTAAATGCTTCAGGTTTTATTCCTCCATGAGTCATATGGCTTTAAATACTTATCACCTCACGTCTTCCATTGCTCCTTGGTACCGAGGGCTTTAAGAGGAGTTTCGTAAGATGACATCAACATACGGTTACAGTTAAAATGCTTCGCAGTCAGAATGCAATAGCATCTTGTTACTCCAGCAAACGCGTTTATCTTCATTGTTTATTTATTTATTTTCATTGATTGGTATGATCTGTGATTTGTTTGATAAAAAACGGGAGTTGGTAAGATCAGAGGTGATCTTAAGCGTAAGTGATCAAATTGAATGTGAGATGAAGTTTGTATTGTCTTCTCCCTCCTGCCCTCCTCTCCACTTATCTCCAACTGAGGGGAGTTTTATTAGAAGTTTCCCTGATTTGCATTATACCAGCGTTAACAACGTATAGACAGACAGACAGATCAGTTTTGGCGACTCGGGCAAAGTCAGAGATAACAACACTTTGGCCCTTCGTATCTCAATCAAACCCAACCCCCCCCCAACCAACATGGTCTATATCAGTGGTATTCAAAGTCGGGGGGCGCAACTCCTAGTGGGGTCACGGGGAAACTGCAGTGTGGTCATCAAAAAATAACATTGGGGGGGACACAAAAAATTAAGAGTAAATATTCTTTTATGGGACAATATACAACTTTTTTTTTAGAAAGATAAATTTGAAAATACAATTTTATTGAGCAAATGTTTTCTTATTATTTGTAGTTTTGGGGGGAACAACATTTTTTGAATACAGATTATTTTATGGGACAATACACAAATGTTTTTTGAGAAATATACATTTGAAAAATTACATTTTAATGAGTGTTTTCATTACTTTCTTTTAATTTTTATAAGAGATGAAAATGTAATGAATGGAAGGTTATTTGTTGATGTAAAAATATATTTTTGGGTTGTCATTAGATTTGGGTGGGGGTGGGGTGTGGTCGTGAGAAATTCTTGTAAAATAAATTGTGTCCCTAGAAATTCTGGTGGGAAAAAAATGGGGTCCCAGCTGAAAAAATGTGAATGCCACTGGTTTATATATTCCTTAACATCAGCCACCCCAAAGTTACAAAAAAAAATATATTATTATTGTTGGACATAAAAGACTGTAAAAACACCAGCAAATCAACTCCAAGTGATTTTTATTGTGGAAATCTGTTCCAAAGTATTCCCACTCGTAATAGAGATACAGGTAACTGATTGAGATCTGTTGACTGAGACTGCCATGGCATATGGTTTACATCGTTTTCATGCTCATCAAACCATTCAGTGACCACTCGTGCCCTGTGGATGGGGGCATTGTCATCCAATGGGGGCATAGCCATGGTAGCCAAAATAATGGCCAAAATAATAACCTGCCCAGCATTTTTATACATGACCCAAAGCATGATGGGATGATAATTGCTTAATTAACTCAGGAACCACACCTGTGTGGAAGCACCTGCTTTCAATATACAGTACTTTGTAGCCCTCATTTACTCAAGTGTTTCCATTATTTTGGCAGTTACCGTATATGTGATCATTTAAGCAAGGTTTGAAATGATTATGTTTTAGTCAAATATTATATCTTTTTGGGCTTCTTGCGGTCAATTTGCAGTCTACAAATTATTTGTAATTATGTTCCGCCCCCCTGACCATTCTCTCAAGAAAAAATCGACCCGTGGCTGAATCTAGTCGATGATCCCTGCTTTACGTGATCCCCTTATCAAAAAATGTGGCCGTAAACAGTAGTTTGTTTTTGCTTTCAAATGGGAAAAAACCTGGGCACCTTGACCGATCTTTGGCTAGAAATGTGCGATCTGCACTGTAGCGATAAAAGCCAGCCGATAGGCACCAGCGATAAGGAGAGAGCGAGCCGAAGTTCAAGTGACCTTTCAACAACTTCAGAAAAAGTCAGAGAGAGTGAAATAGTAAATAAGACAAAAATATGAAGTTTGAGACATACATACAAATGCTAAATTGAGCAAAGAGAGATGTAGAAGGACAAAGACTGATGGACAGATGGAGATGGAAAAAGACAAATGGGCAGATACACATAGAATCAAACAAAAACATACTGTCTTGTGTAGAATCTATGGATAGGTCAGTTTCTGGGGTAGAAGTAGGTGGAACTCTTGAGGGTCAGCCATGAAGGGAAAGGAGGAAGTGACCTCACAGGAGCTTGTCGTTACGAGGGCGTGCCCCTCTCCACCACGCCCGCAAAGGGTGCACGCCGGTACCTTTGATGTGTCTGACCGCCCTGCGGGGCAGCCTCCAAACCGCTGCCGCTGAACTTTTAGACCATTGGCTGAAAGTTATTATTTATTTATGTCTATTGATGTGTATTTTTTTCTGAAAGAAACCCAGGGAGAGACATTTTTGTCTTGTGCTTCACATAGTCAACAGTCTGAGAAAATCTTGTATAAAATAGCCCTCAGTTCGTAGTCGTGCAGTTCAAGTTCATATGCTACAATATCTTCATGTGACACATTTACACATTTTCATACACACACAAACAAAGTCAATTCTCAAAACTCAATGAGTTGAGTCATCTATAAAAAACTGAAGGTTATCATTTCTTGTTAAATTATTGGTGCACCATATACAGTAGGCCTACATCAGCTGATGTATTATGTCATTTCCCTAGTTGCTTAGAGGTGCTAGAAATGGGATTTGTTTTGAGCCACGTGACAGATTTTTGATTTGTTACGGGATCTGTTTCGTGTGTGTGTGTGTCCCCACATCACAGCTGCCAACTGCTGCAACTCAAGCAGGACAAAGCTGTGTCCCAGTAGCATAACAGGGTGGTGTTCTGGTCATGCCATGTCTTTACACATTCAAGTTGAGAAAAGTACTTTACATTTCTACTCTGTAAGGCAAGAATTGTGTAAGGGAATATTAGAAAGGGGACGTCACTTGTTGTTGGCTTTAAAATATTGAGTCATCTTCTAACTCAGTCATCTGACAACGTAAATGGCTAAATCCGTTTTTTGGGGGGGTGAGGGTGATTTTTGGGGGGTAAATAAAAACACTCCAGGCCACTCTTGAAGGTCTAAAACTAGATAGAAAGTCTGTAGAAATTATAATGAACCGATACATTGTCAAATAACTGCCCTTCTTCTGGCCCGCAAATTGCTTTTGACGAACAAATCGGTTCAGAAGAAAAATCTGTGCGGCCCTCCGCTGAATTTTGAAATAAACAATGTGGCCCTTGAGCCAACATTTCTGCCCATCCCTGGGCTAAGTGATGAATAACCTAAATTAGAGGCCACTTTAGAGTTACTATTGTGGTGCAAGTCAAACATTTTTAACAATGTTTCTTAAATTGAAATGCTGGGAACTGGGGCAGAAATATGCATATGTTTGAGAGCGAGAGAGAGTGTGCGCGCGCACACACACAAACGAACACACACATACACACACACACACACCACACCACTCTAGTCCTTTCCTCAGAGTCTGTTCAGGCCGGACAATGTCTCCATTGTTTTCTGGGCTTTCACTGGCAGCAGGGGATGGCTGGAGTGTTAACCATTTTCCAACCAGGCCTCAGTGTAGTGTGTGTGTCCGGGTGTGTGTGTGTGTGTGTGTGTGTGTGTGTGTGTGTGTGTGTGTGTGTGTGTCAGGAGCAGTGAAGCATGGAACTTGAGGGAGTAAGGGTGAGGGATAGTGTCCTGTTGTGTGCATACTCCAAGTGTATGCTAATGAGCGTTGAGTAAGTGATGGAATCTGACCATTACATCGATGTGTGGCAAGACCTCCCACCTGAACCAATGAACACTTGGCTTTCACGTTTTAGGCCAATTTGTCTCTCCATAGAAAGTGCAATGGAACAAGAGCTACAGAAAATAGTTGGCTTGAAAAGAAGTCTCCTTCCCAAATTTTTGAAATCGAATAGATTTGTTCAGGAAATGCCCACAATGACTTCTCAGTCCCCCACTGTGGCTAAACAGCTTAGCCGGTCATCCTTAGAAAATACATGGCCAGTGGTCTCTTGTCCACTCCATGTCCATCTTTGTACGTTGAGAAACGTTAAATAAAGACAAGTCTCCTCCCTATGAATTGCAGTGCACCTGGGCTGTACAGACAATAGCTCTGGGGGTTGGAAGCCCTGGTGTGAGAGCCTGGCCTCCTTCACTGGAGACACACTGCCCTCACTGTTTACGAGGGGATACCTCTCTCTCTCCCTCTGTCTTTCTCGATCTCTCTCTCTCTCTCTCTCTCTCTCTCTCTCTCTCTCTCTCTCTCTCTCTCTCTCTCTCTCTCTCTCTCTCTCTATTCCTCTACCTTGCTCAGATACTCATCCTTTCTTCAGTCTGCAAGCTCTAGGTAGTCTGAGCAAAGTCTGTGGTAGCATTATCACAGATGAATGTAATGCTGTCTGTTGTTATGGCAGTAGTGCTCTAAACCAGAGCCCCTTAGGCTCTTCTGTTGGTAGGAGACATGGCCTCACCCTTAGACAGGGGGCTTTGTGCCTCTTCTGGCCACCCAACAGGCCTTAGCCCTGTCCATTGGCTCAAACCAGACGTTGCACTGTCATGCTGACATCACAACCAACTTGGTGGCCAAATGTGAGACCAGCCGAGACGTGTGTCAATCATGGGAACTGTGACAAGAGAGGGTAATAGGGGTTTGCTGTTTCACTCAGTGAAACCCAATCTAGACAAAGTCATTGTTTCTCTACAGCACTGAATGTCCAGTTGTTTACAGACTTCCCAATGACAGTCAGTGTCTGCTGAGCAGCCAACAAAGGAATGACTGAGCAAACAACAGTGGAATTTATAGGGATTTATAGAGGAGAAATACCATCCAGATTCTGACCTGTAATAGTGGGTAGCCTATTTTGTTGTACCTTTTCCTTTATTGCGGAATTTTTTTTCCTCAGGAATGCACTCTAGCGCACACCACCATTAGTTGTCATCTGATTGCAGGAAGAAATGTGAATAGCGGCTTTTATAAGCACATGAATAGTTGGGAGTTCATTGTCCTTTTTACCTCTGAGTGGTATTTAGACGTTATGTAGGCTAACCCCTGTAAACTTAGGCCACCCTGCGTAATGGGCAGATCTAGACTGTGTTTGTGTGTTTACAAGCAGTCACACCGATAACCATTGTACATACTGTAAGCCTGTTGAGAAAAATCTGTCTCCCACAGGATCAAGCAGTCATAGGGTCAAGCACACAAGACTAATTGACCTTTGTGCAGAGTAGGCTAACCTGTACAGTACAGTAACGTTGTGTGAGGTTTCAGGACTGTATATGGTGAAAACACTTTGTCAGAACTAACCTAGGTGGTTCAGTCGTTTTTTGGGGTCTGTGTGTGTGTCTGGATGACTGTGCACCTGTTTCTTTTCCCTTTTCCTCTTTTTTCCCTCCCTCTTTCTTTCCATGCCCTTCATATCCTGATTTTTAGAGTGATGTAAAATATTATTTGGCTGTTAGCTGCACACCTACCTAATGCACAGGAATACATCTCCCCATGTTCACCCTAGTACAAGCTGCATTTAGTTAAGAGCCAAAGAAGTCAATGTCTTTGAACCAGCAGCGAGAACAGCTGAGAAACTCCAGTGTATAACAGTATAACAGCCACGTAACCAACCCAAAGCCAACCCATGTTCTCATATTCTCTGTGTAATGTGTGTTTATACGGATAGGCATGGCACCCTGGAGAAAGCTGAGGTAGCCATAAGGAAAGGAAATAGAAGGTTACATAAATGAATAGTCTAGCTAGTGAAAAAAGCATTAGGCCTATTTATTGTGAGAAGTGAGAAAACAACATTGCTTTACATTCATGTTCCTGGTAGGCTAGGATGATGTGTGTGTGTGTGTGAGCTGATATAATTGTGTGACTCGGGAACGTCCGTCTTTGCCTTTCAGGGGCCCTTCTGCTTGGAATTCCCCGGACAGTCAGATCTGAGCCTTCACCAATTTCAGTTGGTGAGAACTTTGAATTCCAAGTATCTTGTTAGCTGGTTGATGATGCCAAAATAACAACTGACAAATTATGATGATGTTGATTAAAAAAATTAAAATAATAATAACAACCATAATCCTAATGATAGCCTAATCATGCTATGTTGTTGTGTTTGCTGCTGATTGAGTGCTGCTACTGCTGTGTTGTTGACTTGCTTTGTTGCTCTAAAATGGCAACTGGTGCAGATATGTTGGGGGATACTTTTGACAGCCTAAACCTACTGACCTTTTAACCATGGTTTTCACACTAAATATGTACTCATGTCTTGTGCAACACGTACATTCCTAGTTCTCGGACAACCCTGATTTCCCGAGATGGTTTTAAAAGACTGTGAACTGTGTTTTGTAAGTAATTGGCTTGTAACCCACTAGTGTTGTGATACTCGGTGTAGCCCAGCTCAGTTTGCTGACTGTGCTTTGTCTCTGGTGTAGCTAACATCAGATGGTTTAGAATGTTGATTCTCAAGGTAGCATTACGGTCTCTATCGATAGGGATTGTACCCTTTGGCTTTACAACAGTGCCAAAGTGTCTATTGATTTAAGTCTCTGCTGTTTGAACATGGTATATAATGATGCTTTCAGATCCATAAAGTTTTCTGTCAAACAGTATAGGGTAAATCCATTTGAATTCAATCACTTCTGACAACATCCCTTTTGATTTAAACAAAACTTTGCATACCTGTTTGCCCATGGAAGAAGTGGTCAGAAAGTGACTTTTTGGACCTGAATGCCAAAACATTCAGGAGATAAATGTGCTCAAAGTTGACCCATTTTGCATACCCCAACTCAACCGTGATGTCTTCATCACTGGAAAAGATAAACGGTTGAGTTTTATATAATTTAAAAGCCTACAAACAGGGTTATCAAACTATGTAATATTTCTTGAAAAAATACTTTTTTTTATTACAAATTAATAATTTTTTAACCTTTTTAAAGTAGATTATCTAAAAGCGCTTAAATTCAACAACAACAAAAATATCACGTCAAGGGTCGGCAACAGGCGCCAAAACCGGCCCGCAAGTGATTTAATTTAGAAAATCTGTTCACCAAGTATTCCCACAAACAAAAAAAGAGACGTGATCGTGTCTCAAAGTAATCAAGGTATGAAATGATTGTTATTTTTATATATAATTTCTTTTTGGCCTTAGTTGTGGTCAATTTGCAGTGTACAAAAAATCGACCTGCGGCTGAATCTAGTTGCCTACCCCTGGCATATGTTGTAGCTTAGACCCTACTTTACATAATTGGCTGAGACAAAATGCTCTCGAGGACAGGGTGGGTGTCATTTCAATCACAGAAATAGAATTCATAGAATGGACTTATTTATTTTTTATATTTTTATGCCATTTAGCAGATGCTTTTATCCAAAGCGACTTACAGTCATGCGTGCATACATATTTGTGTATGGGTGGTCCCGGGGATCGAACCCACTACCTTGGCGTTACAAGCGCCGTGCTCTACCAGCTGAGCTACAGAGGACCACATCCCTTCAGACCACTGCAATTTAGCTGGTACACCATTTACATTTAAATTGAATTGACAATTTAGCTTCTAATTACTATCACAAAGATGGCCGCCGGTCCACCCACCATCAAATGCCAACTTAAATGGTCATGTCTATTCTATTATCTATTTTTCTATGATTTCAGTAGGTTTCCTATGGAGGATATAATTTCAAACAACAGATATTCCCATTTAAGTCAACATTCTCTGATGTGTGGACCTCCAACCATCTTTGTGCTACCATTTGAAAGTTGACATTTAAATTGTATTCCCATTTTAGTACATTTATCAGCCAAAACATGACACCTACCCTGCATCCAAGAGCATGTTGTGTCTCAACCGATGGCGGGCACATCACAAAAACCTCAGATAATGTAAAATAGGGTCTAAACTACAACATATGCGAATACGCGTTTTTAGATAATTGACGGGAAAAAAAAGAAAAATGCATAATTGAAGAAAAAAAAAAGAGAAAAAATGGTTTAACAACCCTGTTTGTAAGCTTTTAAATTATATCAATCTCAAAAGTTTATATTTTCCAATGTTTTGGCATTCAAGTTCAAAACATCACTTTCTGAGCACTTCTACAATGGGCAAACATGTATGGAAGGTTCCGTTCAAATCAAAAGAGTGCTGTCAAAAAGTGATTGAGTTCAAATGGATTTACCCTATAATGTATTTATTGATCTGAATCTCCATCGGTTCTGAGGTTCTTGGTAAAAATGGGTCACATATTATGTAAATCGTTTTTTTTTTAGTCTTCTGCTGGAGGACTGTACTCTGTATTTGTTTTTGTGTTTGAATTACCATCCTGGAGAGAATTTTTCTGTTCTCTTTTAATCTACTTCTCTTAGCAGCTGTCTTGAAGAGGATTCTCTATATTATCGGCATCTGTGGTTGAATGTGAGCCAGCAAGAAGTTAACTAGGGAGTGCAGTGTGTGTGTGTGTGTGTGTAGTCTAAGTGAGTGACTGTGTGTGCCTGCCTATGTATTTATGTTGGTGGGTGGGAGGTCAATGTTGAAGACGAGAGACTCGGACGAGACAAGGCTGTCTAGCTTTTCTTAATTGTTCTCCTGTTGTCAGAAGGTGCTTAGAGCCATCCAAGGTCCATGAATGCTTTGTTTCGCATTTTTATATTACTACCCAGTGTCTCATTGAACTATGGTGCCCTCCTTGACGGACCCAAACAGTCAGGGATTGAATGGATGGGAACATAATGGTTAGCCTTGGTCTGCAGAGCTGACTGCTGCCTGCTGCCAGATCAGTGGGTGTTAGGCTAGATTATAGCTCATGGTTGCACGGTTAGCCTGATGAAGGGAGTGACAGGAACGGCAGGACATGGGTTGTCACTGAGGAGAAAACACATTTCTGTCTCCTTTATATGGACCCCCGGACTCTTGAGTTGCCTGCTTGAATTGCTCCGGCTGATCAATTGCTTGTTGATTTTCCATGCTACATCGGGACCGTGTTGGTAATAAAGTTGTTGCACTTGGAAAAAACACTTTCGGAAACAACAACCTTAAATGTAAAGTGGAGAGAGATATTCCTCCTTCTAGTTTTCCTTCCTTCCCTCCCTCCCTCCCTCCCCCTCTTCTGTTGAAAGTGTCTGCCAGAACATGTTTGACTAGGTAGGGCAAGAGCTCTGTTGGGTGTGTCTGTGTTTCTGTGTGAGTGCGTCTTAAATATGTGTTTATCTGCACAAGTGCGTCTGCATGTTGTCCTGTCTCTCTGTCTAAGGTGTATATGTATGTATGCCCAGTCCAATGTAGGTGTATGTTTGTGTGCTAGATAAGCAGTCTCAGTCAGGTCAAGTAAGGTTGTCAAGCACAGTTGTGTGTTTGGTTTTGTGGGGACCAGCAGTCCTCACAAGGATAGTAAAACAAGGTACATTTAAGGGGAAATTTAACCGGTCCCCACAAGGAAAAAGGCTATTTTAGGCTTAGGGGTTAGGTTTAGGGTTAGGGTTACAATTAGGGTTAAGGTTACGGTTAGATTAAGGGTTAGGGTTAAGGTTAGGGTTAAAGTTAGGGTTAGATTAAGGGTTAAGGTTAGGGTTAGATTAAGGGTTAGGGTTAAGGTTAGGGTTAAAGTTAGGGTTAGATTAAGGGTTAAGGTTAGGGTTAGATTAAGGGTTAGGGTTAAGGTTAGGGTTAGATTAAGGGTTAGGGTTAAGGTTAGGGTTAAGGTTAGGGTTAGATTAAGGGTTAGGGTTAAGGTTAGGGTTAGGGTTAAGGTTAGGGTTAGGTTTAGGGTTAGGTTAGGGTTAGATTTAGGGTTAGGTTTAGGGTTAGGTTAGGGTTAGATTAAGGGTTAAGGTTAGGGTTAGATTAAGGGTTAGGGTTAAGGTTGGGGTTAGATTAAGGGTTAAGGTTAGGGTTAAGGTTAGGGTTAGGGTTAAGGTTAGGGTTAGATTAAGGGTTAGGGTTAAAGTTAGGGTTAGATTAAGGGTTAGGGTTTAGGTTAGGGTTAAGGTTAGGGTTAGGGTTAGGTTTAGGGTTAGATTTAGGGTTAGATTTAGGGTTAGGGTTAGGGTTAGATTAAGGGTTAGGGTTAAGGTTGGGGTTAGATTAAGGTTAGGGTTAAGGTTAGGGTTAAGGTTAGGGTTAGGGTTAGATTAAGGGTTAGGGTTAAAGTTAGGGTTAGATTAAGGGTTAGGGTTTAGGTTAGGGTTAGGGTTAGGGTTAGGGTTAGGTTTAGGGTTAAGGTTAGGGTTAGATTTAGGGTTAGGGTTAGATTAAGGGTTAGGGTTAGGGTTAAGGTTAGGGTTAGATTAAGGGTTAGGGTTAAGTTTAGGGTTAGATTTAGGGTTAGGTTAGGATTAGATTTAGGGTTAGGGTTAGGTTTAGGGTTAGGTTAGGGTTAGGGTTAGATTAAGGGTTAGGTTAGGTTTAGATTAAGGGTTAAGGTTAGGGTTAGATTAAGGGTTAGGGTTAGGGTTAAGGTTAGGGTTAGGGTTAGGGTTAAGGTTATGGTTAGATTAAGGGTTAGGGTTAAAGTTAGGGTTAGATTAAGGGTTAAGGTTAGGGTTAAGGTTAGGGTTAGGTTTAGGGTTAAGGTTAGGGTTAGGGTTACATTAAGGGTTAGGGCTCAGATACACCACTAGTGATTTCTGGCCAAGAGTACTTAGCACCTCTGAACATAATTTGCGAACCGAGTGCACACTGATTTTACATGTAGAATCGAGTAAAACATTTAGTCAGTCAGATGTCTACAACGAGGTGGTCCTTAAAAGCAGACGAACGCTAGATCCACATTCAGTTCGATGTGTGTGAGCCTTTAGGGTGAAGGTTAGGGAAAATATGATTTTGAATGGGAATCAATTGTTTGGTCGCCATAAGGATAATAAAACAAATGTGTGTGTGTGTGTGTTCTTGAGAGCAACATAGAAAAGGAAAGAGAGTGATGGTGGCACTGATTTTTTTTTATAGCAGCTTAGTTTTGCAGTTGGATGCAAAATTGTCTAATCAAAATGTGACCCTAAATCATGGTACAATGTGCAGACAGATAAGTTTATTTGTCATATTGGTCTTTAGGAAACTTCAATCTAAATTTAAAGTGAAATATCCCACTACTTATTTTCCAAATAATGATCATTTACTTGTTCTATTTCCCCCTGCTTGACCAATCCTACCTCCTTCCTCCTCTGCCCAAGTCTCACATCTGATTCTGGGGCTGGGCTGTGAGCGTGTACTGTATTAGTACTTGAGGCCGTTTCACAGGGAAACTTGTTTTGACAGAACTCCAGGTGTCTCATTATTGGAACTGCTATGGTTCAACAGATTTACCAATTAGTATTGGGCTGAGGGTATGGTTGGGTGGGAAGGGGGGACCGGGGGCAGAGGGAAGGGTAAGTATGGAAGAATTGAAATGGGGAGGTGGGATGGGATGTTCTGGGTTGGGTAGAGTGATGGAATGAGATGGGGAGAGGAGGAAGAAGAAAGGGGGGTCTTTTGGAGGGTCTTGTGGCTAGAGAGAGAGAGAGGGACGCTGAGCAAGTCGATATGTGACCTCCTTTTCCTAGCGGAGGAATAGAATGACTGATTTCAGCTGAGTGACAAAGAGGAGAAGAAATAGGAGGGGTGGTGTGAAGGAGGCAAATGCAGAGGAGGAGGAAAAGGAGGCTTAGGCTTGAACTTTACAAGTGGCCTATAGTCCAGCCTGATGCCTCCAACAAAGCATGTCATTTATTCTTCTCTTGCTCTGGCAGTTAGGGATTGCTAATGTTACTGCAAAATTGAGACGATTGGATTTACACTAACACAAGTGGGCGTCAGTACACAATGTGTTGACTCAGCAGATAAAATCCCAATCTTTGGAGGGGAGTTTTTACACACATCCGTTCGCCGAACCAATTATTTGTTTTTATTGAAATCCTTGCTTCCTCCTCTGTTCTCACTTTCTTACCAGGCTGAATTGTGTGGGATTATAGACAGTGGTGTAACTTTCAGAAACTCTTTGTTTTTCCTTCAGAACAGCCTGCCTCTTTTCCAGGAAGTTTTTACATGAACTTTGGAAAGTAGGGTGAAGTGATTTAGAGAATATCCCTAGGGTCGCCTGTAGAATTTAGAGCACTGTTTGGCTCCAGAGTACAGTATGTGTTTGTGTGTGCGTCATGACTCTCATGTTAGCGCTCTATGAAATCACTGCAAGTGCTTACTTGGTCAGAAAGTGAAAGGAAATGCCGTAAATATAGACAAAAGTGATTATCCCTCTAGAAATAAGGTCGTAAAGATTTCTCATTGAGTACGTTTACATGCACGCTAATAATTAGATATTAAACTGATTATGGCAGTGGGCAGATTATGCAATAGTCATGTAAACACCTTACTCTGTTTATCTTAATTGGCGTGAGGTCAAAATCTAAGTATGGAAACTGTGCCAGGGAAACTAAACCAAAGCATGGATTGCTGTCATACCTTGTCCATAGACTGCTTACAGGGTAAGGAAACCAATACGTCATTTTGTAATTTGGGTGAACTATCCCTTTAAGGACTATTTATCTCTGTATCTGGCTGAAAGATATCCGTAGGTTTGGGTCAAATAGCAGTGGACCCCCTGGCTGTACAACTCTAACGTTCTACTGCAAAAGCCCATCACATAGGCCTACGTATATAGTGCTACAGTCCTCCTGAATCCCTGTCAGACCCTCAGCACGCTCTCGCCCGCTAATCCACTGTTTGGACTAGCACAGCGCCCCTTGTGTTGGAGCACCCATCCCCTGGCTGGTTGTTTGCCTGACTGCAGTGGCCACACTTTGGGGTGAGATATTTTTAGGGTGGATTTTGGAGAGGGGTAGGGCGCACTGGGGGTGCACGGAGAGGCGATGAACCCCACATCCCCAAAGAGCAATTTATTGCTACAGTTGAATGCACTGTGGCAGTTAAAGTTTAACACCTCTTTCTCTGTGTCTGTGTGTGTGTTGGCCGGTGGAATGCTGACTGTTTCCAGGGAGCACTTAAGCTGCCCTGAATTAGGTTTAGTTTCCCTGCTCGTACGGCAGGAGAGCGGGTCAGGGGGATTAGTTAAGAACACTCGGTATCTAATTCCTGAATAGTTTTGCATTGTCCTCTTTCTCATTCCTCAAACCTCTTTTATATTGTTTTCACGTGTGTCGGCTCAACCTGAGCGAGACTAACCCCCAATTTATTTTATTTTGTTCTTCTCAGCAGTTTCAGTGAAGACATCCCTGAACTTTCTTTATTTGTTTGGCTGTGTTTTTATGTTTTCTTCCACAGTTAGTGTAGACAATGATGCCTGAGAGCCGGGCTCCTCTGAATCCTCAAAAAAAGCTACTAAATTTGACGTGAGACTATTTTTCTTCCAAGTCAGTTTCTCTCTGAGGTGTTTTTTGAATAGTTGTGGAAATTTGGAACAGCTCACACAGAGGCAGGTGATTATATTTGCATGCACTTGCATACCTCTGCAGGTGTGCACATGCTTTTTATTTATTTATTGGTTTTTCCAGCCCTCTAAGAATCATCTCTGATTAAATGGCTTATTAACATACCATTTAAATCATCCAGGGTGAAGGAGAAACATCTTACTTAATAATTGCCATACATGTCAGGGAAACATTGCCCAATTTCATTGAAATATGGGCGTGTTGTTCTGAAAAATCTGTTACATAATATAGTTAGTGGATACAATATTATGTCAGGCAACGTTTCACACAGGTGATGGGCAAACAGATCTGCCATGTGCACCAGGTAATGGTCATACTGTCAATAAAAGCACAAGAGCACAAGAGCTACTTGGAAAATAGAAAAAAATTATGAACCAAGTCTGCAAAGTCCTCAGCATTGGGATAGCTGTCAAAAAGCAAAAAAGCAGCTTACTTTTCATACATTATTAACATTATCTAAACGCATTATTTGTGCATTTATTCATTCATTTGTCTTGTTAACATGCTTTCTGAGTAAAATAAACAGCACGGTGACAGTTGTGTGTGAGATTTGAATAAAAACCTGTGAGGCGTTGTGATTGGAGTAAGACAGGCGTGGTTTTTCGGCCACACGACAGGCTCTTCTTTACAGGCTCATTAAGGGACAGTGAGGCGATGATGTCGAATCTGCGCAAGTTTTACGGGCCTGCCTTCTTCTTTGAACACTGTCACGCTGTTATCTGCTACATGCTCTGTTCCTCCGTAACAAGACGTCGTCCCCCCTCTTCCCCCTCCTCTTCATGCTTATTTATTTTGTGCTCAGCAGAAACCGAGAAGATGCGGCTTGTCCGTAGCATTCGGCAGCTTTTGTTGTGTTTTCCTCGACTTTGTTGGAAAGCCCAGTGTTTGGGCTTTTTCCCTCACACGTCATGGTGAACGGAGATTTTAATTGGAACTTTTGGCACTGTCTCCATCTTGTGTTGAAATGGCAGACAAGTGACTGGCTGGTGGTGTGGCCGGCGGGCGAGCAGATTGGTGTGTAGCGAGGCATGGATAAATCAACTGGCAGCCTGAATGGCTCAGTTGATTCTCACTGGCATTCATTGAGACCATAGCCATTGTGTAAAAAAAAAAAAGAAGGGATTCTGTCTTTAGAGAAGAGTCTAAAATAACAGACAAAAGAAAGAACGCTTCTTCTTCTGCAGTGCAATGTACTCAGAACTGATATCCAATTTATGTTTACGCATGCATTAGCTATTTCTGGCTCTATAACTATGATGCAGGTTGTTGATAAGCTGCTAAAAGGGCAGACTCAGAATAAATAATAAGAGACCATTTTGACATGTTAGACTAGACTGCTGCTAAAACGCTGGTTTAGCTCTTTTTGGCTATTTCTCCTTGCTGTAGCTAATGCAGACCACATGCTCCATTGCATCTGCATAAGCACACCTGTTTGAACTACAGATGACCTGCACCGGACAGGAGAGTCAGTCCTGGTAGACATAGAGTACAATACGCTAAAGGCAAAGGAGTTGACAGGGGAGTATCGCAGTATGTAGGGGGCCTGGAGAACAGGATCAGATTGAAGTCATTGTAATCCTCCTAAAAATGATGTGGGTTTGTGTCAGACTGATTCTGCAGGTGTAGGGGAGGTGTGTGTGTGTGTGGGCTATCTATCTGGGCTGGTAGTCAGTGCTGTGTAATTACCTGGAAGGCTGCCACTGAGCCCCACTGGAGCAGAGAGGAGTAAAGCTGTGTCTTATACAACGTGGGGTCACTTACATTAATGCCCATCTGGGCTTGAGTAACTAGCATTAAGACAGATAACTCCTATTTTGGACGAGTTGAAGAAAGGGAGATAATGACAGAGATGCAACGGAGAGCAAATTGAGATGGATAGAAGGTTGGAAAAGACGCTATGAAATATGTGTCAAATTCCTTCATCACTTGTACAACGGTCGTTGCTGATCCGTTAGCCGCCATGCCAACGGCTCGCTTGTCTCTCCTCTATCGTGGCCCACCTTCTCCTGAGAGAACGTGCTTAAAGCATGAGCTCTCCTGCTTCTGCACAAGCCTGTGTGCGGTGGTGTGGGCCTGCCTCTCTTGCTGTTTTAATTGTTATATCTCCTCACCCTTGATATGAGCAAAAAGGGAGGCCTCTGCAATGCCTGGGACTTCAAAGGCTACCTCCCCCAGTCTTACAAGTTGCCCGTCTCTTTGGAGGAGTAGGCTCCAGAGAGCGAGGGGGTTTGAGAGGCGGCGCCGAGTCCCGGCTGGAATGAGTTTGATGGGCTAATTGTAGCCCCCAGTGGACACAGTTGCACATCACAGAGAGGACTGGCAGAGTGGGGAGCACTGGATAAGAGTCTACAGCTCTGCTAATCATGGGAATGAATGGAGACTGCAGACTCCCACCATCTCTCTCTCCCTCCCTCCCTCTCTCTAGTCTCTACCTTACCCATGCTGTCTTTTTTCTCGGTTTCCCTGGCTCTCTGTATCTTGCTTCATGACGGGGAAATAAATGGACGCTGCAAAGACTTCCTTCGTTCCTCTCGTTCTCCCTCTGCTGTCAAGCTTTCTCTCCATATCTTAACATCTCCTTCTCCCAGCTCCCTGCGCTCATCATTTGTTGAATAGTTGTGCTCTTCTTTTATGCTTTTCCGTGTGTCTGCAGTTTTGTACCATACAGCGAGTGAGTGTATTCACTTTGTCTACCATTAAACTCCATAGGGATAGGCAGCGTAGGTCATGTGCTGGCACATTCTGATGATCTCCTATCAGCGTGTAAATACGCTACTTGCCGTTGGTCACTACATTTAATGAGCCCACTGACCGCATGGAATCTGGGTATGAACTTGGAATCTGGATATGAACTATACACAACGCAGAACAAAGGAATTCACAGACAGACGCATGTCTCTGTCTACTATAACTACTACCCCTACTACCAAACACCACTACTGTAGCGGTGATCAAAAAAGAATCTCCTCAGCTTTGAACTGTTCTTTCTTTCTTTCTGCCCCCCCCCCCGCCCCAATCTGCATCAAACAGAAATCAATAGATGAAACTTTGGAGCGCATGTATCAGTTTTTCTTCTCCTTTCTTCCCCCCTCCTCTCTGGCGGTTTAGTACACTACACCACTTGAGTAAAGCACAGTTAAAAGGAAGAATGGCACTGGAGATGACACCATCAAGGAGGCGCCTCGTGTTGGGAAGGGCCCCGGCTGGGAAAAATCAATGGAAGGGAACACTTCCACACACGGAAACTGCACACAGGGTGGGAGAAAGGATATCTTTTTTTATTTTTTTACCGAAAATGATGGATTTTTTTCACCCAGAGAGAGAGGAAAGTAGTAAAAACAACTTCAGGATATCAAAATCAGTTATTTGGTGAGGTTGAGTTGTGCGGTTAAGGTTTGTTTTATCCAACTGTGAGGAAGCGTGTGTAGCTAGCTGTCTTTCAGGTCTCTTTTTGTTGGGACACAGAAAGTCTACTCATGGCATGTCCAGGGCACTCAGTGGGCATGGATTCCATAGAGGACGCAGGGGTTTGAGTTGTGAATACACGACAGTAAATGCCTAAGAATGCCGTAAACAGTACAGTACAGACTTTAATTTGATATCGAGTAGTAGTATGAAGTTGTGCTGGCAGGTGAAGGTCATTGTGACTGACACAGAATACTATACCCCAACACTGTGAAGGATGCCTACTGAAGGGGCTGAGAGGGAAGCATTCTCACTTTCCAGTTGTTATTGTTGGACTTCCTGTTTTGAAATCCATTAAGAGCAAATTTCCTCACAGCAAGCGGCGACATAAAAAGCCCTAGTCTTTTGAAACATGTCCAAGCGCAATTGTTTTGTTCCATCACAGCTGTAGTATTTAGCTATTTAAACACAAGTATCCTAGGGCATGGTCACATGACTCTCGTATGTACCCCCTCCCAAATTGCTTTGTGACATCTGCATTCAGGCGTTTTTGCTGTCAGATTTCAGACAGGCGGTATTTATAGACTACTACTTTTACCTTTGCCCTATATTGATTGATTTGCTAAATCAGCTGTCATAAAAATACAGTTTAATTATTCCATTTTAAGTTATTTATACTTTGATAACTCAGCATTACAGCATGGCGTAGCCTGGCACACAGTACTGCCTGACTGCTAGTCCGACCCATCTCACCTCAAGGATAGATGATCAGTTTGAGCAGAGCAGCTGTTTACAGTACTAATCTCTCTAAGTGCCAAAAGGGGTCTTACCCTGATGATGTAATCACCAGAGCATCTGAGGTCAGCTCACCTGCTGACCCCGGGCTGGTTAAAGACGAGTCTTGACTGACAGCGAATCGCTTTGAACCTGGTGAACATGATTTTTTTTTGCCACTGTTTACATTGGCAGCCGAGTCGTCTAGTCGTCTTTCAGTCGTCAGTTAATTTTTTGCTGAGGTCTGCTGGCATTTGCCCTTCTCCTCAGAGTAATGGCTCTCTTCCCCTCAGCCAGCCTGGCTGTGTGCAGTGCAGTAGATTGGTGCTGCTGTAGCTCCCCCCTGCTCCCTACACTGCCCCCAAGCCTGGCCAGCTTGTACCTCTTAATAAAACCGACAGGCTCTAATTGGACTTAATTGCCCCCTTCGGGTGTCGTCAAATGGAGTGTTGCTAAACAAACTGCAGGATCTGCAGGCAGGCCAGCACTGAAGTCTATGGGAGTGTATCAGGGAATACAGCAGTGGAGGCTGCTGAGGGGAGGACGGCTCATAATTATGTCTGGAATGGAGTATAATGGCTGGAATGGACTGAATGGAATGGTATCAAACATATGAAAACCACTTGTTTGATACCATTCCATTTACTCCATTCTAGTCATTATTATGAGCCATCCTCCCCTCAGCAGCCTCCACTGGAATTCAGTACATAGGCCTACATGTATTAGTGTGTGTGTGTGTGTGTGTGTGTGTGTGTGTGTGTGTGTGTGTGTGTGTGTGTGTGTGTCAATATGTGTGTGCCTGACTGTAAGTGTGTTGGTGTGAGTATATGAGTGCATTAATGGGTTTTGTTGATGTACTAGTGTATATTTGCATGATTGTCAGAGTTGTCTGAGGGTGATTTAATAGTGGGAGTGTATGGATGCAAGGTGTGTCTGTGTGCGTATGTGAGTGTGAGCAATAGGTTGTGTGTGTGTGTGTGTGTGCTGTATTTGTGGCATGCTGAGTTTGGAGGCTGTAGCAACACATTCCTCCCTCACAACAAGCCAACAAAACAAGAGAGCACAAGACTGAGAATCTCCAACATTCAGCCAGGCAGCATCACCTGAATGTGAACCTCTATGTCCTCTTCACCATTAAATATAGTTTGACAGTAAAACCAAGTGTCTTTTTAAATCCCTGCTAATAGAAAAAGCAAAACAAACCCCCCGCAGTAGGCCCCACATTTCAGGGTAAATACATGAAGCGCCGCTGCCTGGTGCGGCAGCCATTTTGAACTACTCATCCCGGTGGCACCGGATCCTGGTTAATGGAGAGGGGTGGGTTGTAAGCCTGGGCTCCCCCCCAGGACGGCGAGACGGTGGTGGGCATTCTCCACAGTGGCCTCTCTGGGGTCACTGAACACAATTGATTGAGAGCTCCTGATTCAATTCAATCATTGAAATGGCAAGGCCAGGCTTGTGTGTGTGGCACCGCTGACCCTGAAACCTGCAGCCAGAAAGGAGATAATCACATTGAGCTGAGCACAGGGCTGCCTGGCTGCTATAGCCGCATGTCAGCTGGGCTTGCTCTTCTGGGCATTTGTTCCTCTTCACCTTCTCCTCAGTTTTATTCTCTTTTATCCCACATTGCAGGCCGAATGGGTTGTTGATTTTCAGATGCCCATGTATAAGAAGAGATAGGCCTACTGCGGGTCATTAAAAAAGTATGTAGGACCTTGATTATGTTCAAATGAATTATTATTTGAAAGATTTTATAAACAAGCGTCGCTTCATGTGGAGCCATTGGCCTTGAATAGTGTGTGCGCACATGCTTGTTTGAGTGCGACACACTGTTTAGAGAGGCTTTCGGGCCGGCTGGTCGTGAGTTGTGTAATGATGCAGTGGGTATGACAGAGCCCATGAAGTCTAGCATAGCCTCATGACAGACGCCTTCTGCTGCACTGGAATGACTAGGAGACCGTCCGCCACTCCACAAAGAAACGGAGCACATAATTAAGATATACAGCCAGGCTGGGGCTGAATATATAGACTGAAAATATAGAGTACCAACAGACCAGTCTCCCTCAATCAGGGCCTGTGGTTAGTGTTGGACTGCTTTGAACATGAGACGTGTGTGTGGGTGTGTGTGTGGGTGTGGGTGTGGGTGTGTGTGTCTGCTGTCTCTCAGCAGTCTGAGCAGCATGCTGTAAAAGGGTGCCGAGCAGAACCATAGCCTCTCTGTGTGTTGGGGTCACTGGCATCCAAGTGGTGTGTGTATGCTCATATATATATATATATATATATGTGTGTGTGTGTGTGTGTGTGTGTACTTTTTATGTATGTTTTTCCAGTATGCATCCTGCTCTCTGACCCAAAAGCATTCGCTCTGTCCCATCTCTCCACACACACCCCTTGGTAATGTATAGAAGGCAATAGTGTGTGTCTGAGAGGACGCATCCTCTTGCACGTTACCCCGGCATTAGGCCCAGCACACACACACACACACACACACACACACACACACACACACCCACGCCTCAGTCATTTCAGTGCTTTGTCACCCTCTAATGATAACTATCCATCAACAAGATGGGCGGTGCCGGGGAAATGAAGATGGATTGAATTAGCGATGTTAAGTGAGATGGTTGGTGCGTTGTGGGGAACCCGTAATTACACTGCCAGGAGTACTGAACCCCTTCTACCAGAGGGTAACCTTAACACATTTGCACCAGTGTTAATTACAAGGTATTTTATACGGACAGATTCACCTCATGTAGTTCCTAATAGCAAGTGACTGGTACTGTCGTTTAGGGGGGATTAGCTGGTTGTGTGTGTGTGTGTGGGGGGGTGGGGGGGTGGTCTCTCTGTGTGTGGTAAGATGGAAAGGTGGGAGAGATGTTTTTTTTTTTCTTCCAAAAAGAAAACAGAATTATAAACCGTAGCTACCAAATTCTAGGAAAAATACTAAATCGACCAACCATATTGGTCACTCATGCCATTTTCTGTACTACCACACTTATGAACCTACGCATGACAGTGGATCATGTTTATTTCCCTATCTGAAAGTACACCATGGGCTATCTATGAAGAACATATGATGGTGTCAGGAATCTTGGGAAGGCGGGGTAAGACCAACCAGAATAAACAAACAAGCAGACACGGTGAGATCAACACATACCTGTTTTCAACTCTGTGGGAAATAGAAATTGGGCTGAAGTGTTTGTAATTAAATAAGTCGTGGAAACTCCAGGAAATGGCTTAATTTCATATTGAGACACATGACATGGGAACTTAGCGAACCAATTAACCCTAGTGCAGCTCATTAAAACGCTGCTTTCATGGCAAGGAGCAGCAACTTATCTGCCAACACGGGACATGAAAGTGCACATTTGTAAATCCCAAACTCTAAAAGTAATTGGAAAGGTAGATACCAAATGTAGTAATCAAGTGACACGGCCAAACTTTAATGGACTGAAAATAGAAGTGATTATAAAAAGTCACGACTCTACGATTGATCGCTAGTTTTGGTCTCAAATAAGCATGGTCTGTGAAGAGTGTTTAACTAAAATAGGCAGTGATTGTTAATAAACGCCAGGAATATATAGACCTAGACCTATGAACACTTAAAAAACGAGAGTCAGGGTTAGTGCTTTGTGTATATTATTTGTTATCCTGACCTGGATGCCATGTATTATAGTCTCTAAAAGGAAAATATTACCACCGTCTCTTGCCCATGTCATTTTCCTTTCATAATGCATCCTTATTTACAAAGCAATTGACATGATGGGAGTGTACTGTATAAGAGACAGTATCACCAATTGCCCCACACAAAATAAAGCTGAATTGCTTGCTTGTAAAATGCATGGAATTGAATGAATTTAACAGAATGTAGTGTTCCTCTATTATTGCAACATGTTTTAATAATTCCTTAGGCGAATAATAGATGTTAGTATAAAAAGACAGCATTATTTACATTAGGATTACTGACAATGCCTTGCACTGGCGAAGGACAGTCATTGTTTTTAACCTTGTAATTGCTATTTTAAACTGTCGATGTACAGGTAATGGGAAAAATATGATGGAGATCTCTTCAATAAATAATTTATAAATGCTAGGAACATTTATCTTTGACTTGATAGTGGTTGATAATTATGTTTTGTGAAGAACAACCAATTCTCCCTTACAATTGATGCCGTGGGAGATGTGCGGGTGGCCCTGATTTGCCCATTGAAGCACTGTCTGCTAGCACAGCAAACGCCATGCCGTGGTCGCACAGTTTGTCTGTTTTTCTACCTCATTGAAAGTCTATTTGTGTCACGTCACAAAAACATTACTGTCAGTCATTACTTGACTTGAAGATAGTCATTGTGTGTGCTTGGACCTGCTCTTTCACCTAAAACAGTATTACAAATCACTTACTATGAGTCCTTTTTGTAGGGTTTTTATTAAAACAATCTAATGGGTTAATGGTATTTAGAGGCACCACTCAGCTTTGTCCATGCAGAGGTCTTTATCTCACTGTCTGTGTGTCTGTGTGTGTGTGTACACGTCATCAAGCCTTAAACACAGCCGCACAAACAATCTGTCATCTGCATCAAAATAATTACAGGGAGATAAACAGAACCATTTGACAATTTTCACAGTGATCTAATCTGCAACAGGCCTGTGAAAGCGCATGGGAAAGATGATCAAATCCCTGCTTAATGGAAATGATCACTTCTGTATGTTCAGCATTCATTTAGCAG
Source organism: Coregonus lavaretus (assembly GCF_964263955.1). Taxonomy (NCBI): domain Eukaryota; kingdom Metazoa; phylum Chordata; class Actinopteri; order Salmoniformes; family Salmonidae; genus Coregonus; species Coregonus lavaretus. The sequence goes on along the minus strand of NC_140012.1, from coordinate 11,464,492 downwards.
AGGTATTACGAATGCACCTCTAATTATTTAATTCTGCATTTAGTCAGCTTGTTTGTTTTAGCCATATTTACAATGTTGTACATAGAAATTCAGGTAGATGTGTCACCATACATTTAAAGTTGAGTTCTTCCGTATCGGTGTGATTTATAGCCTATAGCTACACCTCGGATGTATCTAACCTCATTAAAGGCCTTCTTTTTGAGGTGCGGACAGATAGTGGACTCTGATGGACTAGGGGAAGTGTATTGGTTACATCCCTCTTGCCCTATGCCACACGTCTCCCCTTGGCTAGAAGGCAAATAACATCCGAAATCTGATTAGCCCCATTATAAAGAGTGATATTTTCATCCCAATGATTCTCGGCACTGTGTCAGAGCACTCCACTGCTCCAGTGCCGGGAAAAGCCTGCTCTTTCGACAGATAGTAGATATCCCCACCGTCGCTTGTTTGGACAGCCCTGTTTTTTGTGACATGGAAGAAAGACGGGCAAGAAAATAAAAAGCAACTAAATAATGTCAAAAGATCCGAAATCAATGGGCCGGAGGAACATGATCCGCGCGTCTCTGTATGTGATCGGCCCTCTCCCCAATCGCATTAAGAGTGTCTTTCCGCAGCCACTAAAGTTGCTTTTGTTCACCCCCTCTGAGATGTAACTCAAGCATAAGGAAGCCCTCTGACGACGTTTGCATATCAGCAGAAAATAGCCTTTTACTTATTTTATTGTTCATCAATGTTGCGAAGGGGGAAAAGTTGAGCAAAGAACGTTTTTTTAAATGCGCAGGTTCATGTTTCGACACACTGTGATGTAATGCGTGATGTAAAAAGCAGGATATGATCAATTGAAATGAGCTGATGTATAGTATTTAATATGGCAATTATTTTTGGGGGGCATTTCAATTATCCAGGATCCAGTAATGGGAAGGAAATATTGCATTTAAAAGCAAGGTTAAACTATGAGGAGGTGTGATACCATGCCACATACATTGCAAGACTACTTCTCAGTACAGTGGATTTTGGATATTGAGGTCTTCAATTATTTCGACTTTAATTTAAGATAGGATTAGGGTAAAAACAAACTCAATAAAACTCAAGAAACATATTTTTCCCTCAGATTCGCCATGTGATATGATATCTGGTGTATTTAGTCACAATTTTAAAATAAAAGTAGATGTTAAATCATTCTACAGTAGGTCTATGTTTTTATTTGACAATAGGTCGGTTAAAGGGTTATTTTTATCCGAGTCTCCATCACAGGAAAATGTTGGATTTCTTTAAAATTGTTATTTTCCGGGTTGGATTTGGCATTACAGGGTTTCAAGTTCTGTGGAGGAAGTTGTAAGCCGTTATAATGAGAGAGGGAAAATGCTGCACCACTATGCTTTGTGTTGCCCGCTGAGGCCGCGAGATAGACACAGGATTAAAAAAACACGCCAAAAAAACAATTTCTGGACATTTCTAGAAGATACGTTTAATTTCTTTGCTATTTGGAGGTCTTCTTTGAAAATGCAATTGTAATGAACACATTCAGAAAGCGGAGAATAGATTTTCCCTCAGCTTCAAATAAGTCTGCGTTATCGGACTCTGTCATTCGCTCCTTCCCATTTTCGAGCTGCTAATTGATGTTTTTGATGTTTGGCGAGAAAATTGAAGAAAATGTCATGTGTGAACCAGCGCGGAAGTTAATAAGATTGACTTCGTTGACTGAATTCACAATGAGCGAAGGAGAGGCGTGTAATGGGGACCACTGCGAATTGGGGGGGGAATGAAATCGACAACCTGCATACTATAGACCCAAAGTGGTCGATATGGAGAGATGGAGCATTTGGGATGGTCTCCCCCCTAATCTGGATCTTTGTTTTGGGGCTCTTGTTTTTTTGTTTTTTTGTTTTCCCACTTTGCTCTATAGAGTTGCTGATTCGTGCGCATAAGCAGCTGTTTATCCAGAGGGCTCCTGCCCCGGACCAGGCCCAACAATTCTGTGGAATCGTCTCCCAGGGCTGCCTCCCCCCTGCTCCAAACAATGCTCCTTCTTAATGCTGTTTTGAGTCTGAAAAGCCACAGAGCTTTAAAAAGGTTAGATTAAGATATGGCTAAAAGATGCACCGATATCAGTTAGGGTCATTGCATGTGCTTGGGCGATGTGTAACAGAGCTCAAACCCAAATCCCCTTGAATAAAAGGATAGAAGCACCACCATGGTAGCTCCATCTTGAGCCATTTATTGAGCGTTGGCTGAAAGCCTAGTGCAGTCCATTGTTCTAGAATTCTCTCTGCATATATCGTTGTTTTATTTTTTCTCTTTATGTTCTGACTTTTTTTCATTCCATTTTATTTCTTTTAAAGTATTTCTTTTTCGATTGGCATTACGGTAAAGTGAATGGGGTTCTGAGTTTTTAATTAGGGTGCGGATTAGCCGAGTTTGGTTCAGTGCCTCTGATTATTTCACTCGCCTTTAGGGGACTGAGCTAAAACCCTAATACGGTCAGTACCCCCAAGCGGTCCTCTTTTTGAAGACGCCGAACAAAAAAAAGTGGCCTCCGCTAGCGTTCGGCCCTCCGAGGATCATGGGTAAGGGACATTATTCTCGGAATAGCCAATTAATTCCGCTGGCAATGATCGGTTAGCACTTCTTTCCCCCACCTCTCCAAAGCCCGCCCTCAACTCGCCATTTGAAATGCTAACACAATGAAATATTTTTCTATTGGTCCGTGTCCCTCGGCTAAGCCACTGCCGCGGGCAGAGAATTTAATCGACTGATGAGACCAGAGGCAGGCCCGATAAAAAGGTTACCTGTATGTGACATGCACTCCAAGTAGATAGCGCTACCTTGAACTCGAAAGTTCTGTAACTTTTATTTGACTTTTTATCGTTAGTGAGGCCACACTTGGTGTTGCCGTGGAGGCTAGAAATGAAGCAATTCTTCTAGTTACTGTTGCCGCAATACTGAAAAACGGAGCAACGTGACTAATTCTTTATTGAACGATTTCCTTTGTTTGATTGTGTCGTTTCTCCAAGAACCGTTTTAAATTATACAAAAATGTTTTAAAATTGGCTAGATTTTCAGTAAATGAGCTTTAATCAAATAAGATGCTTTATAGTAGATACTTTTTTGCAAACTTAATGCAGCATATCATAGCCTCTTGATTGAGACAATAATTTATAGCTCAATGAAATGGATAGTTACGATTGTTATGAAAGTGGAATATAAAATTGCATCAAAGCAGAAACACATCTATTTATTGTATTTTAATTTCACTCCTATTAACAATGGAAGTTTTTTTTGTTTTTGTTTTTTACTACTGATAGGTTTAAATTGATTTAATGTATTATTATTATTATTATTATTATTATTATAGTAATAGAAATTAATAATATATTACAATAACAATATTATACATTTTCATTTTTGCAGTCATTGCACTGACACAAGCTTTGTCTGGCTGGACTAGGTGAGATTAAAACAGTACAGGTGCACCTGTCACATTTGAACACTTCAGGGATGGGTAAGGTAGGAAGGAAGAGAGCGGAGGAGGTATTGAGGCCCTTCTCAAATTGTTAGTAAAAGATATACTGGCACAGAATAGGTATATATGGTTGCTGCAATACCCCCCAACCCAATCTCAAATCCACACACACACACACTTTGCTGTCTACGAGGACTGAGGCAGGTGGCTCCCCATGGCTGCGGCTTCATGACAACATGCCATTAGAAATAGCAGGCCTGTTGATCAATCCTGCCGACATGACAGCTTCGCCGCGAGGCCTGGCTCTTTGAGTGCCGGCGCTGCGGCAGCTCCCTCTCCCGTTTCTCCCCACTAATTGGTGAAAGTTCTCTTATATGTGCTCGTGGCACAGGGCTCTTTTTTCCCTCCTCCTCCTGCTCCTCTTCTTCTTTTTCTCCCTCTCCTTTTTATTTTTCTCTCCTGCCTCTCCTTCCCCTATCCACCCTCCAAACATATTTTTTTGACTTTAACATTGTCACAATGGAAATGATAACTTTGAGCTATATATTGCAAGTGGGTTAAGAAAAGGATGCGTGTGCCGCAGGCGTTGTTCGTTCTGCATACTGCGGGTGTAGTGCAGCTCAGATTTGACATTGACTCTTGGCAATATATATCAATGTGAGATAGGAAGCATAAAACTATTGTCAGGTGATCTTACTTGCAAGGAGAATGCGGTCATGAACGTTCTAGCAATATTAATTGCACTTTTATATTGTGAATTCAGTTGATACTGTTTGAAATAGAAAATCGAATTCAAATGTTTTGTCATTGTAGATCCCGTGTAGCGCAGTTGGTAGAGCATGGCGTTTGCAACGCCAGGGTTGTGGGTTCGATTCCCACGGGGGGCCAGTATGAAAAAGTATGAAAATGTATGTACTCACTAACTGTAAGTCGCTCTGGATAAGAGCGTCTGCTAAATGACTAAAATGTAAATGTAAAAATGTCATTCAATGTCATAATATCATCAAATTTGAAACCAATGTAATTGTTGCCTCTAATAACAGCTGCATAGCAGCATAAGTATTTGTATTTATTCCATTCATTGTATAATCCCTCTCTTTTTTATCAAACAGAATTTAGTTGAACAGTAAAAAATGTCAAAACAATTGTCAGGAAATCTCTCTCTGTTGCCTGCTGGCTGTCACGGTAGAGTGGCGGCTACATTTTAATCCGACGCCATCTCTCCCATCAGTCTTTAACACCACCCACCCTTGAGTCTCCTCTGAACTAAATAAATGAGTGCGAGAGGGGAGAGATAAACACACATTAAATGTTTAACTGTCTCACATTTGTCATCTGTTTACACCTCTTAATTGAACAGACACAGCTTAGCCCTGGCACTCCGATTGCAGCCACACACACACACACACACACACACACACACACACTCACACACACACACACACACACACACACCTTTCAAGCACTGGAGCCTAAGCGCAAACACTGTCCTGTCCATCATTTAGCCATTCATATTTATTTTACTCGGCCCTTGTGGGTTAGTGGAGGCAGAACCTGAGAACTTGTACGTCTTGTGTTTACAGTGGGGTTTTTGAAATCCATTTTCCAGCCATTCTAGTGGAATGGAGAGAGACAATATAGGATATAGGGCTTCTAGTGAGTGAGTCAGACACTGCTTTTTGTGTTATGTTATTTAAAGTAGGCTCTATAGAGGGTTTGCCCAGAAAAGATGGTGTTCCGTGGGCATGTCTGGATTTGTTTATATCTCCAAATGTAATTGTGATTTAGCATGAACTGAAAACATTAACTACTACCTCCACCCAGTGGCACAAAAGGAGATGGTTGGCATTCTGCAGTGTCTAATGTGGGTGTGAAGATTTTCCTTGGGGGGGGATTTCACCACACAATAGCAATGGTATATCTAGCTCTCCAAATTGTTCCTTTTATCCTTACAATATTAAATACTGTAAATTCGGTCAGGAGACTCCCCTCCTTATCAGCAGTGAATTTTAATGGTGACGTCTTTAGAAGCGACACTGTAGCCGACGTGAATGCGTCTTTTTTGATGCATCGTAGCATGCAGTCAAACAGTGTGTGTGTGTGTGTGTGTGTGTGTGTGTTTGTTTTCATGTAAGTGTGAATCAGACAGGAGTTCTGCACCACTGTAAAAGCTACTGTATTCTCCATGTTAATCATTCCCTTGAATATGTGCAATTAACAGTGTGTGGTTGTACAGTAGTGCTGTGCCAGTTCTCCAGGCTGCCAGAGAGAGATGGAGAGAAAGAGAGAGCCGGTCCTAAAGCCCGGGCCTCGGGTGAGTGGGAGAGAGGAGAGTAGAGGAGAGAGGAGATGAATTGGGGGTTCCTCAGAAGCCCCCTCTCCAGATCCGAGGCAAGGGGGGGGGGGGATCAGAGTGGCTTGTTTTAAGTGGCTCGCGCGAGACTTTGAAATCCCCGAGTCACCTACAGCACTCACTTCATCAAGTTCACTAGTGTCTTAATAGCAGATCAATAAGTTTCAAAGTCGGAGAGTTAATTTGATACTAGTGCTGATGTGATCACGCTGGGCCACAGAGCTGCCTGCTCTCCTCTCCTTTCCTCTCTCCTTCTACTCACCTAGATTGGACCTGTTATAGACTCTCAACATGCATTAAGACATGGAGGGGTTCTCTGCTTGCTGTTTACTCTTAAAGACAGGCTCCGGTGAACACCAAATTATTTGGGCTATGTGTCTGTGTTCGTGCAATTGCAATGTGTTATTGTATGCTAAAATTATAATAATTATAATAATAATAATAATTGTTATTACAATGATTATTAATTGTATTATTATTATTATTATTATTATTGTTATTATTATTATTATTATTATTATTATTATTATTATTATTATTATTATACCCAATTATGAATGTATGCTCAAGTAGACATATAGACCAGCATTTGTCAATCTCAAATTGACAAATACATTGTGAGGAACACACAATTGTATTTGTAATATTAACCATATCTTAATTTAATATTGCTAAATTGGTTATATTCTCACATTTTACAACTCAATATCCACCCAAGGTAAATGAAAACTCTAAATATAGCATTTGGTCAATTTTCTATTGACCATGATCATACATTTTTAAAGCTTACAATATCAAACTATTATTGTGAGGTCAAATACAATAAAGCGCTTATGAAAATTAAAGGTATATACTGCAAAGTTATCTAAAAATAAAAACACCCGAAAAAATCACACCGATGCCTGCGGCTTTTCGAGGCGCCGTAAAATGTTGATATTGAGCGGTCCTATGCTGCTTTCTTCAGTTCAATAGAAGACACTACCATCTGTATTTTGGGGTGGTAGTGCCGCTGGTCTGTTGGGGTCGGATCAGCACCTTGAGAACAAAAGCCCAATTTTGAATGTTCATCTAAGGGTTGCTAATGGTATTAGGGGTCCGGCGGGTGGTCGACAGGGGCCCGACACTCCAAGGTGTGTCCATAGCTTGACCCCCGACCTGCACCAATTCACCGGGCCGGTGGCATTAATACCCCACATCTGTCATTTTCCGTACACCCCCCTTGACGCCTTTTTACTATATTTCAAAGTGGTATTTTCCATGAAAAGATGGAAAGAAACTCCAAAACGTGCCCTAAAAAAAGGTTCCTATTTTGGTCGCCCCCCTGACGGATAACGGGAAAGGAAAAGCAGGGAAAGTGGCGAAAGCACCTCAGAGTGGTGAAAAGAACCGGTATCGCACTGTAGAGTTCATTTTCTGTTTGTTCAAAATCTTAAGCCTCAAGCGTGAGAAGACAAAAAAAAAAGAATTGTGTGTGATCTGTGCTTTTTTCGCTCTTCAAAAACATGCAAAAGCATTTACAATGGATGTTGGATTAAGAGTAGGACTGAACTAAATGGCATGTTACCTGGCTAATTTCTCACCGAGTCAGGTGCAGGTAAGGATGCTGTTGATTAAGGCACTGCATTTAAAAATATATATATGTTATTTTGACTTGGCCAGTCTCGATTAGAAAATATGTGATTTTTCACACGTTGTTTGATGTACATCCCGGGTTATAGGTACTGTATTTCAGACTGTTGGGAAAAGATTCCTGGTTTGAACTGTAATGGTGTAAGCGGGTGGTTCAGTTGGTGTAGAGAAAGGGTTTCCCGGTTTTAGTTGAAATGATGGTAGCGGGTGGTGTTGGTGGAAGGCTGCCTGTGTGGTCCACGGTGAACGGCACTGTGTCGGGCTCCGCGTAGAGTGCTGGAGGTCCAGGTTTCTGATGAATGTTTCATGTCAAATTTGTGCGGGAATTATTTACTACTCCGTCTATATCTTTCATTGCTCTTCATTCCAATTCATGTTAGAAAGCCCCCAGGAAAAGGTATTCCAGAAGGATGGGAGAAATGTTCATTAGATTTCAGATTCTATCAAAAAAATTATAATAGTACTTGAATCATAATTTTTGACTGCTGTCACAGAAAATATTTGTAATTTGTGGTTTCAGTCCTTTCAGTAAAAACTGTTAAAATCGTGAGTCAGAATATTTCTATTGTCCTTTATTTCTGACGTTCCTCCAGCTCACGCACAATGAAATCTTGCTTCATTAAAAGTGTATTAATCTTGTCTCTTGTCTCTAGGGAGGCACCTTAAGATGATGTTTTGTCTTTTTCTTTAAATTGTTGGAGAAAATAAATCTCCCAGATTTGGTCCCTGTCAGTCAGAAATAATTGTGTGCTTAATCTTGTCCCTGATGGATGACTTGGAGTTCAGCAATGGGCCAGCTCCAATGACAAATACAATATTAATATTCATTAACTGCTTTGACAATGCTAATTTTGATGCAGTAGTAAAGGGCCTTCCAAAGTTAGCGGCCAAACCATCAGAGCTGCGCAAGGTGACAAGATAATTTGTGCTGGTTTACTGAGCTGAAGGCTTTTAATGTCTTAAGGAAGGAAAAAAAGCTAGGTACCACAAACAAAATAAAAGAGAAACGGAAAAAGTTCACACGTATAGGAAACCAGGACTGCGGAAGTAATACGATCAAGAGACGGCTACAAAAATTTGACACCTCCGATGCCTCATCTTTGAGCAAATATATATATATTTTTAAACAAAAAGTTGCAACCAAAAAAAAGAGTATAACATGGTAAGTCAGCACATTCTTGATTTTGTTTAATCTTTTTGATCTTTTAAATTATCGCCATTTGAAGATCAATAGTCATTTTTTTCTGCTATGGTTAAAAGGCTCACAGCGGTGGTATGGTGGATGGTCGGATCACGGCTTTAAGAGTGGGCTTCCTCTCTTCAAGCCACCAGTTGTCCGGGCTTAATTTCCTATTGCCAGTTCACTAGGAACCACACCGGCTTGTTTCAATTTATTAGTATTTTTGCTATTGTTAACTGCTGTTGTTGGCTTGTCTTCTGGCTTTGTTTGACTTTGGAGTTGGGGCTCCTTTTTCTTCTCGGTTGTCTTTAAAGATTACAGGGAGACACTGGATGTTGCAAAGCTTTAACAGTGCGACTTGCTCTTTTGTTAATAAATGTCTGGTTGGTCTTTTTGGTATCGTTGTATTTTTACGGTGTCCCTTCATCAAAATCTGGGGCTACCGGCAGGCAGGACCGGGGGGCAATTTGGCCATAACACCACACACTCGCTGCCCGATCGGATTACTTTCTTTGGCTTTTTAAAAACATTTCTTTTTTGCACTGTTGTTTTTTTTTGATTTTGCGTTTTATTTCGTCCGACTCATAATGAATGGAGCGTAGCTAGCGTTGAGAATTAATGACATGACGAGGGACACCCCACTGCTTGAGTTTAGCCAAGTTAGGGAAACTCCTATAGAAGACTCGAGTACCTTTATGTCTACCAAGCCGCGGAAGGAAAGCCTCTCTCTCCGTCTCCCTCACTTCTTTCTCTCACTTCTTTTTGTTGTTCTTTCAACTTATCAAAGAAAGTGAGATGGACACAAAGGAGCTTATTTGGGGGGGATATGAAGATGAGAGAGGGACTCCTGGTCAGACGTGGAGGAGAGCAATGTTGCCTGAGAGTGTGTGTGTGTGTGTGTGTGTGTGAATGAATGAGGGGGCTGAGTGTGAGAAGCCCGGTTTGGCCGCTCGCTCGCTCTCCTCTGTCGGACCTGGATGGGCTTGCCATCGCTGTCTGGAGCTCCACCGGTCATTTCCCCTCTTCTTTGCGCTGGTGTGTTATCGACTCAGCCGATCAGGCGTTTGGTTTGCGAGGGGCTGCCGTAGATGAGGTGCTGCCCCCCAGTGGATTAGTGGATGACATGGTGATGGGCGTCTTGTTGTAGTCGGTGCGCTACCATGAGCGCCAGCATGCTTGTTTTAACCAGGAACCGAGCAGCATCCCAAATACAGCTCTTTTAAATGGTAAGACATTAACATTATTTATTACCTCCTGTGCTTTATTGTTCAACTAATGTAAGTGGACTTGTCTGTCTTTAAATATTATTTTTTATTGGAGTTTGTTGACATTATTGTATGTCTTCCATTTGGCAATTTATAATAGTTTAGTTGCTAAGTGACAGGTTGAAAGGCAGTGTTTGATTGCTTTGTCTGACAGTCTGACAGTGTTTTATTAATCTAAGGCAACTTTAATTTAAAATGATATTTATTATTTTGTAATAATATATTGATCATAAATCATATCAATTATGATTAAGGTAATGAAAATGGTGAAGTGTGTTGTACTGTTAATAACTAAATCTAATGTATTTTTAATTCAGTTTCTTCTATTAATTTTTTTTTGTATACATTTTGATAGTTATTATTCTCAAATAATTTTGAAATATGTATTTTTAATTGCATTTTAAATCATGAAACTCAATTTGTATTATCAGTAAATAATCTATTAAATCAATTGTCATGGTATGTTATCACAAAACAATGTGCCTAGATTAGGGGAATCTCTTTGAGTGTATGCCAATCATTTTCATTATCGTCTTATATTCCTCAAAGTTAAGTCCAAATTAGCAGGATTTGTAACGGTCGCCATCCATTGTAGTCCATTCCGGTTTCCTCTCTTTCATTTCTTTTCTTGCACACTTTTTGGTCTAGTGTGAACACCGGAGACAGTGGAGTGGGATAGAGGGTCTTTTATTTCTCTCTTTTTTCAGAGGGGTCGTCTCTCCTGTTGGTCGCACTGTTGCCATTGTGGCCGGCTGATTGGGAGCTGTCCATCATTTGCGGGCGAACTGGCAGTTTACTTAAGAAAGTGCACGTGGGACAAAGGAGGTCGCGGGAGTGTGGCGGCCGAGCTGAATGGAGGGAGGGAAGGCAATTAGCTGCCACGTTGTTGGGGCTCTTTTACTTGTCAAGCTGGAACCTCGTTGCTTTTGTGGGAGCCATGTAAAGGACCTTCCCAGGGCTTTGTTTTGGCATTAAGGGCCTCAGGACTGCCTGGCGAACGCCAGAGAAGAGCAGGCCAAAAAAGAAGAAGATTGAAATAAAATAGTGTGCTAAAAGCCATGCATTAGGTTTTTGTTGCTTCCGTTGTCGTCATTTTTATACATCTTATTGTTGCTCAGATATAAAAAATATGCTGCTCCGCCTTTTCAGGTGCTCCTTTATTGCAAATATGTTTTTGATTCATTGTCACCAGGTAAAATTAGGTGATAATGTATTTGGAATATACAATCGGTCAACTCTACCTACTTTTCTGTCACTAAATAATATTAAAATTATAACCATATAATTATATATTTATTAGAAACCAAAATTGTATATTTCCTTTACATTCAAAATATCTAATTAAACCTTGGTGAAGCAAGTTATTGTGCAATTAGTTAATTCACCCTGCTTGTTAATTGGTGAACAGCACATGTCCTGCGTATGCTTGCACTGGTCTAAGGCCCTGGAAGTGGTAAGAGCCTGGAAAGCGGCAGGGACAGGAGCATGGTTGTGGGGCCCGAACATTCAGAGGAAATGATCTCATGATAATAATGTTTCAGAGGTGGAGGACAGAGAGAGCAGTTGGGGGTATGGAGGCTTTAGGCCTTGCGTAGTTGATCTTCTCACACAGGTCAGGAAGAGTTAACAGTGGAAACTATTATTGGACAGAAAAAAAAAACAGAAAAGGAAAAACAGAAAGAAGACCCCACGTAGATGTCATGTCCATGTCAAAGTGAAGACAATACATTTCAACCCCCCCCCCCCCCCCCCCTGGAAAGTTGGGTTGGAGAGGGGACTGTCAGTATCACACGGATAAGTGACTGTTCGCTACACTTTGCTGAACCTGCCCTCCCTTTGTGGATGTTGTGTCTTGTTCTTTCTTCTCCCCCTCTCTCTTTGTCTCTTTCCTCTTTCCTTGCTCGCTTTACCTTGTTGTAGCCAAAGCTTTTCAAGCTGCCAGTTCGACTCTGGGCTTCCTGGAGGGACTGCAGAGCCCACACACACATACACACACATATATACGAGTGTGCAATCTTGGAGTTTTGTAATAACAAGATTTTTGTTGTGTATATTGTTGTGTATTTTTTCTCGTTTGTTGCTTGTGGGAAGTCTTCTCTGCCCTGCCGAGAAGCAGTACTTTATATTTTTTTCTCGGTTTGTGTTTTCGCTTTCAATTCTTGTGACCGGCACAAACTTTTCTGAGAGAGGAGGCTGCGAGGGGCTGCTGAGAGTGGTGGAGGAAGCTGGGGGATCCTCAGGCTCTTTTGGGGAAGGTAGGGGGGCAGGCTAGGCTCCAGACCCTGAGCCCCATCCGTGAATCCTCAGACACAAATGTCTGTGGAACTTCCAATCATAAAATCCTGGGAACAATGGGCCACTCGTGTCGCGATGAGGATGCCTCGGTTTGAGGGACACACACATGCCCAGCCGCACACACTTCAGCACTTTGGGAGAAGAAGAAGTGAGGGCTAAGAAAAGACGAAGAAGAAGAAGTGGAGGAGGAAAAATAGTGTGAAGAAGAAAGGAAAGGCCATTGGTTTTGAACGCCGTAGTGAGGAAGGAGAAGTGGGGGGCAGGTGAAAAGTAAGCAGGGGGTCATGTACCCGAGTGAGGGCGTTTTAGCGGGGCCGGAGGAGAGGGGAGTCAAAGGAGGAGTCCTTGCCCCCGGGCTCCCCCTCCTCCAGCAGATCGGCTGCTGGCATCTCAATCTCAGTGGCTGGGTGAGTAAACCATACTCCCCTACCTCCTCTCTCTGTCTCCATCTACCTTTCTCTCAATTCCTGTGCTCCATCACTTTATGTTACCGTTGAACTTTAAGGATCAGATGATGATTGTTGTGATTTAAGGGGGGCCCGGGGGGTATTCCCCCTCCTGTAAGTGCAGGCCGGTGGTCATCTGCTTTAAAGTGGCTTTAAAGATAGCTTTTTCCTTTCAAATATTCCTTTTTGCCTTTTTTTAAGTGGCTGTGTATGTTTATGTGCGGGGAGGGGGTGTTCTTGATCTTGGCGTGTGTTTGGGAGGTGTGTGTGGGGATATGCAAATTAGCAGTGTACATTTACAGAAACAGGCCAAAGACAGGACGCAGCATTTGAAATAATTGTCCTAATTGCCATTTTGTTTTAAATTGCTATTCAAATCTATAAACAGTTATTTACTAATAAGTTCAGTAGAACTTTGTATTATTCCTCAAAAGATCATACCTTGTTATTCAACTGAATAGTATTTCCTAGACAAAGCATTATTTGATCATGCTCATGTCTAACCATGAAATGTAAAATATAATTGAAATAACCCACAAATTAACATATTCCTCTCTTAATTTTGCCGTCTAATTCAAAATTATAATTGCCTCCTCTTTCAACTGAAAATGTGAGGCGCTGATTGCATTTCAAAAGATGATGACAGAACTCAGTGTAGCTCTTGCACTGTAGTATCACTGCTTCGAGACACCACTTCAACTCGGGTAGGACAGCTCAAGAGATGTTTACATTCTAATGAGGAAGCATAAACACACATAGCACATTGCTCTTGTATAAAACTCAATATACAATACATTTTAGACAATTATTTATTAAAATCACATTGACAAAGTCATATGGAAGATATATTGCTAAATGTAAATTTGACAAATGACAGACTTCAATATGTATGAATGAATGAAGAGAGATGGAGAATGAGAGCAAAGGCTTTGGCCCAGATACATTTTTTGTTAGGTCCTGTGATCAGCAGCAAGCATGTCACAGAAGCAAAGTGAATAGATTAACTTTTAAATATACTGACTCGGTCTCTAGAGCAAGATACCCTTGGAGTGGGCTGCTTTTTTTCTCCCTTTCTGGAATAGCAATACTGATCGCCTGGCGCCTTTCCTAAATTCTTACATTTTTTTCCCAACACAGTATTGAGATCCTTTAATGTTACTGAGATAGTATTTTAGTGCAAACACAACAGTGAGGGTTGGTTCCATGTCTAAATATGGAAAATATTGGTGTATTTAATGCTGCAGAAATTGTCCAGTTTTAACTAAAATATGGTGATCTAAGTTCATGTTTGTATTTTTATTCTGACACTGTACACTCTTAGAAACAATTTGCTCTCTAAAAGGGTTCTTCGGTTGTCCCTATAGGATAAACCTTTGAAGAACCCTTTTTGGATCCAGGTAGAACCTGTTTGGGTTCCACCTGAAACCAAAAAGGGTTCTACCTGGAACCAAAAAGGGTTCTCTTATGGGTACAGCCAAAGTGTTTATACAGTATGTTCATAGAAGATTACGCTTTAAGATATTGTATTGGTAAAGAAACCAACACAAAATGGTATATAATGTTGTTTCTCTGCTCGTTTGACCCCAAGGTGTTGCATTAATGAAAATGTAGCATTGTTACTAGGATTTGATGTGTAGACTAGGATCTGTATCTTTGTGAATGTTCAGTTTGATCTCCATCACTGCTAACAGTGAGAGGGAAAATGTAGTTACTGTCAACAGAGATGTGATATGGGCGTCGCTTGAAGATGATAATATTTTGCCTGGAGCGGGCACTCTTAACGCCTTAAAGGTGAACTTTTTATGAAAATAAATCCTATCACGCCAAAAAGACCTGTTGTGATAGTGGACAATAATTTTGTATTGCCATGGTAATGACATCAGTTTGTGTTTAGTTTTTGAGTTTATCAGATAATGTGAAAGTCCACACACACAAGCTCCAATCATTCCCTCCCTCCCTCCCTCCCTCCCTCCCTCCTTCCCTCCCTCCCTCCCTCCCTCCCTCCCTCCCTCCCTCCCTCCCTCCCTCCCTCCCTCCCTCCCTCCCTCCCTCCTTCCCTCCCTCCCTCCCACTCCTCTTGCACAGTGTGTGTTTTCTGCATCGTGTCCCTGTGTGTGTGCTTGGATGCGGGCCACTGGCACATTTTGGGAGCGGATCAGGGCCCTGGCAGCTTTTTCTGCTAGCTCTGGAATTTGTGCGCCTGCGAGGACCCCTATCCATCACTACGCTGTCAGCCCCCCACCTCTTTCCCCCCTCCCTGGTCCCCCACCGCCCCCCTCACTCAACCCCACTACAGCTCATTAGAGCCTGCAAGGCGTTGTGACAACTCATCATATCATGAGATAAAGCATGGAGAGACGTGCGGGGCCCCCCAGGGGCCACTAGGTCACCACCTTCACATTAAGTCTTCAAATTGCCCTGCAAGGTGCCACCAGGCGGAAATGCAAGGCCAACAGCTTTTTCCTGTCCTGCTTTTCTCTCCAGGGTCGCTCTCGCTCTCTCTCACAATCTGTGTCCTCCTCCTCTTTGCTTCTGTCTCTCACAGGGCATCCTCTTGCAACTGTCATTCCCACATGCCTGTGGTGAAGCAGCTCAAAGAGTGATTTGTAAGAGTTTAAAAAAATGTTTGATTAGCCTAGTTTCCTCTTATTTATTTTAAGAAGTTTATAACTAGACTAATTGATAAGCAATATTGTAAAAACATAGTTATTGACTCAAATGTACCATTGTAATGTGAAATACCACTTGATAAAGGTCAGGCTTTATTTTCGGATCCAAAACCATGGTCAGTTCCAAAACCAAGTTGTGTCCGCCCTACATTAGCCCCAGGACATGAGTGGCTGATGGGAAAGCCTAGGGGTCAGGGTTCGGACAATGATGCTGAGTGAGTGTGACACGGCCTCTCCGTGGCAACCAGAGAGCCTGCACACAAATACACAGGCCCTCTCTCCATCCACACAGCCCAGACACTAGTGAGGTCACCACCAGGGGTCAAGACCCTGATACTGTGGCTGTCACTCGCACAGAGGGGGTTCAGCGTACGCACACATACACTCATGTGAACACGCACGCTCTCACAGACACACTCACGCGAACTCTTCTCGAGGAAAAACATTTCTCTTTCTTGGCAGTGTGAATCTTTTTATATACAGTTGAAGTCGGAAGTTTACATACACTTAGGTTGGAGTCATTAAAACTCGTTTTTTCAACCACTGCACACATTTCTTTTTAACAAACTATAGATTTGGCAAGTCGGTTAAGACATCTACTTTGTGCATGACACAAGTCATTTTTCCAACCATTGTTTACAACAGATTATTTCACTTATAATTCACTGTATCACAATTCCAGTGGGTCAGAAGTTTACATACATTAAGTTGACTGTGCCTTTAAACAGCTTGGAAAATTCCAGAAAATGATGTCATGGCTTTAGAAGCTTCTGATAGGCTAATTGACATAATTTGAGTCAATTGGAGGTGTACCTGTGGATGTATTTCAACTCAGTGCCTCTTTGCTTGACATCATGGGAAAATCAAAAGAAATCAGCCTCCACAATTCTGGTTCATCCTTGGGAGCAATTTCCAAACGCCTGAAGGTACGACGTTCATCTGTACAAACAATAGTACGCAAGTATAAACACCATGGGACCACGCAGCAGTCATACCGCTCAGGAAGGAGACGCGTTCTGTCTCCTAGAGATGAACATACTTTGGTGCGAAAAGTGCAAATCAATCCCAGAACAACAGCAAAGGACCTTGTGAAGATGCTAGAGGAAACAGGTACAAAAGTATCTATATCCACAGTAAAACGAGTCCTCTATCGACATAACCTGAAAGGCCGCTCAGCAAGGAAGAAGCCACTGCTCCAAAACCGCCATAAAAAAGCCAGACTACGGTTTGCAACTGCACATGGGGACAAAGATTGTACTTTTTGGAGAAATGTCCTCTGGTCTGATTAAACAAAAATAGAACTGTTTGGCCATAATGACCATCGTTATGTTTGGAGGAAAAAGGGGGAGCTTGCAAGCCGAAGAACACCATCCCAACCTTGAGGCACAGGGGGTGGCAGCATCATGCTGTGGGGGTGCTTTGCTGCTGGAGGGACTGGTGCACTTCACAAAATAGATGGCATCATGAGGAAGGACAATTATGTGGATATATTGAAGCAACATCTCAAGACATCAGTCAGGAAGTTAAAGCTTGGTCGCAAATGGGTCTTCCAAATAGACAATGACCCCATGCATACTTCCAAAGTTGTGGCAAAATGGCTTAAGGACAACAAAGTCAAGGTATTGGAGTGGCCATCACAAAGCCCTGACCTCAATCCTATAGAAAATGTGTGGCCAGAACTGAAAAGGCGTGTGCGAGCAAGGAGGCCTACAAACCTGACTCAGTTACACCAGCTCTGTCAGGAGGAATGGGCCAAAATTCACCCAACTTATTGTGGGAAGCTTGTCCCAAGTTAAACAATTTAAAGGCAACGCTACCAAATACTAATTGAGTGTATGTAAACTTCTGACCTACTGGGAATGTGATGAAAGAAATAAAAGCTGAAATAAATAATTCTCTCTACTATTATTCTGATATTTCACATTCTTAAAATAAAGTGGTGATCCTAACTGACCTAAGACAGGGAAGTTTTACTAGGATTAAATGTCAGGAATTGTGAAAAACTGAGTTTAAATGTATTTGGCTAAGGTGTATGTAAACTTCTGACTTCAACTGTGTATATATATGTATTTATAAAGTAGGCTACTGTGTGTGTGTGTGTGTGTGTGTGTGTGTGTGTGCGGAGGTGCATGCACATGTCCTAGTACTACAGCTTTTCTGTAAAGGGTTTTGCCATTCAAAAGTTGGGATTGCTGCGGGACACTTTCTTTGAAATGTTTAATCAGGGTCAAGGAACAGTAGTGAATACAAATTCATACAATTGTGTGTTGGTTGTGTACTCGTTTGAGCGCGTGTGTGTGTACGCACATTCTTGAACAGCTCTCATGATTGGTCTCCTAGTATATTTCTGTCGATTGTAATGCTGAAAGTAGTGGGAGTGATGGCAACAGGGCCAGGAAGTCGGCTTTGCTCCTTCCTTTGTAGAGAAACAGAAAATACTCCCACGTAGTTCCTTTGTTTAGCATGTGTGCTTTGCATAATGCTCCACTTGTTTGAGGAGCTGTGTTGTGATTCCATCAGCACCTGTTGTCCGAGGGTGTTAAAAGCAGGTGCTGCACCGAGGCCTAATTTACACTGGGGCGGCAAGGCTTCATTTTAATGGAAGTTGTGTGTGTGTGTGTGTGTCACAGGAGGTTGGGGGCACCTTAATTGGGGAGGAAGGGCTCATGGTAATGGCTGGAGCGGAATAAGTGGAATGGTATCAAATACATCAAACACATGGTTTCCATGTGTAGGCTATATATATTTTCTGGAAGCTAAAATGTATTGTTGATTGAATAGATATGGTGTGAACCTAGCCTGTGTTTTCTGCAAAGGCCTGAACTTCAGGTGTGATTGGGCTCATATCGTAAAAAAAAATATCATCCCGCTTCTCTCCATGGCTGTTTCAATTAAGCTCTGTAAATGTGTTACAGTCCATATGGGCTCTGCACTGTAGGTGTTGGAATCTGGGATGGCTCACCTGTTCTCTCTGTGAGAGTGCAAAAGCTTAACTCATAGGCTTGTCAGGGAAGTCTGGACTACAGGGCATGTAGAGGTGTGTGAGTCAACTTGACCAAAATGGAAGCTGCAGAGAATCTTTCACTCTCACACCCCTCTCACTGCATGTAAGCATAGAATTGAGGCATTCTCCAGAGTTGTTTTAGAATAATTGCACTGAAAAACAATCATTAAAAATAATTAGGAATTCTTTAAACTCGATACAGACCAGCCTTCTCTGTAAGGCAGCAAACCTCCATTGCTTAAGATTTTTTCTCTCTATGGGTGACATTACACCTTCCTCTTTCCTCCTCCCTTCATGGGGTGGTTCTAATCCTCCCCTCAGTGACACAGAGAGAGGCTGGCCGCCACAGTAGCCAAACAGCAGTAGTGTCTGTATGGCCCAGAAGCCATAGAAACTGGAGCGCTTGTGTTGTCTATTATTTGCCTGGCTCGGCTCGACTCGGGGCTTCTGAAATGGAGGCCTGATAGCCCCAAAGTGTCTGTGATGTAAATCTCTTTCAATATCTCACTCACTCACTCACTCACTCACTCACACACACACACACACACACACACACACACACACACACACACACACACACACACACACACACACACACACACACACACACAGTTTCTCTCTCACAGCTTCTCTCTCTATTATGCTCAAACAGTCCTTCTCTCTCGCCCTCCCTCTCTCTCTCCATTCCTCACCCTCTCTCTTCTCTCTCTCTCTCAATGCAGACTCAGTGGATGGGCATTTTAAACTGTCTCTCAATGGAGACAAAATAACTAATTTAAATGACCTCTAAAGCCTTTCAGCACAGGGAGAATTGACAGCACAGCTCAGGAGTGAAGGCCGTTTGGGGCAGCCAGTGCATTTCGCTCAATGGCTACCTTGTCAGCTGTGTTTGGCAGCTGTCATCTCCCCAATCTTTTTTTGTATCCCTCCATTCAAGATTTTTAGATTAGATATGGGGACTGTGGGGAAGAAACATGTTGATTTGTGTCTTGTATTCATTTTAACGAGTCGTGTACCACAACCAACCACAACCAACCCCCCCTCCCTTCTTCTCTCACTCTCTCTCCTCCCTCTCTCCTCTCTCTCTCCAGTCTTTTGAGCTCAGGGCTGTGAATGAGTCCCCAGAGTCTCTCCATGTTTCCCAGTAGTTCTACTGGGTTCATTAATCTTTCATTGGGACCATGGCGGTGTGGAATGCCACCCCACTCCCTCCCTCCCTCCCTTTCTTCCTCCCTCCCCTTGCGCTACCCCTCCCCTCCCCTTCTCCTCTCCTCTCCTCTACTCTCTACCCCTCTCACAGCTCCACTGGAGGGGGGTGGGGGGGCTGGAAGGGTACTTTACCCACTCCAGCCTGGTACAGTTCAGTCCAGACCAATCTGGTAGTCAGTTACACAGAAATGTATCTCATACATTGGTCACAGTAGGTTCAGCCTATGGAGATGATGGATTTTCAGCATTAAGTGCTGCTTACATGTGTCTTGCCTAGGGCCCTCAGCTTTGCATTTGTATAGTTAAATGAGCATAGAGTCCATGCATTATCCCTCCCTCCCTCTTACCACTTTAATGCCTTTAAAAGTCTATTGGAAAATTGCCACCGCCAGGTTTTGGGTTGGTGCCTCGCCATGGTTAGGGCTGCTAATGAGTGTGTTTGGACTGTAAGAGTACAAATTGAACATTACCCACACCCCCATTGCCCCTACTCCTTCCCTCTCTACACAGACACACACACACACACACACACACACACACACACACACACCAGCTAGCTCACTCTCCTTTTCCCCAGCACACATCAGCCATGTTACCACAAGCCTGATTAGTGATGCCTCTTTGACTGCCGAGGGACAGAATATGAGTTGAAGAGCAAGACCAGCTCACCGCCAGTGGTTTAAACCAGAACACTAATCTGGTTACTGTGTGCGTGCGTGTGTGTGTGTGTGTGAGTGCGTGCGCGCGTGCCTGGAGAAGTGGGCTGAGCTCTGGTTAACATGAGGCCCATGACGGAGCACCCCTCAGCTTAACAGTAATCTTTGGGTAATTGAAAAAGGGGCCTGCGCCACTTAGGAGCACAAAGAGCAGATTACATAGCTAAAATTAATTTGGCAAAAATGTAGAAATGGATTTTCTCCCCTCTTTTATTACAATGCCCCGCTATCCTCTTTACCTCCCCTCCTCCTCTACCCCCTCCTAAAACAGACCCTGGGGGGACAGAGAGGGGAGGGGTAGGGAGGTATATAGCAGAGGGAGGAGAGGGAATCAGTAGGGTAAAGCACTAAGTGAGGGGTTGGATGGTAGAGGATTGCTGACTGTTGTTATAATGGGTGTGGATTTTACACATTTGGTGGTTTGCACATGATCGATCTACCCCCCAGTAAGAGGCCCCCTTGTCATGCAGCCCCAGTCCAAAACTAAAATGACAGCCGTGCGTCTGAGATAGTATTACTGAGTCGCAGAGTGTCGCCGCAGAAGTGTTCTTAATTACCAAGCACACTATTTTCACTCTGCTCTGGCGGTTTGGGGCTCCGAGGGGGTCGATCATTTGATAGCTCTCGTTTTTCAAGAGCTTTCTGAGCGATGTTGTAACTCTACTGCCGGCGCCTGCAATCTCTAGCCCTAACTCTTCTTTTGTTTTATTTTCTCCCCCTCTCTCCTCCTCCTCTCTCTCCCTCTCTTTATAGTCTAATAAGGTCCCAGTGGTACAGCACCCTCACCACGTGCACCCGCTCACGCCTCTGATCACCTACAGCAATGAGCACTTCACACCGGGCAACCCCCCTCCGCACCTACAGGGAGACGTGGACCCCAAAACAGGTAAGACAGAGAACATACACACTACACTACGCTACACTGTTGCCCCGTTGGGAAACATGGTTGGGAAATGGTTAACACTCCAGCCACTGTTCCAAAGAAACACAGTCCTCAAATCCAAATAGTGATAGTCCAGCGACTAACATACAACAGAACACAGAATAATTCTTATTGTTGTCGACATACAAAGGCTACCACTGCTGCCTATGCAACCACACACACACACACACACACACACACACACACACTCTCTCTCTCTCTCTCTCTCTCTCTCTCTCTCTCTCTCACACACACACACACTCTCTCTCTCTCTCTCTCTCTCTCTCACACACACACACACACACACACACACACACACTCTCTCTCTCTCACACACACACACACACACATCTGCCTGATCAAATATAGTTTTATTTAAGGAAGATATAGCCCTTACAAAGCACAACATTGCAGGGCCTGCTTTCTCTGACCAGGTGTGAGGTATTTTAGGGCAGACAACAGTCACAGCTACTCAGACAGAAAGCTTCTCTCTCCTTATGGGCTCCCGAGTGGCGCTGCGGTCTAAGGCACTGCATCTCAGCGCTTGAGGCGTCACTACAGACCCCCTGGTTCGAATCCAGGCTGTATCACAACCGGCCGTGATTGGGAGTCCCATAGGGCAGCGCACAATTGGCCCAGCGTCGTCCGGGTTTTGCCGGTGTAGGCCGTCATTGTAAATAAGAATTTGTTCTTAACTGACTTGCCTAGTTAAATAAAGGTAAAAAAAAAAATGGTATGGCTGTGCTATTGTGTCTTGCAGAAGTAATCCTGTTGATTTTGCTCTGGCAGGGAAGGGAGGGTCACTATTTCATCTCTCCTCTGACAATACAGGAGGAGGTGTGTGTGACACACACACACACACACACACACACACACACACCACACACCACACACCACACACCACACACACACACACACCACAGCATGCGACCCATCCATCTGACTGAATTTAAATGTAGCATTCCTTCATTTTAAATGTCCACCTGCAATAAACATTTTGACCTAGTAGGTCAACTCACTTTCAATATGTGTACATAATATTGAGTTAATATTGAATAGCTTTGAAGGGTCTCTGGTTGTTTTGTTGGGGTTTTGTACTCACAAAGGGGTGATAACGACCCAGCTGCTGTTTAATGTGCCAGTTAATGGTGCTGCTTAATTGAGTGTAGTGTTTAATTAATTAACAAGCTATATTAAGACTTCAGCACTGGATGGCAATGCAGAGCAACGTTAGAAACTCTTTCCTCTGAAGAGTGTGTCAGTCAGTGCCATTATGTCTATAGAACTAGGGCTTACAACATTTTTGAAACCCTCCTCAGCTACAAATGTGTAATTAATGATCCCTAAAAAATTTCTCAATTAGTTCGGCATCAGTTTTGAGAGACAAACCCCAGTGTGGGTGTGTCTGCTTCTTGGATGCACAAAATGTTCCTTAGACACCTGTCACTGAACAATGTCTATGGAAACCTTCCCATGCGGCTGATTTTCACATACCTGGCTCGGCCTTGTGGCTTTGGGTGTAACACACACCAGCAACACACCGGCTGTGGACAGATTCATGGGGCCAGGGTTAGTTCTGCAGTCCTCTTCATCTGGGTCCACTGTGGCCATATCGGCACCAGCCAGAACAAAAACTGCTCCACAGCTGCACCGATATGCAGGCCAGGCAGGACCACTGTGAAAGAATGCACCAGAGCAAATAAAAGTCCCTCCGCTGCGCTGTTAGCCAGTGGAACTCAAACACTTCCTTGTCACGTTTTAACGCTCAACACTAGAAAAATGGAAAAGCCATCATTTCTTTGCTTTCACCATTTCTCTTTTTTTTTTTATGACAGACCTTTGGAGGGTTAATGTTTTGGGTGGCTGGTCTGCATGTTTTATTTGCCTGTCAGCTGCCACAGTAAGTGATTGCGACATTGGCAAATGTGTGATTGTTTTGCAGTGCCCTCTGTAGGACATCTCTGTCGCTGTGCATCAGATGGGAAAACTACATAATTTCTGTCTCTTTGTTAAAAACATTAGGATGAATAGTGGAACATGAAACCAATTCTGGTAAAAAATAATCTGGAAACCAAGGGCCCCTATTTATAAGAGCTACTTTACAATGTCATAAGCATGTCATAATAGATGTTATAGAAAGTTATAAATCAAATCAAATGTTATTGGTCACATACACATATTTAGCAGATGTTATTGCGGGTGTAGCGAAATGCTTGTAAGAGCCTATGTCAGTTGAAGACAGCTAGGCTAATACAACACTGTCATGTCACCCAGTATATTGGGTAAGCCGACTAGCTATGAAACAAGCTGGTCATTAATAACTTGCAGTGACTGTTTATAACATCACTTCATTCATGCTTATGACAGTAAGATAACTTGGGTTTATATGAAGTCAAACCCTGTTTATCCCCCCCCCCCCTCTCTCTTTCTCTCTGTCTCTCAACACGTTATGACACCTTACCGCCAGACTCAAACAGCTTTGATCAGGACGTGTGATTTAGCACTGTGTACATGTGAGCGCATCCGCTCTTCCTCCTCCTCCTCTCTACCCTCCCAGCTTCCTGTGATGTCGACTCTGTTCATTATGAAACTCACAAAGGATGAGTTTAACCCTGACTGATATTTCGGTGTCCATCCCTCTCTTCCTCTTTATTTGTCCCTCTACCCTTTCTATCTTTCTCTCCAGGAATTCCAAGGCCTCCACAACACCCAGACATATCTCCCTATTACCCTCTCTCGCCTGGCTCTGTAGGCCAGCTCCCCCATCCGCTAGGATGGTTAGTACCACAGTAAGCAACATTTTATGACCTTCTTTCTCCACTGTCATCAAGCATGTTTTATTGCTCCAAGCATGTGCTGGTTACAATGTTTATAACTATGTCTAGATGTAGATCTATTTAGTGGTTTGGAGCATTAAGTTCTGTATATAAAATCAGCATCCCTAATGTAGATTATATAATGTCAAATAGTTCTCCATCAGAGGCAATGTCTTCTGGTTTTGTTGTGGGAGGAGAACTTGATTTCTGTATTTTCCTGTCTGGTAACATCATAAGCAGAGCACAGGGAAAGCTCTATATCCACTTATCTCAAACTGGGCCCTCTCAGTTTGGATCAAGCACTGATTTGACTCCTGGCTGACCACAGTGCAGAGAGGAGGGCTAAGTCCCCCTCTCCACTGGAGTCTCCAGTTTATACATTCAGGCAATGGACTGACTCCTGGGCCACAGAAGCACACTGCGGTTTCCTAACCCCCCCCCCCAACACCAACTTGCTTCTTTGTGGCGAATGCTATTTTGCATTTCTCTGTATTGTCCAATTAGATTAATGAACCGTGATTGCCCGTATTTTACCCACAATTCCACATGGGGGCTCTCCCCTGGTAACTCTTGTCAACACTTGTTAATATGACAACAGGCTACAAATTAAGCTCTGTTAATTTAATGTTTTCTCACCGCGATCTAAATACCGGAAAAGGCCCCGAGCGCAGCCACGGCACCCTTTGATTTGCTGCACTTTATTTTGGTATAAATTTACATTCATTATTGTTTGTCTTTGGATGTGTAGACCTCAATTAGCGTGATGGCTCCATTAAAGAGTCCCGCGCTTCGTCTTTAATTATCACAACAAAACACCTAGTTCCAGCTCGGGGAGGAAGTGGCTCCCTCTCCGTCGACACCGAGCGAAGGGTTATGAAATTTAATTAGCCATTCCTAACAGATTTGTGGCATTCAAATTGTTCGGAGTTTGCCTCTCCTTTGATCCGCACTCTGCAATCCCCTAGATTTTAGTCCTGATCAAATGAGAATAAAGAGACCTGCGATCGGGGAGAGAGGGAGAGGGCTTTACCTCCTCTCCTTCCATCAACCCTGTTTCTTTACCTCCCTCTCTTCTCTTTGTTCCTTTTCCTTCTCCTAGGCAAGGTCAACCTGTTTACCCAATCACGACGGGGGGTTTTAGACATCCCTACCCGACTGCACTCACTGTCAACGCATCCATGCAAAGGTGAGTTGAGCCTTGGGAGATAAACACACACACACACCCAGACACAGGAGGAGGCCACGACGTGGGTGCATACCCAGGCGTCACACACAGTACTGTGTAAACTTCTCCCTTAAGGAGAGTGCACACACTCGTCTCTGTGCTCAAAAGGCCGATCCTCCAGTGTCCCCCACTATGTGTTGAAAATTAATTATATTTATCACTATCTAATGAGAACCCTGAAGAACATTTACCCTAGCTGCATGTCAGCCTCGTCTGTAATGGACGGGGCATGTCCTAGTTTTTAGCAACCAGACACATTGATAAATAAACATGTAGACACTTAAAAGGAGAGGATGATGTAGACTGGGGCTTGACACTTGGCTAATGCTTTGTTGGGCCCATTAGAGTCCAGCTCAAGAGGAGAGCTAAGGACACAAGTGGACCCGGAGGGGCATATATGTTTGTTGTTGTTGTGTTATGTGTTTTTAACTGGGCATGGCTTCCCCGGGGGCTGTGCTATAATACTCTGTATTGTGTGGGAAGTGGGAAGAGTTAACTGTGGATGACAAGTACCCCATGATTTGTAGGTTCGGAGTCTTTTCGAAAAACGAGAACAACAACAAAAAGAAACAATTCCATATGGCCGCCCCTCCCTTTTCCCCTGTCCGCCTCCC
This sequence comes from Coregonus lavaretus, assembly GCF_964263955.1. Classification (NCBI taxonomy): domain Eukaryota; kingdom Metazoa; phylum Chordata; class Actinopteri; order Salmoniformes; family Salmonidae; genus Coregonus; species Coregonus lavaretus. The sequence continues at coordinate 11,438,686 of NC_140012.1, read as the reverse complement.
CGAGCCTAGAGCAGTATTCACAGGCGTTTCAGTGCAGGCAGCTGGAGAGTTTGGAACGGGGATGGTTTATAGATTGGAGGGGAGGGGGTGAGAGGCAGAGGCCTAGGGAGCCTGGGGAACAGGCCAAGCTTCAGTTTAATTACATGCTGATTGGAAAAGCAGCTCTTGAGAGTAGACTGTTCAGACCTCTGTGACGTTGATGGATAAGTGTGAGCGAAGGAGGAAAGGAGAGAGAATGCAAAGGTAGGGAAGAAGAGAGAGGGAGCCCTCGAATGGGGTATGGAAAGATTCATGTTGTGAAATAGTACCTCACACCCTTAGCACTTTGGCATTGAACACGTGTGCACTCGGGTTCCTTATTCCACCCCCCCCCCCCCCCCCCCCCCTCTCTCACACATACACGCACACTCTGACATGGCCTCTTGAACACTCCTTTTAATTACAAGCAGAAAAGCACATTCACTTCACACTTTCTGTTAAAAAGAGAGGCTATGTGAGCCATCAGCTCTTTGTTTGTCCTTTTTTCTTGGTTAGCCTTACATTCACATGTATTCTTAATTAATACACATTACCTACATACTTAGGTTGATAGTTTCTATCATTGTTGGCCACACCTTGATCCAGACTCCCTCCTGGCTTTAGGAACAGACCCAACCACCTTCACAGTTCACTGTGGCACAGCCTTGTTTTCCATATGTGGGTGTCATCTGTATAACAGGGTTAAGATGGTGCTCATTTCTCATCTCTATCCCTATTGGGTCCCTCTTCCACTCCTAGTGACCCCCGTAAAGCAGACCTTGCCCCCCCCCTCTCCCCATCCTAGCCCAGCCCTGGTTGCCCTGCTCTCGGGTACAGCTGGTAGAGCGCAGGCAGCCAGACTAACCAGGACCTGGCAGCATCTAGTGGACCTGTGTTTTAAGTGACAGCTAATTCACCCCTAATGACGGCCTCTACATTGTGATCATCTTATTTCCAGCAAGGCTAATTGAATCTGCTGGATGGGGGCTAGGGGGATTGGCTGGGCTGTGGGGCTGGGGAGAGCTAATGCGTTCTGATGAGCCCTAATTGAATTAGCATAGCTGTTTAGGTGGAGGTCTCCATCTCTCTGGAGAAAGGGGCTTTAGCATGTCCTTGTTAAAACTGCCACTGGAGATTTGACCCCAAAAAAAGATGTCCGATTGGGTTGTCGACGGCGTAGAGAAATGGCACAGGGTGGAAAGGTTTGGATAATCGTGTATATGACAGGGTTTCGGAAGCAAAAAATGAAAACAAATTTTGAGAATTGTCTCTTGGCTTTAAAAGGGCTTTTCTTTCTTAAATATGCCACAAGACATCCAGTAGTTATAAAGTCCAGTCCATGTCTAATAACTACATTGAGATGTCCTGATCCTGTATTTCACTGGCTAGACAGATCTTAACAAGAGATCTAGTGCTTCAGTACTAGCCCCTAGTGCCACATACCGGCCCAATTAGGATGCAGAGAGCAAGTCTGGCTCTCATACCTTGCACCCACTCAATGAGCACCTTATACCTAGGTCCTGTTAAAAAATACATTCTCTGGAAGGGAAAAAAGGCAGGCGAGAGAGAAAAGAGTCAGTCGACGGAGCAAATGAGAGACATTATTTTGATAATGGGGTTGGAACCGTACAGGTCCATTATCTCTGGCGGGCCTGTGTGTGACAGGTGGGAAGAAGTGTAAACCCCTCGCCCCCTGCCTAACCCCTGCGCTTTGATATGTTCCCCCCTCATCCCGCTCTCTCCCATCCTCCCTCGCTACCCCTCTCTTTTTCCTGCGGAAGGGAAAGTACGCTGGCCGAGTCAATATACTGTACATTAACCAGGCATAGGGGTACTTCCTCACATTGGCAATTAAATGGCACTGGCTGACACTGGGCCTGCATTGCAGCCAATGACCCACCCCCATCCTTGCCTTTCAGATTGAGACGTAGGAGCCTGGGGGTTGTTCTGTTCTGTGCTGATGAGGCAAGATGATGATGCCCCGCACATCAAAGGGATGGCCATCATGTTTAAACCATAACCTGGGCCGCGCGGTGGCAGCTGGGGGGAGGAAGGGGAGGGAAGGCGAGGGAGGGGGAGTGTGGAGGTGGTGAGGGGACAGGGAGCAGGAGGAGGAGGAGTGTAGAGAAGGAAGAAGAGAACAAAATGGGATGCTGGAACAGAGGAAACTTAACAAGAGCACCGAGAGAGAGAGGGAAGGAAGGAAAGAGGGAGAGGAAGAGACAGAGTAGAGGAAGTGTGGCGGCCTAATGATGGGTGATCTGCAGCCACTGCCGCGGTCCCCTCAGCAGATGACATGGCGCAAACACAAACATGTCAATGATGAAGGGAAGAGAGAAAAGCAGTGGAGGAGAGCGAGGGAGGAGGGAGAGAACCCACACACTCCCCAGAGATCGCCTGCAACAAAAACGAGTTGTTCCTGGCGACTTTATGCTCATCATTATATTCTGGCTCCGAGCCATGCAGCCAGACATAGCCAGATAATGAGCTGTTTAAAAAAAGAAGGAATGATTCCTCCTTTTTTCCCCTCCTTCATCCTCCCCTCTTTTTCTATGATTTGTGAACGGTCATGCATAGCTGAGATATATATATACTGTACACACACAGACACACTCATACAAATAATCTTACACACACATTTATTCTCTCTCTCTCACACACACACACACACACACACATTGCTCTGTGAAGTGAATCCATAGATGCGGGTTATTGCCCTCAATCAGTGTAGCTGTGGGAGATGATGAAATGATTCTACCAGTGTAATGAAGATGTTGAGGGGGAGATAAAGGATGATAACACCATGAATAATCTGATCTAGCATGAGGCTAGATAGAATAGGCCTAGGCCTAACACAGTGATGCACAGAAAAAGGTGCCTTGCCAATGGTTAAAGCTACTGTGAAATAAAGATGTTTTAACATTACCTCAGTATTGACATCAGCTAACACAACGGATTGGCACGAGACTCCATAGACCTGTAGTTGGTCACATTGTAAAGGGGGCAAGACATCCTGGGACCTGTATTTGTCATCCACAGTCCAGAGAGAGGGGTGGCAGCAATAAACACTGAATTGGAGCCAAGTCACTATTTTGTCTCCGTTATAGAAGCAAGTGAGGACTTTTTAGAACTCATTACAAGGACACATGTAGCTGAAGTGTCTGTGTGGACCATTTTGGCTTCTCAAAGATTAACCTTCAGTGCAATGGGAGCCCTGTCTTTCCATTTACCTCTCTTCCCACTCAAACACAAAACAGCTCTCTTTTTTTAAATGAATATACTATATGAAATATGACTCATTATGATGTGTTTACTGTGTAACTGTTTCTATGTGATTGTGAGATCTAAATTCTGTGATACTTATGGGCCGAATCCTTTCTTGATATACGTGTGCGAAACTCAAGCTTTTGTGTAAGTCATGCATTGGATGTCAATGAGAGATTTGCGTGGAAATCTGACTTTCATGCTCGGACCTCAAGGTAGGATTCGGCCCTATATATGCATGTCTGTATGAATGTCGATTGAGCATATTCTGTCTATGTGTCCATCTTCCATTTCACACGTGTCCACTCTGACGATTTACACAGTTTTCTGTCCTCCAGGTTCCCTCACCACATGGTCCCGCCTCACCACAGTTTGCACCAGACCGGCATCCCCCACCCCGCCATCGTCACGCCCAACGTCAAGCAGGAGTCCTCCCACAGCGACATAGGCCTCAACAGCTCGTGAGTACACACACCTGCACACACACACACCTGGTTGTTTTCACCATTGTAAACGAAACAGCAGTATAGTCAAAATTGGCACTGGTATTGTTGTTCTAAATTCTACCATTACAATAAGCTGTTTAATACCAATTCTGGGTATTTGCCAACCATACAGTACTATACTGTACACACTCCACAGGAAACACCAGGACTCCAAAAAGGAAGAGGAGAAGAAGAAGCAGCCCCACATCAAGAAGCCGCTGAACGCATTCATGCTCTACATGAAGGAGATGAGGGCCAAGGTCGTGGCCGAGTGCACGTTGAAAGAGAGCGCCGCCATCAACCAGATCCTGGGACGAAGGGTGAGAGAGAGACAGCACTGCTGTAGACACAGAGGCTCACTCACGATACAGATACAGCTACAGCTTGGTAACTCCCTGTACAAGGGACTATGAATGGGGAAGGTATCCATCACACAGATATCCACCGCACACACACAATGTGTGGTTTAGTTGACTATAGGCCTGCTACTGGGTCTGGGAGACAAAGGCAACCTGTCTTATTTTGTCTCTACCTCTCACTGCTCTTGGCTGAAGACGGTCATATTTACTGTTGACAACTATATATATTATAGTCTTCTCGCCTTGCACTCATCTCTTTGTATTATGTCCTGTCCCCCTCTCATCCCCTCCCTCTCTCTTTTTCTGTGTGTCTGTCTGTAGTGGCACGCCCTAACACGAGAGGAGCAGGCGAAATACTACGAGCTGGCCAGGAAAGAGCGACAGCTTCACATGCAGCTCTACCCCGGCTGGTCAGCACGAGATAACTATGTAAGTTTTTAAGTTTTCAACACGTACATCCTGTACTTCTCCCCTCACAAGGACATGTCTGGGATGAGTGCTCTTACTGTTCTGTCTGAGCTGAGAGCTCACCTCACTAGCCAATGCCTGCTGACTGTTGCCCTAAACACCTTAGTCGATGGAATCTCCTATATACTTAAAAGCCCTGAAATGCTGATGCTGCAGGAAGTTTCTCTCCCAGCGTTGGTGTGTGTCCAGCAGTGCAGGGCTCATCATACACCCCTGCAAGGGTCAGGTAGACCAGTGAAACTCTGACCCCTCTCAGCCTACCCAAAGCATTGTGCACAAATCTGACTCCCTCACTAGAAACCAACAAAGCCTCTACATAAAATACAACAAAAGAAAAGAGAAAAAAAAAAAGTACAAAAAGGGAGAAGGGAAAATTCTGTTATGGCCTGCAGTGGCAGTTAAAACCGGCGGGCAGAGAAAGAGAGAATGAATGAATAAATAAACAGAGAGATGGGCCCCGTTTCTATTTCATGTCTCGGGTCTTCTGCAATATAATAACTAAGGTTCCTGTCTATTTCTCTTCTTTTGGCGGGTAACCAACAGGGCAAGAAGAAGAAGAGAAAAAGGGATAAGCAGCCAGGAGAGGGCAATGGTAAGTGAGCAGCAATTATCTCCTATTAGAGGAGCCCCATCATGTGTCAGGACTGTGTGACATCTCACAAGATAAAAGTCTAGCCTGTTTTTTTCCTCTACTGCTTTTTTTCTTTTTGTGTTGTTGTGCCTGGCTCGTTTTTTTTTTGGTAGACTTGCTTGTTCGCTCCCTCCTTCCATTCCCCATCCCCTCCCCTAGCCTTCCCCAGCTAATAACGTTGAATATGCATGACACCCCCTCCCCAGCCTCACCCCTCCCCCCTCTCCTCCCTCCCTCCCCACCAACATCTCCCCTCTCCACTTTGCCCCCCAGCATTTATGATACTGTGATATGTGTTTTGAGAATGTGAAATTTAAGCGTTGTGAGAGCCATTAACTTTGCCAGTGTTGTGTGTGTCTGTGTGTTATAATGCCTGTGCCCTCTGGATAGACTGTGTGTGTGTGTGTGTGTGTGTGTGTGTGTGTGTGTGTGTGTCTGTAACTTGGGCTGCCCCTGCTTGTCTGCATGCATGCTTTTAATCGCACACAAACAAACAAAATCACCCACATCTTAAAATTAAGGAGGTTTGCTAATTCTATTATTTATTCATTTTATATTCTTATTCTTCATATTCTTCTGATAATCCATATTGTGAGTTGAGAAGGAGAAATGCGGCATATTAAACTGTATTTTACGCTCGTTTACGTCACGGATCCCCTCTTGAAGGCCTCTCTATCTGTTCTTTTTTTCAGAACACAGAGAATATTTTCCAAACCCTTGCCTTTCACTCCCTCCGATTACAGGTGCTAATGTCATTTTGAGTCTTAAATTACTAACTTGTTTTTTTTTTCTCGTTTTGGTTTATCATGTATTTATTGATCTATGTATATTATATTTCAAATTAATTTTACTAAGCTAAATGCAATCTTTTTAAGGATGTTATGTGCTTTGTTTGCTGCTTTCTTTCTTAAAAATGTGCTTATGTTTATTTATTTTACCATTTTATTTGTTATACTAGCAAAAGTATGTTTTATTTGATGTACTTACACATTTATTTAATGATGCTTCTATGTTAAAGTCATTCATTCTAGAACAATCTTCCCCATTTGGCCAAATCAATATGTAGTATATATTTCTAGCGGTGACTGTTAAAGTTAGAGAATCTTAATGTTGAGTTATGACCCAGAGATTTGATGTCAGTCAGGGTAAACCTCCTTAATCTACTTGCTTCAGTAGCTGCGTGTGTTCCTTTCCCTGGGCCAGCATGAGTTGGGCCTATTCCCCTTCTATGCTGTCTAAGGCCTGGATTCAAACCACTCACCATAGGATTCCTATTTTGACCCAAGTGTAATTTTGCTCTACATTTGATTATTAAGCCATTATGGCTGCGTTTACACAGGTGGCCCAATTCTGATAATCTTTCCACTAATTGGTCTTTTGACCACATCAGATCTTTTCACATCAGATCTTTTTCAGAGCTGATCTGATTGGTCAAATGACCAATTGGGCTGTCTGTGTAGAGCCTATGGTAGAGTTCTCGAAGATGACACAACAAATTGGAAAGGAAAGCTTTGTGTCAGGTGATTGAATTCAGGTCCAAGTAGAAGTGCCCTTGCTGCATTCACTAGGGTTCAACCCTTTAATGCTTTCCCTGGCTGGGACTAACCCGAACCTTCCCTTATCTTAACAGTCTGATACTGCTGCCTCTTCCTACCTACCACCTATACCCGCTCCTTTTCAAATATGCTATTAAAAAAGATAACTATGAATGGCACTTAGCAGAAATGTAATTAAGTCTGCATTATTTTCCCCATCATATTCTCCTCAAACAAATACGTATTATATTTTTATTAGCTTTAGCTTTTAGCTTTTTTTTCGACTTAATCCTTGCACATTTATGCATTTGTTTACTTTTTGCTTGTGGTTTGATTTTACTTAAACTGTGTCTTCTGACAGTCCTTTTCTGTAAAGGCATACTGCACAATTACTTGCATCTTTTTAATTAGAGGGGGGGGGGGGGGGGGTGAATAAGCTAAATATTCCACGTTTTCGAGCCTCACTGGTTTACGGTTTTTCTCCTTTATTTCTCTCCTCTTTCTCTTCCCCCCTTTTTGGGTTTTCTTCCTCCTCTCTGCTGGCTTTCCTTCCTGTTGTGGCATCAGACCTGAGTGCTCCTAAGAAGTGTCGAGCGCGCTTTGGGCTCGATCAGCAGAATAACTGGTGTGGCCCGTGCAGGTGTGTATGCTGTGTGTGGCATGAACGCCGGGGCCAGGTGACGGCTGTTCTCTGAGCTGGGACTTCCTCCTTCCCTCCCCGACTCCCTCTCTCCTTCCTTCGCCAGGCTTTCGCCATCTCCCAATTCTTCCTCCTACCCAGCCCTGCCAGTTTGGCCTGCCTCTATCCTCTAGTTTTATTGGTGTTTGGGAACAGGGTTAACGTTAATGTGTGTGCGGGTGTTTGTGTGAATGGTGTTTGTACATAAGTCTAGATTCGAAACATATAGATGTGGGGTTGGGTGGGTCCTATAGGTGGTATTCTCTTTAGGAATTAGCCATAATGAGGGGCAGGACTCATCAGATGGCAGACTGGGTCTGAGAGGAGTTGGAGACGCGATGGCCTGGTCTGTGTGGAGGAAGTCCCAGTGTTGACAGCCCAAACCTAAGCCCTGCCTACATGTGTTGTCTGTCCAATGACGTGTCCATTTTCTGTGTTTTTGTATTGTTTGTGTGTCTACCTCTTTGGCTAACAGATGCAAATACCCCAAAGAAGTGTCGTGCCTTGTTCGGGCTTGACCAGCTGAGTTTATGGTGCAAACCATGCAGGTATACCCCTGTAGTATCTATGGGAGGACAACCATATAGACAACCACTTCCTTCTCTTATACCTTCTCAAGACATCCCTCTAAAATATATGTATTATGTTTTCTTCAATGTGTTAATTGATGGCCTTCTTTTATCTGTTCCTTTTCCTGATTGTGGAATTTTTTGCAATAGCTTCTCATAGCAAGTCATTTTACTTATTTTCTTTGAAAACTAGAAGCCCAGTGGCAGAAAATGGATTTACTAGCATTGTTATTTGTATACTACCTTGGCAATAACATTGTAAAGATTGTAAACAATCAAATTTAGGAGACCTTTGGGTATTGTTGCTGTAATGTAATTTAAAAAAAACACATTTATGGTTTATGATACTATTCTTGTTGAAAGGTTGAAATCCATTTTCTATCCAGGCTGTATGTAAGTGCCTGACATCCTAACTGTCTAAAGTGTCTGTCTGAATTGGCCCTCTTGATAACCTTGTTATGCTAAGACTTGGCCCTGCTTCTCAGAGGGCACCAGAGTGACTTTCTTCTATGCCCTCTTCCTCCTCCTCCTCTTCTTCCTCCAAACTCCTCTCTGATAACCCTTACTTAGTCCCTACATGTTGTCTTTCTGTTCTGACACAAGCAGTCTTTGAATTGGGAATATTTTCATGGTAGGTATTTGTTTCTGCTAAGTAATATCCCTCTCTGTGTCTGGCTTGCACTGTGTCCCCACCTCTACCCTGACCATTGTGACATGACGTTTGGTACTATGTATCACTGGTCAACCCAAGGCATGCGATCAATACATTTCATTTTTCTTATTTTGTTTTCAATATTGATCTGTAGTTATTACTCCAGAAAGATTTCTGGGATTTTGTCATTGCCTCAAAGAAAACAGCTCATAAGATATTGAGTGATCTTACCAAGTCACTTTTCCCCTCACATTTTATGAGCGGTTATAAACGTTGAATTCATATGGCATCCAATTAAAGTAATCCACAAAGCCGTTCAAACAGCTGAACTCTCTTAGAAATGCTCCACACTCAGTTTCAACAGTAACAAGTACTGTTACAGTAGATTTAAATTAAGACATACACAGTTGATCACATTGATAAAGAGATTCTATTCTCACAGTATTTCCTGATCTAGTCCATGAACGTTCTGGGTAGATGATGAGGGAGGCAGCAGCGGGTTGCCTGAGGACCAGGTTTGGGAATAGCCAGGGATAATTCCTGCTTCGTTTAAGGAGCCGAGAGGTTAACAGACCTCACTGGGCCCCATTTCCTGAAAGATGCATCTGGCGTAATTCCCCTGGAGACGGGGAAATCAATATGTTACACAGGCACATACTATCAATCGATATGTCTGTTTAAAAAATGGATATTAGCTCATTTGTAGTGGTTTGACAGGCAGTTATCAGTTTAGCCCTGACAGAGGAAGAGACACAGCCTAGCACTGGCAGAATAATAGCATTTTACACTGGTAGCTAACACTCAATACCACACAATACTCATACAGGGTCTTTGACAGCCAAGCAGACAACTCAACCCAACTCCCTTTCCTTGCTTTTCAGTTTAGATTTCCCTGTGGTTTACTCTTTCTTGTGTGTCCATGTTGTGTGCTTGTCCTCTTTATGTAGTTGTTCAATCACAGAAGTGCTTGCCGTTTTGTTCAGCATGCTATCAGTGTAAGGTATATGTGGCTGTCCAAATGTCTGCTTTTCTTTCCCCACTCTCCCTTTCTCTTCATTCCTCTGTCTTATGAGTTCTCACTGATCAATCTCCCTCTCTTTTTTCCATCTCTTTCTCTCTCACACACTATTTGTGTGAACCTGTTACCTGCAGAAGTACAGGCAGGGTATGACTTGACAAACAGGCCATACCTTGATTGAACATAGAACAGAGATGCTGATATTTCTCAAAGGCTAGCTGAACCAAAGCATCATTTCTATCAGTCACTTCTGCCCTTCTCCCTCCCTCCCCACCTCCGAATTCTGTTCTTTCTCCTTCTTGCTCATTGTCCCTGTGAGCTAGCAACACAGTCTGAACCGCAGTGTATTTGCCTTTCAGGCAAGCACAGACCTTGTGATAAGGAGTTGTTGTAGAGGTCATGGTAAGACGAGGTGGGCAGAGGCTCCCCCTCCCTCCATCCTTCCCTCCCCCCACACCAACTGAACATAGCACACACACAGCCATCTCAGAGACAAACACACACACACACGCTGCAGGCGTGCCAGACGGGAGGGTCCAAACCCGAGCAGAAATGCAAACATGACGCCGTGACCCTTCATACACACACATATGTCTTAGGGGCAGGTGCAGCGTAGTGTGGAATCCCCTGAACTCTTACCTCTGCATCCAAACTCTCCCCCCTAAGGAAAGGAGAGAGAGAGAGAGAGAGGTCAGGATAGTGCAGGGAAGTGAGGAGGGAGGAGAGAGGGAGGGAGGACTAGTATTTCAGAAGAGCAGGGTGATCCCTGGCGGTAGCTCTTCACCAGGGCCAGCTCTTTGTTTCAGTCAAGATCAGAAGTCTGTGAGGAAACGTTTGAGAAAAAATAAGAAACCCACACACTGCTCTTTAAGAAGCTTTACGTATTGGCCTCGGCCTTCGTCAGAGCTTTTGTGAGATTTAAAATACGTTTTAAAAGATGAGAAAAATAACAACAGAAAAGGGAGCTGTTATAGATTTGCCATGAAAACCAGTCTTCATCCTTCTTTATTCTTCATCCATTTCATCCATCATTTTCATCATCCTGCTGCTTCTCCTATTTCATTATCCTGTCTGTCTGTTTGGTGTACTGTATTGTACTGTATATGTCCTGGGAATCTGAGAAGGCCACCTGTAGCCTTAATCCTCAGCCGGGCTGTAGTGGTGGCAACCACTTAAATGCACCAGAAAACAACAATAATTTAAGGCCCAGAAATAGGTTTTAGATTGTATCTTTAAGACACTGATGGTATGCATAATGCAAATGAAACAAGATGGTGCATTTAAGTTGACTGCTAAGGCTCAGCTATTGCCCAGCAGATTGTTGTCAGTTCTGGGATGTCATGCTAAAAAGCGGATTTCTCTGTCCCCCATCTCCAGGAGAAAAAAAAAGTGCATTCGCTACATCCAAGGTGAAGGCAGCTGTGCCAGTCCTCCCTCTTCGGACGGAAGCTTACTAGACTCCCTCCCACCCTCCCCCTCCTCGGTGGCCCCCTCCCCCTCCTCGAAAGAGTCCAAACCTCAGACTGAACAAATGCAACCTCTCTCACTGACTATGAAACCGGCCCACCAGCCTCTCCACCACCCGCACCTCCTGGCTGGGCATCCTCCTCCGCCATCTTTGGTTCTGCTGGAAAACTCTGCTGCTGCAGCAGGTAAAATGCCTGGCGCAGCCCACAACGGAGCCCATGACCACGGCAATGTCTCGTCCTCGCGGCAACCGGGCTCCTCAGGCGCCTCGCTGTCCCTGGCCAGGCCCTCGGCAGCATCGCTATGTCATTCCCACTCGCTACACCCCAACTCCACGGCCCCTCAGCCTCTGTCGCTCGTGACCAAGTCTATAGAGTAGCCTCCCTCCTTATTCACTCCTGTCCTTCCTTCCTATATTTCTAGCTCTGCACACCTCTATTCGGGCCCTCTTTCTTTTTATCCTTTTTTCTATTTTTGTGCCATAAGGCTTTGAAAATTTGTTCTTGTTTTATCAAAGTTCATTGGTCAATATTTGACCCATCATTATCGAAAAAAACAAACATATAATTATTATAATGAATTAATAATGCAATGAGCTGTAGACTATAGCTTTGGGAATCTGCCAACATTTTCTCAACTTTTTTCTTTGTTTTTATTTTGTAGTGTTAAACAGTGCAACAGAATATTGTTATGTAGTTCCACTTAAACATGTTTAAATGACAGATATAAAAAGGTAGGTTAGATTATTATTCAATGAGCCCTTTTCTTGAAAGAGTTGGTTCTCCTTCATTATTTGTATTAAATACGAGCTTGCGAACCAATCATTTGACACCCGTTCAAACCCTGGAGGGCATGAGGATCGTGGAGACACCTCTCTTACTGAGGAACAACTTTAATTGTGATGTTACTTGTTCTTCTTTAAATGTACAGAAATATTGGTGGGGGGGGGGGGGGGGGTTATTGTGTTAATGTGCATTGTTCCATTACGTTGTCTTTTTTGTTGTTGTTTACCTTTGGGGGTGGAGTCAGGTGGGGTGGTTGGACCTGGGGAGACAGGGGGAGGGCTATTGGGGTGGGTGGTGGGTTGCGGTATTCAATACAAAATGTCACAACGCTAGGACCAGTAGTATTTATTGCTTTAGAGATTGCTTGTTGTATCTTGTATGTTGTCCCTTTTTAAATATTTTCTTTTTCTTAATACATTGTATAAATATTTTTTCTTAACGTAAGCAACTTATATATAAAATGATCCATTTTTACAAGGAGGTTTTAAAGGTAAATCTTTTTGTTGTTGACAACCTGGATTCCACCCAATGTACTGTGTAGATTTCACGAACAGAGGTATGCACAACTTCATTTCAAGAAATGCGTCTATAAGCCATTTTACAAAAGAAGAAAATAAACTTGAAACAAGGGACAGTGGGTACCGTGTCTTCAGTAGTTTGGGAAAGTGTCAAAGCCCTTCTTTTTTATTGCACAGTCTCATCTCTACCAGACTAGATTTGTGTACAGATTTTCCGTGCCAAATTTTGTGATAATTTTCTCTCCCCCCTCTAACCACGCTGTAGGGTTTTTCTGTTGTTGATTGTTTTTTGTTTTTTTAAACCATACTTTGCTGTGACGTTACATAGATTGCTATGTATGTAGTATAAATGTTGCTATAACAAATGTGTTTGGTAGCAGATTGTCAAATATTACAATTTAAACTGAATAAAAAGACGGACATCATACTGTATAAACCCACAAGGGCCAAATTATGTATATTAGGAGGTTCATAAAAAACTATGAAATAACTACAAAAAAATACACAAACTGCCACTTTTAAGTACACTACTACATATAGGTAGATAGAAAAAATAGGCATGTTGATGTTGCAAGAGGCTGTAAAAAAAGCTACAAGAGAATCATCCACTTGGTACCATTGTAGTTGACATGACGCGACTGTAACCTGTCGATTTCTTCTCTGGTTTATTAAGATGCTAATGATGAATAGTTTGAATGTTTCCTTAACGGCTGTGATGTTCCTCTTCTATTTTATGCTCTTATATTTTGTTTAATTTTTAGTTTTTTTCCCTGTTATTTTAAATGGTTCCAAAACCATGTTTTTGTAATGAATAAATGTTTATGCTGTACAGTCTCTGTAGCATGCAGTTCTGTATTAATAAAAGCGACTTAGTATGTGCAGATCAATCTGTGTCTAACTTTTGTGATAGAATATGTGAGTGCAGCAACTCAATGAGCGATCGCAGTAGTGTAAAGGCGTAGCCGTTGGAAGTAGGGGTGCTGAGGGTGCTGCAGCACCCCCTGAAAAATCAGAATAAAACAAATGTTTAATAAAAGCAACATTATTGTTTGAAAAAAAAAAATGTTCACTAAAGTTGTGCACTGTGCCTTTAATAGTATTAGTGGACCGATAGAGACGTCTTTAGCGCTGGCAAAAAAATGTTTTGTTGCATGTCCACTTTGGCAAAAAAAGGTAGTTGTATAATTAAGAACAGTATCTTGCAGGATTCAATAGTTGGAATTGTAAGAGTTGTTGCCCTGTCCCTTTCTCTGCGATTGTCATTTTAATGGAATCCAGAAAGAACAAAACCCTGTCTACAAACATTTACATCAAAAGGTGCAAAGTTATGGGCAAAGACACAAAACATCCACATCAAATTAAATATTTTTCTTGATCAAATAACATGGAAAACAACCATTTTTTGTGCAGTATTAAACCATGCTTTGCTGTGACGTTACATAGATTGCTATGTATGTAGTATAAATGTTGCTATAAAAAATGTTTGGTAGCAGATTGTCAAATATTACAATATTACAAATATTACTGAACAAAGTGTAAAATAACCACTTTGTTCATTATTTAAAATATATATATATATGAAAATGTATGCACTCACTACTGTAAATTGCTCTGGATAAGAGTGTCTACTAAAATGGAAAGTAAATGAATAGACCATTTCAGTTTTCACGTAGAAATAAGTTGCATTTGCAAAGTATTTCAAGAAACTGGAAACTTATATCAAGCAAGTATTTTTGTATCCCACAAGTATTATCAGATTAACTGTTTTGTACAGATAATTATAAGATTCAAGTTACAAATGCTGGTAAACACTCAAATACATTTAGTTTAAAATATGTTCAGCGGGGGCAAAACAAAAAATCTGCGTCCCCCCGTCTGCAAAAAATTTGCAGCACTCCCACCCTCAAAATACACTGAACAAAAATATATAAACGCAACATGTAAAGTGTTGGTCGCATGTTTCAAGAGCTGAACTAAAAAAATCCCTGACATTTTCCATGTGCACAAAAAGCTTATTTCTCTCAAATTTTGTGCATACATTTGTTTACATCCCTGTTAGTGAGCATTTCTGTTTTGCCAAGATAATCCATCCACCTTACAGGTGTGGCATATTAAGAGCTGATTAAACAGCATGATCATTACACCCCTTATGCTGGGGACAATAAAAGGCCACTTTTAAAATGTGCAGTTTTGTCACACAACACAATGCCACAGATGTCTGAAGTTTTGAGGGAGCATGCAATTGGCATGCTGACTGCAGGAATGTCTACCAGAGCTTTTGCCAGAGAATTGAATGTTAATTTGTCTACCATAAGCTGCCTCCAAAGTTGTTTTAGAGAATTTGGCAGCACGTCCTACCGGCCTCAGAACCGCAGACCATGTTTAACCACGCCAGCCAAGGACCTCCACATCCGGCCTCTTCACCTGCGGGATCGTCTGAAGGGGGTTGCGTTTATATTTTTGTTCAGTATACCTTTACATATGTGTAAAGGTACTGAGGGCCTGTTTCCCAAGCACAGATTAAGCCTAGTCCTGGACTGAAAAGTATGGTCAAATTCAATGGAGAATCTAGTCCAGGACTCAACTTAATCTGTCTGGGAAACCACAGTTAAGGGTATGCATGTTTATCAGGGAAGCTGCCACCACCATGCTTCAACATAGGCATGGTTCTAGGTTTCCTCCAGACGTGACGCTTGGCATTCAGGCCAAAGAGTTCAATCTTGGTTTCATCAGAATATTGTTTCTCATGGACTGAGAATCTTTAGGTGCGTTTTGGCAAACTCCATGCGGGCTGTCATGAGCCTTTTACTGAGGAGTGGCTTCTGTCTGGCCACTCTACCATAAAGGCCTGATTGGTGGAGTGCTGCAGAGATGATTGTCCTTTTGGAAGGTTCTCCCATCTCCACAGAGGAATTGTCCCCAAGACTCTTTCTAAGACTCTTCCTAGAGCTGGCCGCCTGGTCAAACGGAGCAGTCGGGGGAGAAGGGCCTTGGTCAGGAAGGTGACCAAGAACCCAATGGTCACTCTGACAGAGCTCCAGAGTTCCTCTGTGGAGATGGGAGAACCTTCCACAAGGACAACCATCTCTGCAGCGCTCTATCAATCAGGCCTTTATGGTAGAGTGGCCAGACGGAAGCTACTCCTTAGTAAAAGGTACATGACAGCCCGCTTGAAGTTTGCCAAAAGGCACCTAAAGACTCAGACCATGAGAAACAAGATTCTCTGGTCTGATGAAACCAAGATTGAACTCTTTGGCATGAAAGCCAAGCGTCACGTCTGGAGGAAACCTGGCACCATCCCTTCGGTGAAGCATGGTGGTGGCAGCATCGTGCTGTGGAGATCCTTGATGAAAACCTGCTCTAGAGCGCTCAGGACCTCAGACTGGGGCGAAGGTTCACCTTCCAACAGGACAACGACCTTAAGCACCCAGCCAAGACAATGCAGGAAAGGCTTCGGGACAAGTCTCTGAATGATCCTGAGTGGCCCAGCCAGAGCCCGGACTTGAACCCGATCGAATATCTCTGAAGAGACGTAAAAATAGCTGTGCAGCGACGCTCCCCATCCAACCTGACAGAGCTTGAGAGGATTTGCAGAGAAGAATGGGAGAAACTCCCCAAATACAGGTGTGCCAAGCTTGTAGTGTCATACCCAAGAAGATTTGAGGCTGTAATCGCTGCCAAAGGGGCTTCAACAAAGTACTGAGTAAAGGGTCTGAATACTTATGTAAATGTGATATTTCCGTTTGTCCAAAAACCTGTTTTTGCTTTGTCATTATGGGGTATTGTGTGTAGATTGATGAGTGGGGAAAAAAAACTATTTAATCCATTTTAGAATTAGGCTGTAACTTAACAAAATGTGGAAAAAGTCAAGGGGTCTGAATACTTTCTGAAGGCACTGTATATAGACAGGTGTGCGCCTTTCCAAATCATGTCCAATCAATTAAATGTGCCACAGATGGACTCCAATCAAGTTGTATAAACATCTCAAGGATGATCAATGGAAACAGGACGCACCTGGGCTCAATTTCGAGTCTCACAGCAAAGGGTCTGAATGCTTATCTAAATAAGGTATTTCTGTTTTTTGTTTTGAATACATTTGCAAAAAATTCCAAAACCTGTTTTTGCTTTGTCATTATGGAGTATTGTTTGTAGATTGATGAGGATTTTTAAAAATTGTATAAATTTTAGAATAAGGCTGTAACGTAAGAACATTTGGAAAAGTGAAGGGGTCTGAATACTTTCCGAATGCACTGTACTATTTAATTTCTAATTAGGTACGATGAAAATGATATGCTCCCTTTACATTTCTATTAATCAAACAATAAGCAGGTGCAATAGAAATGGATAATATAAACTGTGTACAGAGCGGACAGATATCCCTGTACTTGGGAAAAAACACCCTTTTTCTAAAAACATTTCATTAAATAACTAAACAAGTGTAAACTGTAGCCACTTATTTCCCTTCATAATTTGTTTGCCTAAGCATGACCATCCTCCACGTGAACACATTTTTTACCAAATCTAGCATTTTTGTGTCAGCAATTGGACTTTGTTCTTAGGGGAGGCGTGTTACCTCACATTACCCTACTCACAAAGAGGTGTTGTCTGAGTTTTGTTTACACAAGTTTTGTAAGTTTTGGCATTCTCTCAACCAACTTCACCTGGAATGCTTTTCCAACAGTCTTGAAGGAGTTCCCACATATGCTGAGCACTTGTTGGCTGCTTTTCCTTCACTCTGCCTTCCGAGTCATCCCAAACCATCTCAATTGGGTTGAGGTCGGGGGATTGTGGAGGCCAGGTCATCTGATGCAGCACTCCATCACTCTCCTTCTTGGTCAAATAGCCCTTACACAGCCTGGAGGTGTGTTGGGTCATTGTCCTGTTGAAAAACAAATGATAGTCCCACTAAGCCCAAACCAGATGGGATGGTGTATCGCTGCAGAATGCTGTGGTAGCCATGCTGGTTAAGTGTGCCTTGAATTCTAAATCAATCACAGACAGTGTCACCAGCAAAGCACCCCCACACCATAACACCTATTCCTCCATACTTTACGGTGGGAATTACACATGCGGAGATCATTCGTTCACCCACACCGCGTCTCACAAAGACATGGCGGTTTGAACCAAAAATCTCAAATTTGGACTCCAGACCAAAGGACACATTTCCACCGGTCTAATGTCCATTGCTTGTGTTTCTTGACCCAAGCAGGTCTCTTCTTCTTATTGCTGTCCTTTAGTAGTGGTTTCTTAGCAGCAATTCGACCATGAAGGCCTGATTCACACAGTCCCGTCTGAACAGTTGATGTTGAGATGTGTCAGTTACTTGAACTCTGTGAAGCATTAATTTGGGTTACAATTTCTGAGGCTGGTAACTCTAATGAACTTATCCTCTGCAGCAGAGGTAACTCTGGGTCTTCCATTCCTGTGGCGGTCCTCATGAGAGCCAGTTTCATCATACCGCTTGATGGTTTTTGCGACTGCACTTGAAGAAACTTTAAAAGTTCTTGACATTTTCAGTGTACACTGACCTTCATGTCTTAAAGTAATGATGGAATGTCATTTCTCTTTGCTTATTTCAGCTGTTCTTGCCATAATATGGACTTAGCCCTATTTGGTAAAAGACTATCTTCTGTATACCCCCTTGTCCTTACCTTGTCTTGTCACAACACAACTGATTGGCTCAAACGCATTAAGATGGAAAGAAATTCCACAAATTAACTTTTAAGAAGGCACACCTGTTAATTGAAATGCATTCCAGGTGACTACCTCATGAAGCTGGTTGAGAGAATGCCAAGAGTGTGCAAAGCTGTCATCAAGGCAAAGGGTGGCTATTTGATGAATCTAAAATATAACATGTATTTTGATTTGTTTAACACTTTGTTGGTAACTACATGATTCCATATGTGTTATTTCATAGTTTTGATGTCTTCACTATTATTCTACAATGTAGAAAATAGTAAAAATGAAGAAAAACCCTTGAATGAGTTGGTGTGTCCAAACTTTTGACTGGTACTATATATATATATATATATATATATATATATATATATATATATACAGTGAGGGAAAAAAGTATTTGATCCCCTGCTGATTTTGTACGTTTGCCCACTGACAAAGAAATGATCAGTCTATGATTTTAATGGTAGGTTTATTTGAACAGTGAGAGACAGAATAACAACAAAATAATCCAGAAAAACGCTTGTCAAAAATTTTATAAATTGATTTGCATTTTAATGAGGGAAATAAGTATTTGACCCCCTCTCAATCAGAAAGATTTCTGGCTCCCAGGTGTCTTTTATACAGGTAACGAGCTGAGATTAGGAGCACACTCTTAAAGGGAGTGCTCCTAATCTCAGTTTGTTACCTGTATAAAAGACACCTGTCCACAGAAGCAATCAATCAATCAGATTCCAAACTCTCCACCATGGCCAAGACCAAAGAGCTCTCCAAGGATGTCAGGGACAAGATTGTAGACCGACACAAGGCTGGAATGGGCTATAAAACCATCGCCAAGCAGCTTGGTGAGAAGGTGACAACAGTTGGTGCGATTATTCGCAAATGGATGGGTATTCCAGCATGACAATGACCCAAAACACATGGCCAAGGCAACAAAGGAGTGGCTCAAGAAGAGGCACATTAAGGTCCTGGAGTGGCCTAGCCAGTCTCCAGACCTTAATCCCATAGAAAATCTGTGGAGGGAGCTGAAGGTTCGAGTTGCAAAATGTCAGCCTCGAAACCTTAATGACTTGGAGAAGATCTGCAAAGAGGAGTGGGACAAAATCCCTCCTGAGATGTGTGCAAACCTGGTGGCCAACTACAAGAAACGTCTGACCTCTGTGATTGCCAACAAGGGTTTTGCCACCATGTATTAAGTCATGTTTTGCAAATACGGGTCAAATACGTATTTCCCTCATTAAAATGCAAATCAATTTATAACATTTTTTACATGCATTTTTCTGGATTTTTTTGTTGTTATTCTGTCTCTCACTGTTAAACCTACCATTAAAATTATAGACTGATCATTTCTTTGTCAGTGGGCAAACGTACAAAATCAGCAGGGGATCAAATACTTTTTTCCCTCACTGTAAATTTCTAATGCTTTTAAGAAGATTGTGGGGATTTTTTTTTTCAATACATCAAGGCATCTTAAAGAGATACAGATGCATCGTGAATTAAATGAAACCGCCTAAAATGTCACAATGCCTGCCTTCCCTTACCGTGACACCTTTGGTCAAGGACGATAACTCCTTCAGTTCAGTTTGAAATGACAAGAAAGAAGTAGCTCAGTTTGATTAAAGAACATTTTCACCGGAGATAGTATTCTCTCCTCCAAGTCTCGGGAAGTGTTTTTTTTCAATGATATCTACAAAGACGTGAGCAAAGACACAACAAACAAAGCCAAGTTTGAACTCTAACTCCGATGGCCCATTTTTTATGTGTGCATATTTGTTAGGTACCCATATACAACAATATCCCAAACCATGTACCAATAATAATTATACATCACACCATGTCAGGAAGTGTATATTGTTATGTTTCTGTTATTTGTCTGTTTAGCCTGAGGTACATTTTCATTAAACTCTTCCTCTATACCTTCCACTTCCTTTCAGTACCAAAACCACTTGTAACACTTAGTTATGTGTAGGCCTACAGTAATGAAGATATCATAGTACTGTATTCCCCATTCATTGAATCTCTGGCTCTATATACACTTCCCTATGTATTTATTTGGACAGTGAAGCTAAAAGTTATCATTTGGCTTTTTGTCACTGTATTTTGAAATTTCTACAAATTAATAAAAAATGAATAGCTGAACTGTCTTGAGTCAATAAATATTCAACCCCTTTATTATGGCAAGCCTAAATAAGTTCAGTTGTAAACATGTGCTTAACAAGTGACATAAGTTGCATGGACTCCGTGTGCAATATAGTGTTTAACATGATTTTTGAATGACTACTTCATCTCTGTACCCCACACATACAATTATCTGTAAGGTCCCTCAGTCGAGCAGTGAATTTCAAACACAGATTCAACCACAAAGACCAGGAATGTTTTCCAATGCCTCGCAAAGAAGGGCACCTATTAGTAAATGGGTAAAAAAAGTTATTAATTACACTTTGGATGGTGTATCAATACACCCAGTCACTACAAAGATACAGGCGTCTTTCCCAGTGGCAATTTTAGCATGTAAATCTTGGTGGGGCAAACTCTATTTTTTTTCTTTATGCATGCCAGCAAAGCCATTACCCAACACTAAACAATACATTAATTGCACTATAACGGTGACAAACGGTGCCTACATAAAGCTGTCCAAACCGTAGAGCTTTCTATTCAGCACCATGGAGTGAATCCTTACCACCGCTACCATCTGGCTATCAGCGGAGCCTTGTCTGGCAGCGAAACACTTCAGTTAGAGCCATTTACTGCCTTAAAAAAAAAAACATAGCTGATATGGCTGACTTGCTTAAACAAATGTGGTTTCTACTGCCAATTGAGATGTACAAACTATGGCATAAGGGAAGAATGAGCGGATAAGAGGCAATCTGTAATTTCTATTAAGACATTCATGAGCGATCGAAGATGGACGTAGTCAATATAACTATTTGTTCAGCGCTTTTGAAATGTACAGCGACAGAATTCAGAACATGGGCCGTTCTTACAGTGTTCTCCCTTTACACCAAGTCAGAACCGTAGGATAAATAAAGGGGGCATATAAGCAGACAATGAAAGCTCTAACAATATTCGATGATGACATTTCTCTAAAACAGGCTATATGTGCACCACCAAGTCAGAACAGTAGCCTTAGTTATGAGGGGGAAAGGGACCAAATTATTAGGGTGAGGGACATGGGCTACTAACAGCTCACTACACAACATACACTTAGCTACAGTGTACATATCTCCCTGGCATATTACATCATTTATGCAGCAGCATACAATACATTTTTGGACAGGAAGGTGATGTGGCGGTCTTTCTTGTGGGAAAATTTTGTCATGAAACTTTGTTATCAAGGTCTGTCATTATCTGGATTTATGCTGCTTTCAAGACATCTGGGAACTCGGAAAAAAACAAGGTCGAATCATGACGTCAGTGATCTTCAGGTCGGAGCTCTAGAAAGAGGCCAGAGTTCCCGACTTGGAATTCCGAGTTGGATGACCATTCATAACTTATTTTCCCAGTCGGAGCTCGTTTTTTCCAGAGTTCCCAGTTGTCTTGAACTCATTGAAATCTGAGATTTCCGAGTTTCCAGTTGTTTTGAACGTGGCAGAAGTCATGCTGGATTGACATCACGGCCAATGTATTCAACCTTTTCTGTCCCATTGTGTTGCATGTGAATGTTTCTCCTTTTAAGTTTGGAAAAGAGACCCTTAAATCCAGACCCCACACCCTCTCCATCGAATAGCAGGGGAAGTAAAATAGTGATTGCTTTGCAACGCTTGCAGTTAGCCACTGATTCTTTCTAAACCACTCATTGTTGAATTTGCGATTTCCAACATGTTGTGTAATATTTATGAGCACCGATACATTTTATCTATAATTTATCTTCATATGACAAGGATTGAAAAGGATTTGGCAGAAGATTGTCGACGTGATTCAAATGTTTTTATTTAATCCATTTTAGAATAAGGCTGTAACGTAACAAAATGTGGAAAAAGTTAAGGGGTCTGAATAATTTCAGAATGCACTGTATAAGTGAATTTGTCCAAATGCTTATGACACCTTCAAATGTGGGGACTAGATACATAAAGTGCTTTTAATTTCTAAATGGTAAAACAGATATGTATGAAAATACCCTCAAATAAAAGGTGACATTCTGTACTGTCGCCTGATATGAAACAGTTGATCTCAAATCCAAAATCCAGTATAGAGCCAAATTAATTTTAGCTTCACTGTCCAAATAAATACGTAGGGGAGTGTATCTTATCAGTAAGTAGAGACTCAGAGGAGTGTGGTCTGTTTGCCGGTTAACAAAGCCCCTTCGTCCATGGCCACTTAACATAACCACTGTCCTTCTATCATTGCAATAAACATTCCTATTTCAAGGCTGCATGGGATGGGGGGGGTGGTAAGTAGGAACCGGGATTCATCAGACCAGGCAATGTTTTTCCAATTCTCCAGTGTCCAGTGTTTTCATTCCTTAGCCCACTGCAACCACAGTTTCTTGTTTTTTGCTGAAAGAAGTGGAACTCTGTAAGGTCATCTGCTGCCGAGTTGTGCATTATTTTATGGTCTTTGGGCACGAATGTTGTACTGTACTGTCAGTTGACTAACTGTAGCCCGTCTGTTGCTCTGCCGAATTCGTGTCAGCCTCTTTTGTTCTCTTTCATCAATGACCCGTTTTTGACCTCTGGCCTGCTGTTGGCTAGATGTCCTTTGGGTGGTGGACCATTCTTGATACACACGGGAAACTGTTGAGCTTGAAAAACCCAGCAGCATTGCAGTTCTTGACACACACAAACCGGTGCACCTGGCACCTACTACCATACCCTGTTCAAAGGCACTTAAATATTTTCTTTCCCATTAACCCTTTGAATGGCACACACACAATCCATGTCTCAATTGTCTCAAGGCTTAAAAATCATTTTTTAACCTGTCTCCTCTCCTTCATCTACACTGATTGAAGTGGATTCAACCGGTGACATCAATAAGGGATCATAGCTTTCGCCTGGATTTACCTGGTCAGTCCATGTCATGGAAAGAGCAGGTGTTCCTAATGTTTTGTACACTCAGTGTATATTATTCACATTCCATTCAGAAATTCTCTTGACTGAGACTCACTCTTGACCTTGAGGAGACCATCGATTCGACCTTTAATTTCATTATTATTATTTAATCCAATTCCTTTCATTGGTATTTTGCCTTATTTGAAGCATTACAGTTCTCGTGTCTTGGTATTGCTGTAAACAAACTGTATTTTATGTTCATGCTTTTGTCCTGCTTTGGTATATGAATAGCAATCTAACTTCAGTGGATCAAGACGATTACAGTTGCACTCAAATATGTTGGCACCCTTGCACATTTTATAAAATAATTCACTATTTCTCAATTAATTCGATGAAAAAACATTGGTGTTCACATATGTATTTGTTTGATTTACAACTACACAGGACCAATAAAAAAATGTCTGCAGTGAAAATTGTTAATTTCAGTTAAAGTCAAATGGCCTGGACTAAATTATTCCGAAGAATTCAAATTGTTTTGGTGATTCTCGTTTACTGTGTAATTGATCTTGGCTGTGGTAAATTGCAGGTGCCTACATAGTAGTTAACTACAAACAACCACAGGACAGAATTCAGTTTTTTGTTGAAACGCATTACTGTACAGATCTGCATAGACGTTTACATAGATTTCCAGGAAATAAAACTTGATGTCCCTGAGTAATGAAAATGGTATCGTTTAAAGTAAGCATGGTGTGGAGGGGACTGCCCGATGTTGTAGGGAAGGCCCATGCTGCAGGCAAATATACAAATAGCATGTTATTATAGAGCCTGCCTAAATCTAACTAAAATATGTCCCCTGACCTACAGGGACTGAGAAATGTATTGTAATGTATGTTGTCTATCCTGAGTTATTAAAACGAGCTGAATAGGGTCTTCTGTGACCCCTATTCAAGTGGGACGGCGAAGCTTTTAGACATGCATATTTCTATGGCTGCAACATGAGAAATGGATCACACTTCACATACCACCACAGATCATCTCAAATATTGATATTCATGCTAACTAATTGGACCCCCTGACAATGCAGAATAATTTCAACAAAACACTGTATTCTGTCCTGTGGTTCTTTGTCATTTACGTTTTAGTAGACGCTCTTATCCAGAGCGACTTACAGTTAGTGAGTGCATACATTATTTTTATTTTATATACTGGCCCCCTGTGGGAATCGAACCCACAACCCTGGCGTTGCAAACACTATGCTCTACCAACTGAGCTACATCCCTGCCGGCCATTCCCTCCCCTACCCTGGACGAATTGTGCGCCGCCCCATGGGTCTCCCGGTCGCGGCTGGCTACGACAGAGCCTGGATTTGAACCAGGATCTCTAGTGGCACAGCTAGCACTGCGATGCAGTGCCTTAGACCACTGCGCCACTCGGGAGGTATATTCATTAACTGTTGTGGCTTGTTGTTACATTGCTACAACCGTTAATGAATTCAAAAGTTACAGTGGAACAGAGGTTGACTGACTCTTGGAAGAGACAGTGGTGTGTTTTTGTGGCCGAGTAAAGAGAAGGTGAACTTTTTCACCTAGTCTGCACCCACTTAGCTTTCCTGGTGGACAGGTGACTGAGGTGACACCTTAGTCCATATCAATGACAACTGGATCAGGAAGAGGGAGCAGAAATGAAGAAGATGAGAAATGAAGGGGAAGGAAAAGGAAAAGGCAGATGGTACAGTGACTATATGGTACAGTATGATCATGGCTGCTTCCTACTGTGTGTGTGTGTGTGTGTGTGTGTGTGTGTGTGTGTGTGTGTGTGTGTGAGAGAGAGAGAGAGAGAGAAAGAAAGAGTGAATGTGAATCTCAAGAGGGTGGAATAGAGTGAAGAAGAGACTAGGTAGAAATCCCATGGAGATGCTGTGTAGCTTTCTAATGATTTGAGCAATGCTTTCGCTGGTAGCCCAAGAGTCCTAGATGACATGACGACTTGACTTTGATTGGAGACAACTGCTGTGCCATTGAGGAATCGTGTGACAGCTGTAGAACGCTTCGCTAGTGGAGTGTGTGTGGTGGGGTGAAGGTTTGGTAGTGAGGGCTTTAGAATGTACAAACATTAGAAGTGCCTGTCCCATTTTAATTCCATATATTTCATCTATAATAATTTCTGGAGATTTTAATATGTGAATTTCTCTCACTACTTTTCTTTTGCCTGACCTGTACATTTGCACTCAAATACTGTATGTTGCCACCTTTGCACGCATTTTATTTTTATAATTCACTATTTCTTCTCAACTTTAGTGTTCGCATATTTGTTTGCATTACAACTGCACAGTACCACAAAACAATGTTTCACTTTAAAGATTAAAAAGAATTGCCTGAATATTGCCTGGACTCAAATATGAATTTGGTTGGAGGCAGGTGATTCTTGTTTACTGTGTAATTTATCTGACCTGTGGTAAATTGCAGGTGCTTACATGGTAGAAATAGCCACTCAAACAGTTTTGAAAAGTGAAAACAACGTTCTACTCCATTGTAAAGTGCAAGGGTGCCAAAACATTTGAGCGCAACTGTTACTGAAGAGAATCATTGGAACAGTTATTGGAATTGAAAGGATACTGGAGTGTTTTGTGTTCTCTTATGTTAGATTGGATGTAAATGTAATCTGTTTTCATTCATGTATCTACACTGTTCTGGCTCTTGCTATGTGGATGTGTGGAGGTGTCTGTATGTTTTCTGAAGATTTCTCTCTCACAAAGATACTTCTCTGCAGATGAGGGAAATCATTCCATGGTCTTTTTTGAGGCAACTGTCTTACAACTTTAGGAAACACAATATTAATATGGTAGAACGTTTTTACATTTTGAAAGACTCTTTTTCAATCTAGAAAATACTGACCACCCAATACAATAGAAGATTTGGAACAATATAGTACACAATGCTTGCACAGAGTATCCCACAGTCTGCCTTTTAAAAGGACACATTCACACGCACAACAATGACGTTTTATTTGATAAGTATTCAACTGGCAAAAAGACACACAAACACGCACACATGCACCTGCATACACAACATATACACAAACAGAATGGGTGCGCTTGCATGTTGTATTAGTGTCTGTGTGTGTGCGCATGCGACTGTGTGTGTGTGTGCGCATGCGACTGTGTGTGTGTGTGTGTCACCTTCCTCTCCCTACCACAGTCCCTAATGATGGCGGTGTGTAGCCTACAGTTAGCTAACTACCCTCACAGTGGAGCGAGCCCCCAGGCTAGTGCCACATCTCTCCGTCAAGGCCTTCCTTCATCCTGTGTTACACCGGCCCACTCAAAAGACACCAACACATACACTCTCAATGACAAATAATTCATAGCTGCCTGAAAGTTTGCCACACTACCTCATTAAGCAGGTATTGGAACTCGGTGACATTCTGAGACGGTATAATACGATCCTTGGCTGGGTGGTTTTGAATGGCCATCTCAAAAAATAAAAATAAATAAAATGGATATGGTGTTTGTCACCTTCAGAATTCTCAAGGTAAATCCAACTTTAACAAATAAATAAATAGTGCATCTCTATAGAATGCCTTGAAGGAAAAGGTCCAGATATAAAACCTTGAATCACTCCCAATTTATTTTCTTCACATTTTGTTATATATGCTACATACAGTAGTTTGCAAATGTTTCGTTTACACTTCACCAATGACCACTCTTTGACTTGTACTAAATATGTTAAGTAGTCTAAGGCCACAATGATAAATGTATGAGGGTGGGGGTTATGATAATCACATGACATCATCACTTCTAGCGATGTCCTGCAGATGTGGATGATGCAATGATGACACGGTGAACCATTATGTAATGTCAGGTGTTTCAAACTATAATCATTTTTACATTTACATTTTAGTCATTTAGCAGACGCTCTTATCCAGAGCGACTTACAGTTAGTGAGCGCATACATTTTTTCATACTGGCCCCCCGTGGGAAATGAACCCAGCCATTCCCCACAAAAAATGTGCCACGTGTCCAAGAACACAATGTAGCCTGGAATGAATAGAGATGGCTTCTTGTTATTGTAAATTGCAGTCTAGACACATCTCAGAGTAACCTGCACAAATAAAGCCTGAACAACCCCCGTTCAAATACACTACCGGTCAAAGGTTTTAGAACATCTACTCATTCAAGGGTTTTTCTTTATTTTTTACTATTTTCTACATTGTAGAATATTAGTGAAGACATCAAAACTATGAAATAACACATATGGAATGATCTAGTAACCAAAAAAGTGTTAAACCAATCAAAATACATTTTATATTTCAGATTCTTTAAATAGCCACCCTTTGCCTTGATGACAGCTTTGCACACTCTTGGCATTCTCTCAACCAGCTCCACCTGGAATGCATTTCAATTAGCAGGTGTGCCTTCTTAAAAGTTAATTTGTGGAATTTATTTTCTTAATGCGTTTGAGCCAATCAGTTGTGTTGTGACAACAGAAGATATACAGAAGATAGCCCTATTTGGTAAAAGACCAAGTCCATATTATGGCAAGAACAGCTCAAATAAGCAAAGACAAACAACAGTCCATCATTACTTTAAGACATGAAGGTCAGTCAATACGGAACATTTCAAGAACTTTTAAAGTTTCTTCAAGTGCAGTCGCAAAAACCATAAAGTGTTATGATGAAACTGGCTCTCATGAGAACCACCACAGGAATGGAAGACCCAGAGTTACCTCTGCTGCAGAGGATAAGTTCATTAGAGTTACCAGCCTCAGAAATTGCAGCCCAAATAAATGCTTCACAGAGTTCAAGTAACAGACACATCTCAACATCAACTGTTCAGAGGGGACTGTGTGAATCAGGCCTTCATGGTCGAATTGCTGCAAAGAAACCACTACTAAAGGACACCAATAAGAAGAAGAGACTTGGACATTAGACCAGAGGAAATTTGTGCTTTGGTCTAGAGTCCAAATTGGATATTTTTGGTTCCAACCGCCGTGTCTTTGTGAGACGCGGTGTGGGTGAACGGATGGTCTCTGCATGTGTAGTTCCCACCGTAAAGCATGGAGGAGGAGGTGTTATTGTGTGGGGGTGCTTTGCTGGTGACACTGTCTGTGATTTATTTAGAATTCAAGGCACACTTAGCCATCATGGCTACCACAGCATTCTGCAGCAATAAGCCATCCCATCTGGTTTGGGCTTAGTGGGACTATCATTTGTTTTCAACAGGACAATGACCCAACACACCTCCAGGCTGTGTAAGGGCTATTTTACCAAGAAGGAGTGTGATGGAGTGCTGCATCAGATGACCTGGCCTCCACAATCCCCCGACCTCAACCAAATTGAGATGGTTTGGGATGAGTCCGACCGCAGAGTGAAGGAAAAGCAGCCAACAAGTGCTCAGCATATGTGAGAACTCCTTCAAGACTGTTGGAAAAGCATTCCAGGTGAAGCTGGTTGAGAGAATGCCAAGCGTGTGCAAAGCTGTCATCAAGGCAAAGGGTGGCTATTTGAAGAATCTCAAATATAAAATATGAGTTGGTGTTCTAAAACTTTTGACCGGTAGTGTACATACAGATTTATTTGGTTGTAATGAAGACGCTGTCGCCCAATCCAAACGTACATATTGAGTTTGATCTCTCACTTTGGGACGCATTGATTTTCCCCTTAGACACACGGTCCAGTGCACCGCTTCAGTCGTACAGGCGAAAATGTGTATTTTTGATTTCATCTGTAAAACTTAAGACAAGTGAGCCAGGGGTGTGTGGATGAGGGCATATGGGGAAGATGGTAGGGGTGGGCGTGGGGGGGGGGGGGGGGGGGGGTGTATCGGGGTGATTACGATGATCTGAGTACTTTCCCGACCCTTCACCAAATGCGAACACATTTAGGGCCGTCTGATTGGGCCAGAAACTGATGGGTTGGGCCAGAGCCTGAACACACGTGTAAAGCAGCGGTTTGAAAATTCATCATTGGCTTTGATACTCTGATTGTTTAGAGACGATCCAATCACTGATGGCTTTGTTTTGTACAACGCCCCTTGTGCCCTTCGTCACCACAAATGACTTCAATGATGGCAGTCTCAGACTAAAGTATGTAGTGAATGACAGAGCAGCGGAATAATTTAGTGTGAGTCATCAGGCTAATCATTTCAAGCATACTCAATTTAGGAAATGTCACATATAATAATAATATGCCATTTAGCAGACACTTTTATCCAAAGCGACTTACAGTCATGCGTGCATACATTTTTGTGTATGGGTGGTCCCGGGGATCGAACCCACTACCTTGGCGTTACAAGCGCCGTGCTCTACCAGCTGAGCTATTTTCGCATACCCAAATGGCCTACTATTGAGGACGCAAGTACGGGTATCTGGACACAGCCAGTCTGTCACCCACCCACCCCCCAAAGATAATAGGGGAGCTAAAGGAGCACATTCCAGTGTGATATAATAGAGTCCAGATGTATTGAGACAGTACTGCTCCTCATCATCTGATCTGTGAGCTTGAGACACCTCAGCCATGGCTCCTCTCCTATCTGTATCAACTGCTCTGGGAACTAAGCAACAAAAGTTCCCCATTTTAGGGATTGTGAGTAGACATTTCCAAGGGTTTTCCAAAGTTTCGGTCTCCTTTTAATCTTAGAAGATACTAGTGGATTACAAAATGGAGTTCTCTACTCCCACCAACCCCCTTACTCTGTCATACAGGAGGTTGTACTATTCCACTGACTTTGACCTATCCGTTGTAATAACAAATTAAAGTCACTGTCACCTCGGAACATCTGTTCTGGCTTTAACATGCACCGTACAGTACATTGTACAATACAGCAAGGGCCTGAGAAGATTACAAAGCAAGATTTTGACAAAGTAAAAAATATCATATATGGCTATTGGTAAGAGCGAGCCGAAAGGAGACGATCAAAAATCTAATATATTCGGAATCAAAAATGGAAATAAAGATGACAGACATAAAAAATTGTTCGATTCTGGTTTTACTCATGGAGTTTGTTTGTATGTGGGCTGGATTTGCAGGAATATAGTTTTGGTTCACATCAAAACCAATACTTCACATAAGTGTCATTAAATAAGCAGAGGCAGTATGAATATGTTCTTACACAATTATTGCACAGTTATTACATAATTACACAGTTATTACCCTGTTATTACGTCATCTACCAACATCAGTTATATTACTAGTTCCACTTTCACTCCGCTCAGGTCACTTTAGCCAAGAGCCATATCACATATTATCGTCACTTACAAACCACAAGTTTCTTTCAACTTTGTTGCTCTCCTCTTTTGTTTAGAGCGGTAGCTTTGCTGTAACTTCACTGAGGCGTAGCATGAATCTATGATGGCAACAGAAAGTATACCAGAGAGGAGATAATTAGAGAGAGACAGTGTTCACGCTACCGTGAGTGTTGGAGCAGACAAGAGAGACATTTTAAAGGAGATTAGTGCTGACATTTCCCGTGTCTCTTTGTGCGAGCGATCACACCGACACCACCGTGTGTGGGGGGCCCTTTGTCACTTGTATGACTCAAAGAGGGAGAGGGAACAAGAGCTGCGATGACACCCAACCACTTGAAACAGATCAAAACCCAAACTAATAAGCCAGGATGCTCAAATTAACAATGCAGCTTCTTGTTCAACTCTGCTTCCTGACTTCCTCCCGGTGCCTCTGCATTACACAATCTAAACAGACACATTCATATCCAGGCTCTGTCGCTGCCGGCCGCGACCAGGAGACTCATGGGCGGCGCACAATTGGCCCAGCGTCGTCCAGGGTAGGGGAGGGAATGGCCGGCAGGGATGTAGCTCAGTTGATAGAGCATGGCGTTTGCAATGCCAGGGTTATGGGTTCGATTCCCACGGGGGGCCAGTATAAAAACTAACTGTAAGTCGCTCTGGATAAGAGCGTCTGCTAAATGACTAAAATGTAAATGTAAATGTAAAATATCTATATCATGCGTAGAATAAATCTAATGTAATTAGTGTCCTCTGAATAAGGATGTAGCTAGGTGAAAACAAATAGCAACTTACGACATTTCCTTTCAACAACACCACAGTAAGTCAGTTGTAAGTAATACAAAATATCACCGGCCCAAATATTATGCTTCAATATGAGAGCTATCGCTAGAGAGAACCCTTCCATTCACGGGAAAAGCACACAGAGATGAGAAAGCGTTATCTGTAGAGGAGGGCCTGGGGTTAACAATGCGAGGGCCCCTTACAACCATTATCCAGGGCTATTGTCAAGTTGTAGAGTGCTGTTGAAAATTAATTTGGGCTGTTCAACACTCAATAACATATTCCCTGGGGGCCTGCGGTTTTCCACTGCGCTCCTCAGTCATGTTAAAGCCTGCACTCCCCCACTGCTACTCAGCTAGTGACGGACTAAGCGTTATTGACTACTTACAGAGCTTAATGTCCCCCCCCCCCCACCCCCCCCGGGCTATTCCTCCTCCTGCTTTATCTGTGTCCTCCATGTTGTGATGGTGCGATGGATGGGACCCTGTTTAAATTAGAAATGAAGGAAAGGACGGCTTGACAACCTTACAGTCTGACAGAGACCTTACAAGGATAGGAGCGGGAGCTTGTTGTTGCTGATAGTAAAATAGCAGTCTGTTGGTTAAAAATCTACCTTCCCTTTCAAATCATTCACATGTAGGACTGATGCTTGCTTAGTACTGGCTTGTAAAGGGTTTAAGCATACACTGTTGCAATTCAGTAATAACTTGATGTCATGTCTATGGTCATCAAATGTAAATGTTCATCAGTACCTGAGTTAGGAGGCAGAAATACAATGATATGCCATTCTTTGCCACTTCTATGACTGTAGACAGCCGCGAGCTGCCCAGTGACACAAGCCTACCAGACGAGCTAAACCACTTCTATGCTCGCTTCGAGGCAAGCAACACTGAAGCATGCATGAGAGCACCAGCTGTTCCGGACGACTATGTGATCACGCTCTCCGTAGCCGATGTGAGTAAGACTTTTAAGCAGGTCAACATTCACAAGGCCGCAGGGCCAGACGGATTACCAGGACGTGTACTCCGAGCATGTGCTGACCAACTGGCAAGTGTCTTCACTGACATTTTCAACATGTCCCTGACTGAGTCTGTAATACCAACATGTTTCAAGCAGACCACCATAGTCCCCGTGCCCAAGAACTCTAAGATAACCTGCCTAAATGACTACCGACCCGTAGCACTGACGTCTGTAGCCATGAAGTGCTTTGAAAGACTGGTCATGGCTCACATCAACAGCATAATCCCAGAAACCCTAGACCCACTCCAATTTGCATACCGCCCCAACAGATCCACAGATGATGCAATCTCTATCGCACTCCACACTGCCCTTTCCCACCTGGACAACAGGAACACCTACGTGAGAATGCTATTCATTGACTACAGCTCAGCATTTAACACCATAGTGCCCTCTAAGCTCATCACTAAGCTAAGGATCCTGGGACTAAACACCTCCCTCTGCAACTGGATCCTGGACTTCCTGACGGGCCGCCCCCAGGTGGTAAGGGTAGGTAACAACACATCTGCCACACTGATCCTCAACAGGGGTGCCCCTCAGGGGTGCGTGCTCAGTCCCCTCCTGTACTCTCTGTTCACCCATGACTGCATGGCTAGGCACGACTCCAACACCATCATTAAGTTTGCCGACGACACAACAGTGGTAGGCCTGATCACCGACAACGATGAGACAGCCTATAGGGAGGAGGTCAGAGATCTGGCCGTGTGGTGCCAGGACAACAACCTCTCCCTCAACGTGACCAAGACAAAGGAGATGATTGTGGACTACAGGAAAAAAAAGAGGACTGAGCACGCCCCCATTCTCATCGACGGGGCTGTAGTGGAACAGGTTGAGAGCTTCAAGTTCCTTGGTGTCCACATCACCAACGAACTATCATGATCCAAACACACCAAGACAGTCGTGAAGAGGGCACGACAAAGCCTATTCCCCCTCAGGAGACTAAAAAGATTTGGCATGGGTCCTCAGATCCTCAAAAAATTCTACAGCTGCACCATCGAGAGCATCCTGACTGGTTGCATCACCGCCTGGTATGGCAACTGCTTGGCCTCTGACCGCAAGGCACTACAGAGGGTAGTGCGTACGGCCCAGTACATCACTGGGGCAAAGCTCCCTGCCATCCAGGACCTCTATACCAGGAGGTGTCAGAGGAAGGCCCTCAAAATTGGCAAAGACTCCAGCCACCCTAGTCATAGACTGTTCTCTCTGCTACCGCACGGCAAGCGGTACCGGAGTGCCAAGTCTAGGTCCAAAAGACTTCTCAACAGCTTCTACCCCCAAGCCATAAGACTCCTGAACAGCTAATCATGGCTACCCGGACTATTTGCACTGCCCCCCCACCCCATCCTTTTTACGCTGCTGCTACTCTGTTAAGTATTTATGCATAGTCACTTTAACTCTACCCACATGTACATATTACCTCAACTACCTCAACTAGCCGGTGCCCCCGCACATTGACAATGCAACGGTACCCCCCTGTATATATAGCCTCCCTACTGTCACTTTATTTTACTGTATATATAGCCTCCCTACTGTCACTTTATTTTACTTCTGCTCTTTTTTTCTCAACACTTTTTTGTTGTTGTTTTATTCTTACTTTTTTGTTTAAAATAAAGGCACTGTTGGTTAAGGGCTGTAAGTAAGCATTTCACTGTAATGTCTGCACCTGTTGTATTCGGCGCATGTGACCAATAACATTTGATTTGATTTGATTTGACACTGGGGCTGGCCATTGTTGAGCTCCATAGAATCACAAGATAATTATGGCCAATTCCATGGAAACAGAATGATGCGGAGACTACGCTTTTTCACTTTAAACCATTGACTGCAAAGTTAAACAAACCATTCAATTGTATATGCACAAGGACTACCTTTAACAATTTCTACTGAACATTTTACAAAAACAATTGTACTCGAAGAACAGTGCAGATGTAAAGTTTGGTAACAGAATGAGGGTAAAATATCCCTGCGTTTTTTATGTGTCCATGTTTTCCCAAAAGGTCTGTTAAATATAAACTCTGAACTAAGATTCAAAGATGTCTGCAGAAAGAATGGTGTTTGACACCTTAAGTTTGAAAAAAATCTATGTTGGTTATTGAACTACAGTAAGTGAAGTGGATTAACACCCGGTAACAGAGTGGTGGTAACATAATGACATCATGGGTCCCTGATCTGTACTATACAGAAATGCATAATGATGAATGTCATTCTCTTCCATGGTGATGTATCCTGAATAAGTACACAAAGGTAGAAAAATGCAATATTCTCTTTTGCTTGTTTGGGTATTATTCTACATATTGGCTACTATTCTCATAAGTACAGTACAGTATAGTTCAGTAAAGTACAGTACAATACAGTAAATTATACTGTACTCTACTCTAGTGTGCTCTACTGTACTGTACTAAACTCTACTCTACTGTAAGTACAATATAGTACTGACCTATACTCTACTTTTCTTTACTGTACTGTACTGTGCTCTACTGTACTGTACTGTATTGTACTGTGCTTTCCAAACATGTGAAACAGATGTTGTTTGGTTCAGATTTGGACTGACCAAATTTCAACTACAGTACTTTTAAATGTCCATGGTGATGGTAGGTTCTCAGTGGGTGAGAGTAGGGCTGGATTAATGCAGGGGCTTACTGGGGCTGAAGAGGCAGCAAAAAAAGTATAAATAAATAAATATTAAGGAAATATATACTGTATATTTTATATATATACATTATATATTATATACAGTACCAGTCAAATGTTTGGACACACCTACTCATTCCATGGTTTTTATTTATTTATACTATTTTCTACATTGTATAATATTAGTGAAGGCATCAAAACTATGAAATAACACATATGGAATCATGTAGTAATCAAAAAAGTGTTAAACAAATCACAATATGTTCTTCAAAGTAGCCACCGTTTGCCTTGATGACAGCTTTGCAAATTCTTGGCATTCTCTCAACCAGCTTCATGAGGTAGTCACCTGGAATGCATTCCAATTAACAGGTGTGCCTTGTTAAAAGTTAATTTTTGGAATTTCATTCCTTCTTAATGCGTTTGAGCCAATCAGTTGTGTTGTGACAAGGTATGGGTGGTATACAGAAGTTTGCCCTATTGGGTAAAAGACCAAGTCCATATTATGGTAAGAACAGGTCAAATACCCAAAGAGAAATGACAGTCCATCATTACTTTAAGACATGAAGGTCAGTCAATCCAAAACTTTTCAAGAAAGTTTCTTCAAGTGCAGTCGCAAAAACCATGAAGTGCTATGATGAAACTGGCTCTCATGAGGACCGCCACAGGAAAGAAAGACCTCTGCTGATGAGGATAAATTCATTAGCGTTAACTGCACCTCAGATTGCAGCCCAAATAAATGCTTCACAGAGTTCAAGTAACAGACACATCTCAACATCAACTGTTCAGAGGAGATTGCGTGAATCAGGCCTTCATGGTCGAATTGCTGCAAAGAAACCACTACTAAAGGACACCAATAATAAGAAGAGACTTGCTTGGGCCAAGAAACACGTGCAATGGACATTAGACCAGTGGAAATCTGCCCTTTGGTCTGATGAGTCCATATTTGAGATTTTTGGTTCCAACCGCTGTGTCTTTGTGAGACGCAGAGTAGGTGAACGGATGATCTCTGCATGTGTGATTCCCACCATGAAGCATGGAGGAGGAGGTGTGATGGTGTGGGGGTGCTTTGCAAGTGACACTGTCTGTGATTTATTTAGAATTCAAGGCACACTTAACCAGCATGGCTACCACAGCATTCTGCAGCAATACGCCATCCCATCTGTTTTGGACTTAGTGGGACTATCATTTGTTTTCAACAGGACAATGACCCAACACACCTCCAGGCTGTGTAAGGGCTATTTGACCAAGAAGGAGAGTGATGGAGTGCTGCATCAGATGACCTGGCCTCCACAATCCCCCGACCTCAACCCAATTTAAATTGTTTGGGATGAGTCGGACCGCAGAGCGAAGGAAAAGCAGCCAACAAGTGTTCAGCATATGTGGGAACTCCTTCAAGACTTTTGGAAAAGCATTCCAGGTGAAGTTGGTTGAGAGAATGCCAAGCGTGTGCAAAGCTGTCATCAAGGCAAAGGGTGGCTATTTGAAGAATCTCAAATATAAAATATATTTTGATTTGTTTAACACTTTTTTGGTTACAACATGATTCCATATGTGTTATTTCATAGTTTTGATGTCTTCACTATTATTCTACAATGTAGGAAATAGTAAAAATATAGAAATACCCTTGAATGAAACTTTTGACTGGTGCTGTATAAAAAAACGGTCCCTTGAGAATTGAAAATACAGTCAACAAGAAAAATACAGTGTTCAATACCGGTATGTTAATTCATGTAAGACTACACAATACTCATCATAACATTAGGTATAGGCTAGCTACTATACACTGTATACAATAAATACACTGCTCTAAGAGGCACTGTTATATGGTAAGACACCACTACCACTACCATTATCATCAATTACAAATCAGCCTCAGTAAAATCCAGTTTGTGTGATTGTACTTCCACTATATTCCCTATCCCCCCCAGGGTCACCAACAAACACACAGTCACTTCCTTGTGACAGAGTGAGGCAACAGCCAGCAATAGCCACAAAATTCCCTTGAACAAACTTGACTAAATTGCTCAGTTTTTCACTGCCAATTATTTTCCAAAGTGAAAACAAAACTGTTCCCTGATGGCACTCCCCTAACAGCATTGTTAACTCTAATAGCAGATTACAGAGTTAATTGCTTGGATCATTATAGAATTAGTCAGATTTATGTGGAAAAGTATATGGGGGCGTAAATCAACATTTGTTTATGTAGCGCAGCCTTGGAAACGAAACATTCATACATTGTGTGGCACAACTGTATTCTCTTGGAGGAGAGACCACATAAGCATGATGGAGAATTTGCTTTGTACCACTTTCACATAATCAAGGCTACTGGTTTGAGGGTGCAGAGAGTGAGGGGTTTACTGTACTGTATATCTAAGATGATATGTGTGGTATTGTTGGTAGCAGTCAGGGGAATGAATTCAGTGACTTTGTTCCTAGACTTCAATATACTACCAAACCTGTTTATCTGATATTGGGGGGACCAGGAACAGAGATGTACAAAGCCAGAAGTCAAACCATTTCAAGCTGCTGAAAGTAAATATTTGTAGCTACTAGCGCACAATTTACTGATGCCAACGCTTAAAAATTAGCCTTCTTGTTCTTCAACGTATCATCTCAAATACAAAAAAATATTTTCTGTGTTGATTTGACTCTTTACCACCACCAGGAACATCTATTAATAGTGAAAACTATCAAGTCTCCTCCACTGAAAAAAATATGCTTTGGGAAGGTAATGGCGCCACTCAAACAGGTTGCGGTGCACAATATTTCCCATATTTTGTTGGTGCGAGCGGTAGAGATTTATGGTGAGTTAAGACACTGGAGGAGAGTGAGAGGGGCTTGCACAGAGAGATTGGGGTTCAACCCCCCCACTTCAAAGCTTTGCCCACTGGCGGTGTCTTGTGATATTTATTTATTGAGATGATTTTGCCAGAAACCCACTGGTCTCCCCATGCCCTTCCACTCTTTGATATGCTGCTTCATTCTTAGCTCAGTGTCCTCCGAGAAAGAGGGGTCAGGGGTCGCCAAAGAGTGGAGTAAAACATGGCTCACACACTTGCACACAGAGATACACACACACACACACACACACAGACACACCCCGGATGATGCACCGGGAGAGAGCAGGATGAGGGTAAATTAGGAATTGATTGTTGTTAAAGGACCAATGATCTGTTTCCTCCACCATGTTGAGGCCTGCACCTCACATCTTTAATAAACTCCAGATTAGCACCTTGAAATCATTACTATGCAACCTCTATTACATCAGCACTGTGTGTGTCATACTGGAACTAGCTTAGTGCTACAACCCCTAGTCTCTGGATGGGGTC
Organism: Coregonus lavaretus; assembly: GCF_964263955.1. NCBI lineage: Eukaryota > Metazoa > Chordata > Actinopteri > Salmoniformes > Salmonidae > Coregonus > Coregonus lavaretus. The sequence goes on along the minus strand of NC_140012.1, from coordinate 11,400,573 downwards.
TATCCCATAGTGAAACTCAGTGTGACTTTGTGTGGCTAGGGGGACAAAAACACCCCGAGGCCTGATTCCACTCATTTAAAACCTCCATAAAACAGATTGACACCAAAGTAATGAGGTGTCATGACACATACATATGCACACACACACACGCACACACACACACACACACACACACACACACACACACACACACACACACACACACAAGTAAATCAAAGACGATGGCTGTGCGCTGATCACATCACCAAGCCCCACCCAGCACCTGAGCTAATCATCACCAAAGTGCTGACATGACACAAACAGATGAGCTCGCTATATGACAATATCCCCACATCCCACCCCAGTCGACCCCAACCGCCGTGCCCATGTGTGACTAATCATCTGAGAGGGGCTGGGGTAGAGCAGCGTCATAGGTCCTTCTGGTTTCCATTAGGTAACACCATTACTTTACTAGGGGGTTCAGTGTAACACAGCCAGTCTAGGCCCGGGATGGACCAGGGGTGTTGTGTTTATAGGCCCAATAACGTCCCAGTGACGGTCTCAGTGTACCAACCTTTCTGCAGAAACCACAAGACGCAGAGTAGGGGCTTTTAAACCATGTCTATCCTGGCAACTATTTCTGTCTGCTATATTACAGTGACGTGTGGTCAGGGTAAGCAGGGTAGGCACTAGGCAGTGCCTAACCTGTCATAATCATATTAAAATAGCTGTTATGAAAAGCCAAATACAAAATAAAATGATATATACATTTTCCATTATTTTCTCTATTGGTTTTTCTCAATGATTCTGGTGTTTTTTATGCTCAAAATCCCCAAATTTGCTAAAACTACATCAAAAGCTCAGGAGTCGCCAGGGTATGCATTGTCAATCTGTGCCTACTTTCCCGTGAAATCGCTGGCACGTGCACATTCCTGGCTTCTGTCACTGTTAATGGACAGGAGAGGCACAGGGCTTCGGTGCATACTCTTAAGGATACTAGTTTCATTCATTTCATTGAGCGGAATCCATATTTTGCGTATGCCTACAGGCTTTATAATGTTGTGGGAGAGGCACACAGTGCCCATGCCTATTTGGGAGTGACTACAACGTTTGGAACTTGCATTCCTTGCTTGTGAATTAAACTAGCTAGCTAGCAACATGGACATAATGCACCATGAGGATAGACAAATGTACTTAATTTTCAAGTAAAGGTAGGCTTAAATGCATTTTTACTTTGCAATTAGCGGTTCACTGTTGGATGAACATGAGAATAACTGGTTTATTACAAACGTGAAAACATATGTGACTTTTTGACTTGGCATGGACCCTGACATTCATTTTGAGCTCTACATAGCCTTCAGAACAATATTGAGCTTGTGTATCAACTCTCACAATTGAGTGCAGCAGAGCTAGATACAAGAGAGGTATCACTGATCAGCTGTGTAGAGAAAATCACCCCCGAAGTTGCACGTCGCAACCAAGTGCCACTGAAGAAGACATTATATGTCTGTTATTTGGCAAAATTGTAGCTTTCTAGCTACTAATTTAACAGTTTAACAAGATAATGTACTTGCTAGCTTGTTAATTTGTTTAACATTTTACTGCAGTGGGCTAAATCAGGGTCACACAGTGATTCTTGGTTGTCTTAAACAAATCTACTTTGAAACAAAAGTATACACCTCACACACATGGTTATGGGCTTTAAAAAATGAAGACACCTGTCAGATATAGAGTTGAAATTTATTCAATTTTGAGTTTTCATCCCAGTATTACACTTTATATACATCACAGAAGAATGAAATATAACAAAACTGTTTGACATTGAAACACCGGATTTTCGTTGGGTGTTTTGAAATAATCTTGATTAATTATGAAAATTATGAAAAATATTAGTAACATTCCACCCATGAGGGCAAAGAGGGCGCTTTTAGTCATTGACTGCAGGAAAGGGCTACAATGGGTTCGTGATCAGATTGAGTGTGCTAGCAAGCTAAACAACTAGCTTGTCTTTTTGACTGTAAACTCGTCCACCAGCGAGGTTAGTTTAGTTAAGATAGTTACAAATATGTCCATAATTGGTCTTTAGTGCCACCTATCGTTTGTAACTGTGGATGGCTACATCGGTCTATGGCTGTGGTTGAGCTGTGTGTTATTTTGTTAGATTATATGAAATATGCGTCCATCAGAGGCTATGTACTCTACTATATTCTACTGTACTATATTCTACTACTGTACTGTACTCTACTGTACTCTAGTGTACTGTGTTCTATTGTACTGTACTGTACTGTACTGTACTGTACTGTACTGTACTTGAGTTTATTTTACTTGAGTTTCTAACAATTGACGAAAGGGCCCATGGACTCTTGATCTAGTGGTCTTGGTCTTTTACTTGGTCTTACTCGCTGATCATTGGCTGATCACTCCCAGCCCATAGGAATCCCCACCCAGTTGACTGCTTTTAAATGGTGGAAGCGCTCAATGGCAATGTCTATACTAAAATGAGTTATTTCCATCTAGAGTCCTCTATTTACTGCATCTCTATGATTGACACTTTACACTGAAATGCCTGTTATTTTGTCAAAATATAACAGGCATATAACAGGCAAGAAAGATAGGTAAAGTGATCATTTAAACATCTAAGAACATCATTAATTATATGCATAAGTAATTCAATCAATCAACAAGTTTCAGGTTTATACAATCAACATTGAACATTTTACAGAGAACAATAGAGATGATATTTCTCTAAATTAAATTGAAAGGTTTAGAAAATCAGGTTAAAAAGAATGTTTTTACTATTTTGTTAATTTGGTACGCAAATGAAAATTAATCTGCAATAGAAGGTTAATCAAAATGATCACTACTGTGCAAAGGATTGACACGACTGTGATGATGGCGCCGGAGGGGATGGCTGCCGTTTTATGGACTCTTAACCGTCCGTGCTATTTTGTTTGTTTTTTCGCATTGTTTGTAACTTATTTTGTACATAATGTTGCTGCATAATGTTGCTGCTACCGTCTCTTATGACCGAAAAGAGCTCCTGAACATCAGAACAGCGATTACTCACCTTGAACTGGACGAATAATTTTTATTTAATTTGCAGTAGAAAGAAAAGGAGATATCGCGGAAGGAGATTGGAGTGCCTGGTAAGGAGCCGGCGACGAGTGGCTAAACTGCCTTTGCCATCGATACTATTGGCCAATTTACAATCACATGTAAAATGTGCAACCAGAGGGACCACCTTTACTCCACACACAGAGACACGTACAAAGCTCTCCCTCGCCCTCCATTTGGCAAATCTGACCATAATTCTAGCTGCCCAGTGACACAAGCCTACCAGACAAGCTAAATTACTTCTATGCTCGCTTCAAGGCAGGTAACACTGAAACATGCATGAGAGCATCAGCTGTTCCGGATGACTGTGTGATCACGCTCTCCGTAGCTGATGTGAGTAAGACCTTTAAACAGGTCAACATTCACAAGGCCGCAGGGCCAGACAGATTACCAGGACATGTACTCCGAGCATGCGCAGACCTACTGGCAAGACCTACTGGCAAGCCTTTCAAAGCCATGAAGTGCTTTGAAAGGCTGGTCATGGCTCACATCAACAGCATTATCCCAGAAACCCTAGACCCACTCCAATTTGCATACCGCCCCAACAGATCCACAGATGATGCAATCTCTATTGCACTCCACACTGCCCTTTCCCACCTGGACAAGAGGAACACCTACGTGAGAATGCTATTAATTGACTACAGCTCAGCATTCAACACCATAGTGCCCTTAAAGCTCATCACTAAGCTAAGGATCCTGGGACTAAACACCTCCCTCTGCAACTGGATCCTGGACTTCCTGACAGGCCGCCCCCAGGTGGTAAGGGTAGGTAACAAAACATCTGCCACACTGATCCTCAACACGGGGGCCCCTCAGGGGTGCGTGCTCAGTCCCCTCCTGTACTCCCTGTTCACCCATGACTGCATGGCCAGGCACGACTCCAACACCATCATTAAGTTTGCCGACGACACAACAGTGGTAGGCCTGATCACCGACAACGATGAGACAGCCTATAGGGAGGAGGTCAGAGACCTGGCCGTGCGGTGCCAGGATAACAACCTCTCCCTCAACGTGACCAAGACAAAGGAGATGATTGTGGACTACAGGAAAAAAAAGAGGACTGAACACGCCCCCATTCTCATCGAAAAGGCTGTAGTGGAACAGGTTGAGAGCTTCTGAACAGCTAATCATGGCTACCCGGACTATTTGAACTGCCCCCCCACCCCATCCTTTTACGCTGCTGCTACTCTGTTAATTATTTATGCATAGTCACTTTAACTCTACCCACATGTACATATTACTTCAACTACCTCAACTAGCCGGTGCCCCCGCACATTGACTCTGCACCGGTACCCCCCTGCATATATAGCCTCCCTAATGTTATTTTATTTTACTTCTACTCTTTTTTTCTCAACACTTTTTTTTTTTTTTTTTTTTTTTTTTTTTTTTACTTTTTTGTTAAAAATATATGCACTGTTGGTTAAGGGCTGTAAGTAAGCATTTCACTGTAATGTCTGCACCTGTTGTATTCGGCGCATGTGGCCAATACAATTTTATTTTATTTTATTTGATATACTCCCTCTCTCTCACACACACACACACACACACACACACACACACACACACACACAAACACACACACACACACACACACACTAATGCTCATTAATCACCCTTTCTCCACAGAGATGTCCAGGGTTGATTTGATTTGATTACAGCTGCATGTCTCTTGGGGTATGTCTCTATAAGCTTTGCACATCTAGCCACTGGGATTTCTTCCCATTCTTCAAGGAAAAACTGCTCCAGCTCCTTCAAGTTGGATGGGTTCCGCTGGTGTACACCAATCTTTAAGTCATACAAAAGATTCTCAATTGGATTGAGGTCTGGGCTTTGACTAGGCCATTCCAAGACTTTTAAATGTTTCCCCTTAAACCACTCGAGTGTTGCTTTAACAGTATGCTTAGGGTTATTGCCCTGCTGGAAGGTGAACCTCCGTCCCAGTCTCAAATCTCTGGAAGACTGAAACAGTTTTCCCTCAAGCATTTCCCTGTATTTAGCGCCATCCATCATTCCTTCAATTCTGACCAGTTTCCCAGTCCCTTAAGATGAAAAACATCCCCACAGCATGATGCTGCCACCACCATACTTCACTGTGGGGATGGTGTTCTCGGGGTGATGATAGGTGTTGGGTTAGCGCCAGACATAGCGTTTTCCTTGATGGCCAAAAAGTTTTAGTCTCATCTGACCATAGTACCTTCTTCCATATGTTTGGGGAGTCTCCCACATGTCTTTTGGCAAACACCAAACGTGTTTGCTTATTTTTTTCTTTAAGCAATGGCTTTTTTCTGGCCACTCTTCCGTAAAGCCCAGCTCTGTGGAGTGTACAGCTTAAAGTGGTCTTATGGACAGATACTCCAATCTCCGCTGTGGAGCTTTGCAGCTCCTTCAGGGTTATCTTTGGTCTCTTTGTTGCCTCTCTGATTAATGCCCTCCTTGCCTGGTCCGTGAGTTTTGGTGGGCGGCCCTCTCATGGCAGGTTTGTTGTGGTGCCATATTCTTTCCATTTTTTAATAATGGATTTAATGGTGCTCCATGGGATGTTCAAAGTTTCTGATATTTTTTTATAACCCAACCCTGATCTGTACTTCACAACTTTGTCCCTGACCTATTTGGAGAGCTCCTTGGTCTTCATGGTGCCGCTTGCTTGGTGGTGCCCCTTGCTTAGTGGTGTTGCAGACTCAAGGGCCTTTCAGAACAGCTGTATATGTACTGAGATCATGTGACAGATCATATGACACTTAGATTGCACACAGGTGGACTTTATTGAACTAATTATGTGACTTCTGAAGGTAATTGGTTGCACCAGATCTTATTTAGGGGCTTCATAGCATAGGGGGTGAATACATATGCCCGCACCACTTTTCCGTTATTTATTTATTTGAATTTTTTGAAACAAGTTATTTTTTTCATTTCACTTCACCAATTTGGACTATTTTGTGGATGTCCATTACATGAAATCCAAATAAAAATCAATTTAAATTACAGGTTGTAATGCAACCAAATTGGAAAAATGCCAAGGGGGGTGATTACTTTTGCAAGGCACTGTACCTGACATATTTTCAAAGTTTGGGAGAAATAGGATACAAATGTGATATTTTTCAGCCCCAAATTTACACCACTGCTGTAGAGCGACCCATCTACATCAGTGTTTACATGTGGTGATTTTTTTTTCTTAATTTCGGTTAATAGCATATGTCACTCTGGTTGTTGGAGCTATCTGTTGTTATCTGTTAAGTATTCAACCCCTTTGTTATTGCAAGCCTAAATAAGTTCAGGAGTAAAAATGTGCTTAACAAGTCACATAATAAGTTGCATGGACTCACTCTATGTGCAATAATAGTGTTTAACATGACTATTGAATGACAACCTCATCTCTGTACCCCACACATACAATTATATGTAAGATCCCTCAGTCGTGCAGTGAATTTCAAACACAGATTCAACCAGAAAGACCACAGAGGTTTTCCAATGCCTCACAAAGGGCACCTATTGGTAGACGAGTACAAATAAAAAAAGCAGACATTGAATATCCCTTTGAGCATTGTGAAGTTATTAATCACACTTTGGATGGTGTATCAATACACCCAGTAAATACAAAGATACAGGCATCCTTCCTAACTTAGTTGCCGGAGATTAAGGAAACCGCTCAGGGATTTCACAATGAGGCTAATGGTGACTTTAAAACAGTTACCGAGTTTAATGGCTGTGATAGGAGAAAACTGAGGATGGATCAACAACATTGTAGTTTCTCCACAATACTAACCTAATTGACAGAGTGAAAAGAAGGAAGCCAATACAGAATAACAATATTCCAAAACTTGCATCCTGTTTGCAACAAGGCACTAAAGTTAAACTGCAAAAAATGTGGCAAAGAAATTCACTTTATGTCCTGAATACAAAGCCTTATGTTTAGAGGCAAATCCAACATAACACATCACTGAGTACCACTTCATATTTTCAAGCATGGTGGTGGCTGCATCATGTTATGGGTATACTTGTCATCGGCAAGGACTGGGACGATTTTTTAAGGATAAAAATAAACGTAATAGAGCTAACCACAAAATAGGCAAAATCCTAGAGGAAAACCTGGTTCAGTCTGCTTTCCAACAGACACTGGGAGACAAGTTCACCTTTCAGCAAACAATAACTTAAACCACAAGGTCAAATATACTATGGAGTTGCTTAACAAGACAACGTTGAATGTTCCTGAGTGGCCTAATTATAGTTTTGACTTACATCAGCTTGAAAATCTACGGCAACGATGAACAACCAACTTGACAGAGCTTGAAGAATTTTCAAAAGAATAATGGGCAAATATTGTACAATCCAGGTGTGCAAAGCTCTTAGAGACTTACCCAGACTCACAGCTGTAATCGCTGCCCAAGGTGATTCTAGCATGTATTGACTGAGAGGTGTGAATACTTATGTAAATGAGATATTTCTGTATTTCATTTCCAATACATTTGCAAAAAATGCTAGAAACATGTTTTCACTTTGTCATTATGGGATATTGTGTGTAAATGGTTGAAATCAATTTAATCCATTTAGAATTCAGGATATAACACTACAAAATGTGGAATAAGTCAAGGGGTACGAATACTTTCTGACTTTCTGTATATTATGCATAGCTGCACTTGCGCGTGTTATATTGTACATGATCATGTAAGATGAAACGTTGTATCGTCTATGATTCAGACATAGCATCCCCTTCTTATCTAGTTACAAAATAAAAATGGTATGCATAATTTTCAATATTTACCTCACACTTTTTTTCTCTCACATAAAGTAATTTTTTACAATTACATTTCAATACATTTGACATTTGCAGGCTATGTGAGTTGTTCTGTATTGTAGCTCTGTGCTAATTGGGGGACATTTCAGTTCATTCTCATTAAATATGCGTTATAAAGGTTTTGTATCATTTCAGCCAGCAGTTTTGAAAGTAGCGCTCACAAGCCAAACGTGTCCCCAAAACTTGTGCACAATTATGTACAATGTCATCCATTTCATATATGTTACGTCCTGCAAAAAAAAGATATGTTACAAATTCCAATTCGTACAATATGTTACGAATTTGTAAGTGCTTAAGGTCCCTTTCAATCTCTTTAATGAGAGCTAATAAGCTGCTTCATATCCTAAAACAAACCCCTACAGCGGTTTAAAGCTGCAATATGTAACTTTTTGGGCTACCCGACCAAATTCACATAAATATGTGTTTCTTGGCCAAGCAGGTCTCTTCTTCTTATTGGTGTCCTTTAGTAGTGGTTTCTTTGCAGCAATTCGACCCTGAAGGCCTGATTCACACAGTCCCGTCTGAACAGTTGATGTTGAGATGTGTCAGTTACTTGAACTCTGTGAAGCATTTATTTGGGCTGCAATTTCTGAGGCTGGTAACTCTAATGAACATATCCTCTGCAGCAGAGGTAACTCTGGGTCTTCCATTCCTGTGGCGGTCCTCATGAGAGCCAGTTTCATCATAGCGCTTGATGGTTTTTGCGACTGCACTTGAAGAAACTTTAAAAGTTCTTGACATTTTCAGTGTAGACTGAACTTCATGTCTTAAAGTAATGATGGAATGTAATTTCTCTTTGCTTATTTCAGCTGTTCTTGCCATAATATGGACTTAGTCTTTTACCAAATAGGGCTATCTTCTGTATACCCCCCTACCTTGTCACAACACAACTGATTGGCTCAAACGCATTAAGAAGGAAAGACATTCCACAAATTAACTTTTAAGAAGGCACACCTGTTAATTGAAATGCATTCCAGGTGACTACTTCATGAAGCTGGTTGAGAGAATGCCAAGAGTGTGCAAAGCTGTCATCAAGGCAAAGGGTGGCTATTTGATGAATCTCAAATATAAAATATATTTTGATTTGTTTAACACTTTTTTGGTTACTACATGATTCCATATGTTATTTCATAGTTTTGATGCCTTCACTATTATTCTAAAAAAATTAGTAAAAATGAAGAAAACCCCTTGAATGAGTAGGTGTGTCCAAACTTTTGACTGGTACTGTATATATATTGAAATCCATGCATGCTGATAAAATGTCCATTTTGGCAGTTGCTAACCCTGAGAAAGTGGGGGTGGCCCCTATCAATGGGACCCATGTCGGAATAGTCCACAGAGGATTGGAAACGCAGGGGTTGGAAAAGAGGTGTTACTCACTGCACCACCGACCATAATTTGAGCCACAGGGGACGCCTCACTCATCTTTTTTGTGTGACAGATCTCCAACATAATGCATTGTCAAATAATTATTAATATGGCGAGTGTGACTCGACGGACGCACTCTCAATATTTAGATTTTCTCTGCCTCATAAACCCGCACGGCGCTCGCCCATCAATCAACTCGTCTCCCCCCTCCTCACCTGTCAACCCATCTGAATATAAGGTGGCGCTTCGATGGCTTCCGCAAATAAAGCCGGAGGGAGAATGAGGTCTTGCAAACCAGTTACATGTGTTAGGGGCTGTCATTTTGATTGAGGAATACTGTATGCATACCTCCTGCCCCAAAGTATGGGACAGCTTTTTCTCTCCCCTTAAAGGGCCAATGCAACCATTTTTATCTCAATATCAAGTAATGTATGGGTAACAATTAAGTACCTTACTATGATTTAAACAAAAATAAACAAAAATAGCTTTTTTTAGCAAATAGCAATATCTCAAGCAAGAATTTAGGGAGTGGTCTGAGTGGGGAGGGGAAAATGAGCTGTTATTGGCTCTTTCTTATTGGTATATTACCTAATTTACCGCATGGTGATGTCACCATGGAAGGCCAAAACTCCATCCCGCCAAAACAGGCTGAAATTTCAGCCGGTCTTTTCCAACAGCTCTTACAGCTCTTTCATCCTTAAGAGTAGATTGAAGCACCCTCATTAACATAATACACAATGGCTTAGACGTTTAGGGGGTTTTAAACGGGCATTATCATAATTCTCACAATTTCACAGTATTATTCCAACATCATAGTGTGGAAATATACACTGAGTATACAAAACATTACGAACACCTGCTCTTTCCTTGACATAGAGTGACCAGGTGAATCTAGGTGAAAGCTATGATCCCTTATTGGTGTCACTTTTTAAATCCACTTCAATCAGTGTAGATGAAGGGGAGGAGACAGGTTAAAGAAGGATTTTTAAGCCTTGAGCCAATTGAGACATGGATTGTGTATGTGTGCCATTCTGAGGTTGAATGTGCAAGACAAAATATTTAAGTGCCTTTGAAAAGGGGTATGGTAGTAGGTGCCAGGCGCACCGGAACGGCAACACTGCTGGGTTTTTCATGCTCAACCGTTTCCCGTGTGTGTCAAGAATGGTCCACCACCCAAAGGACATCCAACTGTGGGAAGCATTGGAGTCAACATGGGCCAGCATCCCCGTGGAACACTTTTGACACCCCCACAAATTGAGGCTGTTCTGAGGGCAACTCAATATGTTTGGTATACTCAGTGTATATAAAACACAGGAAAATCACGTTTTTGACTGCACTGGGCATTTAACCAGAACTCTTATTCAGAGTGACTCGCAATTTCTATAGCATACTGCTACCACATCATATATTTCTATCAAGAAGTGAGATGCATTTAGGACGTTTTTGTGAAATATATATATTTCTCTCAGGTTTGAAGACATCTGTTACATTTGTTGTGTGTGTCCTTGTAAAAATGTCTGTGTGAAGAAAAGTTTGAGAGCCTCTGCTACTTGAGAGACATTTCCAAATAAATGTCTAGGGACATCAAACACCACTCATAAGCACTTTGTTATCTGTGCTTCTGTATTAAATCAGCTCTCTTAGTAAAAGCTATAAACTATACCGCAAACGATAATCAATCTATAACAGAGTAGAATACCAATTTAACAGACACCGCAAGTCTTGTGTCTAAAAGCGAATGTAAGCAAACTAACGGCCTGCCACTGTTTGTCTGTCACGGCCAGCAACCCCCAGATAAGGATGGATAGTGCGGACCGCGGCTGAAAGCCAGAGATGGGCAGAAGAGAGCCCTGTCATGTAGTCTTCCTCATGCATTTAATTCAAAGGAGACGGGTGCACACAAAAACAAACGCCCACTGATCAATTGTAAGCAAAAAGGAGGGAGGGAGGGAGGGAGGGAGGGAGGGAGGGAGGGTGGGAGGGAGGGAAGAGCACCAGGGTCTGTTTGTCATATGTGATAAGCACATTGGCCAAATGATGTCATCCATCAGAACGGACACTGCAATTTGCCCGCTATTTCCTCATCAATCATACTTGAGGGTTTGTATGGAGGGGAGGGGTGGGTGTGTGTGAGAGGAAACGGGAGAGAGACAAAGATGGACGGAGCGACACCAGCAATCTCCAGACTTCTGAACATTAGGTTGGCCTCAGCAACAAAGTGCAGCAATGCGCTCAGCTAGAAAGGAGGCTTGTATACCTTGGGCTTATGGGTGAGTTTGGTACCTAGTAGCCTCATCTATAGCTCTCTGAAGGACACTTTGTACTGTACTATACATACCATCTGTACTGCTACTGACAAAACAAACCCCTACTCTCTCCCTCATCGGTCATGACCTTTACATTGCTGTGATAATGTGGGAAACGGGGAAAGTAAGTCAGGTCAGGACTGGAGAAGATCTCCCTCACTTCATTATTAACTCTCCTCTCCTCTCCTCTCCTCTCCTCTCCTCTCCTCTCCTCTCCTCTCCTCTCCTCTCCTCTCCTCTCCTCTCCTCTCCTCTCCTCTCCTCTCCTCTCCTCTCCTCTCCTCTCCTCTCCTCTCCTCTCCTCTCCTCTCCTCTCCTCTCCTCTCCTCTCCTCTCCTCTCCTCTCCTCTCCTCTCCTCTCCTCCTCCAGCCTCACCCACCCAGAAGCAACATGTGCTTCTCATTGTGGGGCTCATTCATTGCGAGCTTCTTTAAACCCCCAACTGTTTTAGAACGGGGGGATGCAGAGTTTGATTTACTAAACTCAGAAATTGGCCCCCGGTGATTTGGATGCAGAGTCTGAACTCAGCGTTGGTACTGTAGATTAATGAGTGTTTTGGTACATATTTGGATTATTTGAGTTTTTTTGTTGAATGATTTTAATTTTTTGTCATTTAGCAGACACTCTTATCCAGAGCGACTTACAATTAGTGCATTCATCTGAAGATAGCTAGGTGAGACACATTTTCCCTCAATAAAGTAGTTATCAGCAAACTCAGTGTAAAGTCAGTGCTACTATGTTTTACATAGAAAAAAGCTGATTGCAAAGTATACATAATCTTTCACATTAGCATATGGTTTTGCCAGGTCGTATTGTCAAATAGAATGTGTTCTTAACTAAATTACGAATGTGAAATCCTTTGGAGATTTAAGTTGTTTATTGCTGTTTAGAACAACTAGGTACAGGCTATTATACTCATTTTGTAGTCTGAGGGTGCTCTGCATCTGTTTGCATAGTGGTTGATGTATAACCATTCATACTTGTCTATGAGTGAGTGGGTGTGCAAACCCATCAGTTTGATTTGTTTGTATATTTGATGAGGATTTCAGGGGGTTGTGGGTTAACACACAACTCACTTGTCTTCTCCAAAGATGTCCCACTGAGGATTTACACATCAATCATCTTTATACAAAAAATACAAACAAATGTAATGTATTGTTAAAGGACAGTCATAAAGAGCTGCTTTTTATTGTACTGCTTTTCTCATAATGCTTCTTTTGGCAGTATTTGAGGGGCTAAATTTGGACACAGTACTTTTTTTTTTTTTTTTACAGTTTTAGTGTGCCTTATTTTCATACAGAGTGTATTTGACATTTATGAAGAATAAAAGAGGAGAAAGAGATAGCAGAAGTGAAGGGAGTCAAACAGGATGGGAGGATTAGAGAGTGTGATAAGGGAAGCATGTGAAACACAAAAAGTAGAGTGAAATAAAGGGTGAAGGGAGTAATGAGAGGCGCGTACACACACACACACACACACACACACACACACACACACGCTGTCATTCAACCTCAGTGCTGGCATCCATTCTGGCTGGGAACGGTTCTGAGACAGGTTCTGTGTACCAGTTCTACCACAGTAATACCCCAGTGGGTCTATGTTAAATCTCCCATCTGCTTCCCTGCTCATAATCTAGCTCCGAGGCAGCCACCTTCCCCAACATGACACACACAGAGAAACACAGTTAAATCTTTGTGCTGATGACGCATTTTAGACTTGTGTGAAGCACACACACACTGTGCTTTTTATCTTTACCTTCCTTTTTTGACAGATCGAGAAGAGGGAAGAGAAGTGCCGTCCTCTGGAGAGAGAGAGGACTTAAACTTCCTCTGAGTGTGTGATGATCGCTCCTCTCCCAGGATGTTAAATCAGGGGTACAGTACAACTCTGAATATAACCAACCAACTTAGCATGTAGGTTTGGGGCAAATGCAGCTTTTTTCTATAGGTAATTACATGATATTGGCAAGGGTGAAGACTTATGAAAGTAGTTAACAATCAAAATCTGCCCCGAGTTTTTCAATGGAAGGAAATAACGTATAATAATTTACTTTGAATATATGTAAAAGTGATATCCATCCTTTCTAAGTGTTTCGAGTAAGTGTTTAAACATGTAGATCCTTCTCAACGGTCAAAGGATCGTCAACACTGAAAAAGAGGCATACAAACAGCAAGAAAAAAAAGAAGGGGCACATAGATACCACTTCTCTCCTGTCAAAGAGCAGATGCAGTGATGAAACCCTGCTATGCTCTCTGCCACAGCCTCCCGGTGGCACAAAAATAGTCAATTGAGCTGTCTGCTCCGGGAGGTCAGAGGTCAAACTCATCCTGTCAGGATGACACAGGCGGCGAGCGGCGGGGTGTGGTCAAGGGGCGAGACCTGTTGATTCTTCACGGTATGATGGAGTGTGACGCTCGGGAGCACGGCTCCATTCAGCTATGAGGGAAATCAGCGGCGACACAAGGAGACTCGGGGTGGTCACGTAATTCTGTCACCAGCTGACAACCTGACAGATAGTGGAAGTAGGTACGAGACAATAGAGCAAGGTGGTGGGAGGATGAGAGAGTGAATAGCTGAGAGGCGTGTGGCCAAAAAGAGTCTCGCTCTATCCAAGGATTCAAGACGCTGAGAATGTTTGTGATTTCCTACCGTTGTGTGTTTATACGAGTGTTTGTGGAATTATGAGCTTGAGGACTTCTTGGCCTTGAGAATTATATCTGGAAAACTTCATAGAAGCTTTCATGATAAATCAATATAAAATTGTTGACATATAGGCCTATGATATTTTTCCATCCTAATCCTCGTATTGACAGTGTATCACATAGCTATGGATCATCCATTTTCAATTCTGATTATAAATATTATCCAGTTCCCCAAATCCTAAATGGTAAATATTAGTAGTAGTAGTAAAGATTATTTTTTTATATCAGGGACACAACCACTGTCCCTGAGATGTTAATTTATACTACAACACAGGTACAGATAAAAGCACAGAACCATCATAGCCAAGCAATACAGTCAAACACATTTTTATTCATGAAGAGAAATGACCTTACACGGTTTTCATGTGTTTTCTTTCTATAGCCATATAAACCTCACCCAAGCCCATTTCCATGGCCAACAAACATGGTGTGTGTGTGTGTGTCTGCTTCCTCTCCCTAGTTACTTTGTTTGCTTATCTTTGCGTTTACTTATTCATAACTTGGTTTTGGCCGCTCTTTTTGCCTCTTGATATTTGTCAATATGGGCTTGACCTCAACGGGCGAACCCTCCTCTCTGATGTTAAACCGGCAATAGCCTTGAAAACAAACCTTTAAATGAAATGAGGGCGAACACAGATTGTTGTATAATTCATCTGCCCCCCCCCCCCGCAGAGAATCCTCTGTGCCGTTGTGTTACTGTCTAGATTCGAATGTCCTTTTGTTGCCTGTGTTTGTATAATACACAATGTGGGTCCTGCCAGGGCCTAGTAAATTACCTCTTTAAACATTCATTTGCCTTAACAAATAAGAGAGGAAGGAGAGAGGAAAAAAACCTATTGATTTTATAAAGAATGAATAGGTTAATAAAATGTTTTTTACCATGCACACATTTTTCTCCCATTTTCTCTATATATTCTCATCATTCTGAAAATCTAAACAATTTGAGAGAGAAGGCAATAGGGGGACAGAACTACACAGAGTGACTAAGAGAATGTATACGTGTGCAGAAGTACAACAACAACAACAAAGGGAGAGGAGTGGAACGAATTGGAGGGGGGGAGAGGGAGAGGGAGAGGGAGAGAGAAAGAGAAAGAGAGAGATGAGCTCTTGGAATGATGCATCTCATAGGCCTCGCTCGTGCCTCCCAAAATATCCAGTGCTGAAAATGTGAAAGCCAGGCGCGCGACGGACGCCATTCCCCAGAGAGGCTCCGCTGGTATCATTAGCGAGGGAAACGGCGGGCTCAAGTGGCGTACAAACTTCAGCAAAACGTCAAGAGAGAGAAACGCACATGCAGAGCAGCTTCCCCCCCCCCCTCCATCTCCATCTCTTTTATTCTTCTTGGTGTGTTCAGATGCGGCGCACTCTCAACCAAATTAATATTTCTGAAAATAAAAGCCAGGACAACTTTAAACCAGTGGAAAGAGGGAAGAGAAGAAAGGGAAAGTGAGGGAAGGAGAGCGCGATTGGGTTGGGTTTGTGTCGTTGCTGTGAAGTTGAGTCCGTCTCTTCCTGCTCCTTTTGAGGTCTGTGGTTTCGTCGTCTATACCTGTCTATCTGACTCAACTCCACCTTATGGATAGGCCTAGTAATGAAAGCAAAACAGATTGGCCAACTCATCATCAGGACAACTCATGAAAATGAGGGAAATTAGGAAATGTGTACGGCAGCAGTTGTAGCCGGTATTTACACACAGTTTGTCTCATAAGCAAAATCCTGATCAACCTTCATCTATGGGGTATGGATTGATTGTACGATGACTTTACAGTTGAAGTCGGATATATTTAAATTCAGTTTTTCACAATTCCTGACATTTAATTTCGCCCATTCCTCCTGACAGAGCTGGTGTAACTGAATCTGCCCACAAATGTTCTATAGGATTGAGGTCAGGGCTTTGTGATGGCCACTCCAATACCTTGACTTTGTTGTCCTTAAGCCATTTTGCCTCAACTTTGGAAGTATGCTTGGGGTCATTGTCCATTTGGAAGGCCCATTGGGCTCCCGAGTGGTGCAGCGGTCTAAGGCACTGCATCTCAGTGCTAGAGGCGTCACTACAGACCCTGGTTCGATTCCAGGCTGATTTGAACCGGCCGTGATTGGGAGTCCTATAGGGTGGCGCACAATTGGCCCAGGTTTGGCCGGGGTAGGCCGTCATTGTAAATAAGAATTTGTTCTTAACTGACTTGCCTAGTTAAATAAAGGTTAAATAAAACATTTGCGACCAAGCTTTAACTTCCTGACTGATGTCTTGAGATGTTGCTTCAATATATCCACATAATTTTCCTCATGATGCCATCTATTTTGTGAAGTGACCAGTCCCTCCTGCAGCAAAGCACCCCCACAGCATGATGTTGCTTCACGGTTGGGATGGTGTTCTTCGGCTTGCAAGCTACCCCCTTTTTCCTCCAAACGTAACGATGGTCATTATGGCCAAACAGTTCTATTTTTGTTTCATCAGACCAGAGGACATTTCTCCAAAAAGTACAGCGTTGTGCGAGATCTTCAGTTTCTTGGCAATTTCTCGCATGGAATAGCCTTCATTTCTCAGAACAAGAATAGACTGACGAGTTTCAGAAGAAAGTTATTTGTTTCTGGCCATTTTGAACCTGTAATCGAACCCATAATTGCTGATGCTCCAGATACTCAACTAGTCTCAAGAAGGCCAGTTTTATTGCTTCTTTAATCAGTACAAATGTTTTTAGCTGTGCTAACATAATTGCAAAAGGGTTTTCTAATGATCAATTAGCCTTTTAAAATGATAAACTTGGATTAGCAAACACAACGTGCCATTGTAACACAGGACTGATGGTTGCTGATAATGGGCCTCTACACCTATGTAGATATTCCATTAAAAACCAGCCGTTTCCAGCTACAATAGCCATTTACAACATGAACAATGTCTACACTGTATTTCTGATCAATTTGATGTTATTTTAATGGACAAAAAAATAAGATTTTTTTTCAAAAACAAGGACATTTCTAAGTGACCCCAAACTTGCACACACACACACACACACACACACACACACACACACACACACACACACACACACACACATACAGACACACATACACAAAAACACACACACACACACACACACACACAAAGACACAATTATAGTATCTCATAACACTGAAAGTTTAGACATTCTACACTACATTACCAGAATTATGTAGACACTGCTCGTCAAACATCTCATTCCAAAATCATGGGCATTAATATGGAGTTGGTCCCCCCTTTGCTTTTATAACAGCCTCCACTCTTCTGGGAAGGCTTTCTACTAGATGTTGGAACATTGCTGCGGGGACTTGTTTCCATTCAGCCACAAGAGCATTTGTGAGACACTGGTGTTGGGCGATTAGGCCTGGCTCGCAGTCGGCGTTCCAATTCATCCCAAAGGTGTTCGATGAGGTTGAGGTCAGAGCTCTGTACAGGCCAGTCAAGTTCTTCCACACCGATCTCGACAAACAATTTCTGCATTAACCTTGCTTTGTGCATGGGGGCATTGTCATGCTGAAACGGGAAAGGGCCTTCCCCAAACTGTTGCCAAACTTGGAAGTTGGAAGCATAGAATTGTCAAGAATGTAATTGTATGCCGTAGCGTTATGATTTGCCTTCACTGGAACTAACGGGCCTAGCCCGAACCATTATTCCTCCTCCACCAAACTTTACAGTTGGCACTATGCATTGGGGCAGGTAGTGTTCTCCTGGCATCCGCCAAACCCAGATTTGTCCGTCGGACTGCCAGAGGGTGAAGCGTGGTTCATCACTCCAGAGAACGCGTTTCCACTGCTCCAGTGTCCAATGGCGGGGAGCTTTACACCACTCCAGCCAACGCTTGGCATTGCGCATGGTGATCTTAGGCTTGTGTGCGGCTGCTCTGCCATGGAAACCCATTTCATGAAGCTCCCTGCGAACAGTTATTGTGCTGACGTTGCTTCCGGAGGAAGTTTGGAACTCGGTAGTGAGTGTTGTAACTGAGGACAGACGATTTTTACTCGCTACACGCTTCAGCACTCGGCGATCCCGTTCTGTGAGCTTTGCGGCTGAGCCGTTGTTGCTCCTAGACATTTCCACTTCACAATAACAGCCCTTACAGTTGACCGGGGCAGCTCTAGCAGGGCAGAAATGTTACGAACTGACTTGTTGGAAGGGTGGCATCCTATGACGGTGCCAAGTTGAAAGTCACTGAGCTCTTCAGTAAGGGCATTCTACTGCCAATGTTTGTCTATGGAGATTGCATGGCTGTGTGCTTGATTTTATACACCTATCAGCAACCGGTGTGGCTGAAATAGCTGAATCCACTCAATTGTATATAGTGTACAATTCATCAATAAAGTCCGGTGCCATGTTGGATGCATAACTGAAACAGGGTCCATACCATCACAAAAATCTGCTGCGTCACAACTTGACCCTGTTACATGGCAGGGTTAAACAATGAAGTGCAATCAAGAGCAATTGAGCACAGCCTCAGAGGATTGGTTTCAAACCAACGTGGTCTCAGAGCATTTCGTATTATTCTGTACGTAAATCTGACATTTAGTGTGATAAGTTACGTTTCGTATGGTACAGTATGGGTTAATTTGTGGATGTCCATCATCCATTTTGTATGATATGTTACGAATTACAATTCATATGATATGTTACGAATTGCAATTCGTACAATATGTAAAAAATGGCAATTTGTACAATATATTATGAATTTGCTAAACATGTAATATGTTACGAATTTGCAAAGTGTATGATATGTTACGAATTTGTTGTGGCTAACGTTAGCTAGGTGGCTAGCTTGCTAATGTTAGCTCTAGGGGTTAGGGTTAGGGGTTAAGGTTAGGGTTAAGGTTAAGGTTAGAAGTTAGCTAGAAGGGTTAAGGTTAGGGTTAGGTGAAGGGTTAGCTAACATGCTAAGTAGTTGCAAAGTAGCTAAAAAATAGTAAGTAGTTGCAAACAAATGCTAATGTTGTCCGTGATGAGATTCAAACACTCAACCTTTGTGTTGCTAGACAATTGCATTAGACACCTACCTGTTCAAACTCAAGCCAGATATGGGCTTTCTCCATGGTACATTCTGTCAGAGCCATAATTACAAGTTAGAGTTAAATAAACAAACTGCTGTAGTCCGACCGCCCCCTTCAGGAGCTATTTGGTTTGTGCTGTCTGAGGATTCTGCTGCCCGCTGCCACAGCTCTGGAGGGAATATGAGCACAAACATACTGTAAACACACTCGCTCAGCTCACATCCATTCACACTTACAGTGCCTTCAGAAAGTATTCATACCCCTTGACTTATTCCACATTTTGTTGTGTTACAGCCTGAATTCAAAATTGATTAAATATATGTTTTTTCTCACCCGTGTACACACAATACCCCATAATGACAAAGTGAAAACATGTTTTTAGAAATTTTAGCAAATTTATTGAACATGAAATACAGAAATATCAAGTTTCCATACGAATTCACACCTTTGAGTCAATACTTTGTAGAAGCACCTTGGGCGGCGATTACAGCTTTGAGTTGTCTTGGGTATGTCTGTATCAGCTCTGGATTTTGGGATTTTCTCCCATTCTTCTCAAGCTCTGCTAAGGTAGATGGGGAGTGAAGGTGAAAAGCAATCTTCAAGTATCTCCACAGATTTTCAATGGGATTCAAGTCTGGGCTTTTGCTGGGCCACTCAAGGACTTTCACATTCTTGTTCTGAAGCCATTCCTCTGTTGCTTTGGCTGTATGTTTGGGATCATTGTCCTTTTGGAACGGAAATCTCCACCCCAATCTAAGGTCGTTTGCACTCTGAAGCAGATTCTCATTAATGATTTGCCTGTATTTTGATCCATTCATTGTTCCCTCTGTCCTTACCAGTCTCCCAGTCCCTTCTGCTGAAAAGCATCCCCATAGCATGATGCTGCCACCACCATGCTTCACGGTAGGGATGGTGTTAGACGGGTGATGAGCTGTGCCTGGTTTTCTCCAGACATGGCGCTTTGCATTCAGGCCAAAGAGTTAAATGTTTGTCTCATCAGACCACAGAATTTTTGCTTTATGATGTCAGAGTCTTTCACATGCCTTTTTACAAACTCCAGGTGTGCTGTCATGTGCCTTTTTCTCAGGAGTGGCTTCCGTCTGGCCACTCTCCCATAAAGCCCAGATTGGTGAAGTGCTGTAGAGCCTGTTGTCCTTCTGGCAGGTTCTCATCTCAGCCAAGGAACTCTGTAGTTCTGTCAGAGTGGTCATTGGGTTCTTGGTCCCCTCCCTGACCAAGGTACTTCTTGGCCGGTTGCTTAGTTTGGTCGGATGGCCAGTCCGGGTAGTTCAATTTTTTTCCTATGCTCTTTCTGACCACTGTGCTCTTGGAAACTTTCAACACTCTAGAAATTGTTTTATGCCCTTCCCCAGATATATGCTTCATCACAATCTCAGAGATCTACGGACAGTTTTTTGGACTTCATGGTATAGTTTCTGCTCTGACATGCACTGTCAACTGTGGGACCTTATATAGACAGGTGTGTTTCTTTCTAAATCATGTCCAAACAATTGAATTGGTCACAGGGGGACTCCTATCAAGCTGTAGTGACATCTCAAGGATGATCAAAGGAAATTGGATGCACCTGAGCTCAATTTGGAGTGTAATAGCAAAGGGGTATGAATTCTTATGTAAATTAGATATTTCTGTATTTCATTTTCAATACATTTGCAAACATTTCTAAAAACATGTTTTCACTTTGTCATTATGGAGTATTGTGTGTAGAATGGTGAGAGAAAAAAAATATATGTAATCCATTTTGAATTCAGGCTGTAACACAACATGAGGAATAAATCAAGGGGTATGAATACTTTCTGAAGGCACAGTACATGTATAGTATAGCTATTACCATACGTACTAATTATATATCTCATAAAAAGATAAATATAAATATAAAAATACAAACGCATAGACTCAGACAAACTGTATTACATATAATTTCAGTAGTATGGAAACATTCTACAGACCTGAAAGACATGGCTATTTTGGTTGGGCCCTGTTTCTAAAAAGGGCGGAAATGTTGAAATAAATACACAATCTGTCAACCCAACTAACAATTTTCCCTTCTTTTTTTTATCGGGCACTTCAAAACATAGTCAATGAGCCTCTAGGCTGAGCAACGGTACTGAGTGGTCCTAAACTTGGAGTGTGTCAGGTTTTGTCCCACTCCTGTTTTAGAACAGAGGGAACAAGAGAAGGGAGAAAGAGAGGAGTGCTCTATGATCAGGGAATTCAGCAGAGTCCAATAGAGCATTGTTGCCACTTCAACAAAAACATGTTTGTGTCCAAATCACTAAGTATTAAAATGGTCCACACACACACACACAGTTGTGAAGAAAGTGTGACAACGCCTCATCCCCCTCAGGAGGTTGAAAGGATTTGGCATGGCACTTCAAATCCTCAAAAAGTTCTAAACTGTAAAATAATTCTAGTTGTTTTAACAAATTATTATTGAGTAACGGTTCCACAGCATTTTTTATTTTACTCAACTTTTCGATCAAAGTGTTACCTGAAGCCAGATGTGGAGGTCCTGGGCTGGCATGGTTACACGTGATCTGTGGTTGTGAGGCCGGTTGGACGTAGCTCCAAATTCTCTAAAACGACGTTGGACGTGACGTGGCTTATAGTAGAGAAATTAACATTAAATTATTTGGCAACAGCTCTGTGAACATTCCTGCAGTCAGCATGCCAATTGCACTCTCCCTCAAAACTTGAGACATCTGTGGCATTGTGTTGTGTGACAAAACTGCACATTTTAGAGTGGCCTTTTATTGTCCCCAGCACAAGGTGCACCTGTGTAATGATCATGCTGTTTAATCAGCTTCTTGATATGTCACACCTGTCAGGTGGATGGATTATCTTGGCAAAGGAGAAATGCTCACTAACAGAGATTTAAACAAATTTGTGCACTACATTTGAGAGAAATACGCTTTTTGTGCGTATGGAACATTTCTGGGATCTTTTACTTCAGCTCATGAAACATGGGACCAACACTTTACACGTTGCGTTTATATTTTTGTTCAGTGTAGTTGAATGAACATATGACAGAATTTTTGCCAATGTTTTCTCAAGTTGGAGCTAAGTTTGGGCCAACTAAACGTTGACTGAAAAGTTGAGTAAACTTAAAAAGGCTGTGGAACCAGTTACTTAATAATAATTAGTTGAAACAACTATAATTTTTTCTACAGTGTACAGATGCACCACTGAGAGCATCTTGACTGGCTGTATCACTACTTAGTATGGCAACTGCACCGCCCTCGATTGCACGGCTCTACAGAGGGTGGTGCGGACAGCCTAGTACATCACTGGGGCCGAGCTCTCTGCCATCCAGGACCTCTATATCAGGCGGTGTAAAAGGAAAGCCTGGAAAATTGTTAAAGACCCCTGCTTCCTCTAGGCAAGCTGTACCGAAGCAACAAGTCTGACACTAACAGGCTCCTGAACAACTTCTATCCCTAAGCCATAAGACTGCTAAATAGCTAACAAAATGGATACACGGACTATCTGCATTGACCCTTTTTTATTACAATTTTTGCCCTGAAGCTATGCACACTCACAGGATTCTACACAGTCACACTCACACTCCAACACACACACTTCATTGGCTCACACACACATAACATGCACACACATTCATACTGACTCTACACACACGCACACACTCTCACATGCAATCATCATACACGCTGCTGCTACTCCGTATCATACAGTGGGGAGAACAAGTATTTGATACACTGCCGATTTTGCAGGTTTTCCTACTTACAAAGCATGTAGAGGTCTGTAATTTTTATCATAGGTACACTTCAACTGTGAGAGATGGAATCTAAAAAATCCAGAAAATCACATTGTATGATTTTTAAGTAATTAATTTGCATTTTATTGCATGACATAAGTATTTGATCACCTACCAACCAGTAAGAATTCCGGCTCTCACAGACCTGTTAGTTTTCCTTTAAGAAGCCCTCCTGTTCTCCACTCATTACCTGTATTAACTGCACCTGTTTGAACTCGTTACCTGTATAAAAGACACCTGTCCACACACTCAATCAAACAGACTCCAACCTCTCCACAATGGCCAAGACCAGAGAGCTGTGTAAGGACATCAGGGATACAATTGTAGACCTGCACAAGGCTGGGATGGGCTACAGGACAATAGGCAAGCAGATTGGTGAGAAGGCAACAACTGTTGGCGCAATTATTAGAAAATGGAAGAAGTTCAAGATGACAGTCAATCACCCTCGGTCTGGGGCTCCATGCAAGATCTCACCTCGTGGGGCATTAATGATCATGAGGAAGGTGAGGGATCAGCCCAGAACTACACGGCAGGACCTGGTCAATGACCTGAAGAGAGCTGGGACCACAGTCTCAAAGAAAACCATAAGTAACACACTACGCCGTCATGGATTAAAATCCTGCAGCGCACGCAAGGTCCCCCTGCTCAAGCCAGCGCATGTCCAGGCCCGTCTGGACTTGTCAAATCTTGGGTGAGAACCTCCTTCCCTCAGCCAGGGCATTGAAAATGGGTCGTGAATGGGTATTCCAGCATGACAATGACCCATAACACACGGCCAAGGCAACAAAGGAGTGGCTCAAGAAGAAGCACATTAAGGTCCTGGAGTGGCCTAGCCAGTCTCCAGACCTTAATCCCATAGAAAATCTGTGGAGGGAGCTGAAGATTTGAGTTGCCAAACGTCAGCCTCGAAACCTTAATGACTTGGAGAAGATCTGCAAAGAGGAGTGGGACAAAATCCCTCCTGAGAGGGTGCAAAACTGGTGGCCAACTACAAGAAACGTCTGACCTCTGTGATTGCCAACAAGGGTTTTGCCACCAAGTACTAAGTAATGTTTTGCAGAGGGGTCAATTACTTATTTCCCTCATTCAAATGCAAATCCATTTATAACATTTTTGACATGCATTTTTCTGGATTTTTTTGTTTGTTATTCTGTCTCTCACTGTTCAAATAAACCTACCATGAAAATTATAGACGGATCATTTAAGCATGTTACCAAATTATCATATTACATAGGCCTACATGGTATACTGTTTGTCTTCAATTAATAAATTGTTGGTAACCACTTGAAATCTATTTAGAAGTTACAATGGCTATATTTACACTGTCCAATCCCAACCCTACAACCATAGGAACAACTGTAAGGCCCAATAGGCATCATTCAAAAGGTCAAAGGTCACAACACACTATTAGATTGGTGTCATTCAACCGGCTTTATTAGTTAATGCGCTGATCACATTAACTTAGTCATATTAATGGTTTGTGCTTTAAAAAGGCACTAGAATATAGTGTGGGAAGCCAATCCATTAGATAAACCCCACAGTAATAGGTATCGGGTATCAAAGGGAACAGTTAAACTGTGGCTGCTTGGCTATGTTCTCTGCTGTTTATTGTTTAAAGTGGGGCTTTATGCACAGGAGGTGATACCAACACACTAACAAATCCCTTTCAACACAAGTGGGGCCACATGACATAAAATGTGTCTATTAACTAACCTCTCCAAGAGCCAAGGTGATTTATCTTCAGTGCTATGTTTGAGTGTGTGCTTATGTGGATTTCAGATAGTGTTTTTATGTAGTCTAAGAACAAAACTGAAGTGAATAAGTCCTCACTATTTTTAACTCAGTGCTCCTTAGATGTGATATTTTCCCAGTGACTTTTCTCCCTTACCTGAATTTGTATTAAACGTTGTATTCAAATGTTCTCTCTCCTTTTTCTAAAACTAGAGACTACAAAAGATAAAGACAATTATATTCCTAAATAAAATACCACACACATCAAAGCGTCATGTTTGAAAAAGGCAATGTTGTGCCTACTCAAGAACTGGTCAGGTAGGCAGGCCTCCACGACTGAAAGGGATTTTTGATGTGGGTTAAAACTTTCCAATTGCATGACGACATCTACCCATAGATTCCTGAAGACTAGCAGCTGAACCTTTTGGCATCCTAAAAACAGAAAGACCGAAATCAAAGTCCCCTTGAACTCAATCACTATCGCTGCGGCTCACAAACACTAATAATCACTTTCCTCTGCTTTTTTCTCCTCGTGTGAAAGATCTGATTTTCTTTGATTGCGCTGTTCAAATTATTAGCACACCACCTCTGCAGAGACGGCGAGCGATGGCGCGAGGAGTGAGGAGAGAAGAGAGAGCACGTTTCCCGCTGCATACACCGAGCCGCGCAGAATGCATGAGCTCTGGCCATGTCACTTCAGAGATGGATCGCGATAAACACACATCAACTCTAGGGAGGAAGAATCTCGTCCCTCCCTCCTTCCCTCCCTCTCTCAACTTTACTGTACACCTGACCTATCTTTGCCTCTGTCCCCTTACCTTAATTTGGGCAACTCATTTTTTCGTTAACATGAGTAGGCCTAGTAGCAGTAGGCCTACAGTCTCCATGGAGACAAAATCCCGCATCCCATGCAGAGCTCATTGGGAAACGAGGGGTTGCAGAAACTGATTTGATGCAGCCTACACTGAACAATGGAAATAAGCCAACTTTAGAATGTTTCAATGTTAAGATTAAATTTAAAAACGGCATAGCCTGACTTCAGTGGTAGGCCCTACCTGCATTCCATTCAGCAACATCCAATTAGCCTACACAAAGCATGACAATTATTAGGCTATGGAAGGAAGTTATTATGTGTTTTGAGATATTGCATGATCACAAAACAAGATGTGGGCAATTATTTAGGCCTATATTAATCAGGTTTGCATTGCTCTGTCGTGGGCACACCCTGATACTAATGCATTTAATTAAATGTGCCTAAATTCTATCTCCAACATTAAGTTAAATAATTATACTCTGACGCAGTCATTTCTCTATTACTGATCTGTCCTTATTGCCTTCACTGCAAATATCGGCCTACACTTCCATATTTGAATCCTAAATAAGAGCTAGGCTATTTCACCTGTAGCGAGCATCAATAAGAGCGCAAAATGATATTATATAGGGAGAAGAACCATGAAGAGGCACAGAAGACACACAACAAAGTGTATTCTCTGAACAATGTTAATAGTTACAACACAAAATACTCTATAACACACACACATAGGTTAAAACAATATAATAACTATTCATTTAGGAAATAGCCTACAGACAGCCGTTTCAGGAGTGTCGGGATTAGGCAAATTCCGTGAAAAATACACAGACTGGCTATCCTATTTATATGCTCTCAAAATTCACTAATGATTTAAATAAAATTAAATAATAAAACCAATATAGGTTACCGAAAACCCCAATAGCCTAATAATAAGCCCATAACAATAATAACAATAATATTTACAATTATAATATTGCACTACCACCATAAAAATATTATCTTAAATCACATCAGCCTACTTTGAAAATTTAACAATGAATCGCCGTGCCTGTTGGCATAGTTTTTATAAATGCCTTGGACACAGGCAAACAAAGTAATAAATTGTCTCTTGTGATGGAGCGCTGGTGCTGATGCTGTTTCAAAGCGTGCGTGTTCCTTGTGCTCTACCGCCACCTGGTGGTCACAAGGGAGAAACAGCTTATTCTCCAAATAGCTCAAATCTGTTTTTACATAGCCTGGTAACAGCAGAAAAGCGTCAATCTGGTACGTTTTTTCTACCTCAAGGAACATGATACTTATTTAAATACACTGCATTCAGTGGGTGGAAGATTGGTATCACAATATTGAAGCCTAGAGATAGGCATCATAGACATGACACCTAAGTTAATACATTGCATTCAATGGGGGGAAGATAAGTTTCACAATATTGATGTCTAGAGATTAGGATCAGAGACATGACGCCTAAGTGAATACATTGCATTCAATTAGATTAACTCATAGATATGCATCAAGTAGTTGACACAAGTGAATTGCATTCATGTCTGTCGGTTTTCTCTCTCTCTCTCTACATCCTCTTTACCCCGCTTCCTTCTCTTCTCTCTCCCTCCCACTTCTTTCAGCCCCTCCATCCTCTCCCTACTTCTCTCTCTCTCTCTCTCTCTCTCTCTCTCTCTCTCTCTCTCTCTCTCTCTCTCTCTCTCTCTCCTCTCTTCTATTAATACTTTTCCTCTCTTTCTCTTTCCCTATCGCCTCGACTCTCTCTCTCTTTCTGCCTCTTCTCTCTTTCCTTCTTCTCTCCCACCTCCACCTCTCTCTCCTATCTCCCACCTCCACAGACTGGATATTGATGCATACAAGTCAATGGATTGCGTTCAATGCAAAAATATATGCTTCAATTGATTTGACGTGTAAGTCAATACATTGCATTTGAGGCAAAAAAGTTGGTGATAAAGCGGAAATGGGTAAATTGGAGAAAGACTCAGACAGACAGTCATACTCACAGACATACATAGATACATGCATTTATAGACAGACAGAGACAGATACCCTCTAGTACTGCAAGACCATTGTGTCCAATTGAGGTTAAAAAAATCATTTTGGGTCGAATGGCTTTAAATTTCACATGTCGGGTCATAACAGTCCCCTGGTCACAAATATGTACAATTTGGGAAGATTTGACTTTTTTAACTCTTCAAAACAGCCCCTATGATCCCCATTTAAGTCACTTCCTGTAATCGCAATGTACTGCCTCCTGGGGACACTCCTTAACAATGTCCTGAGTTTCAAGTCTTTACGTTAAGAAGAGAGAGAGGGAGGAGAGGGTGGAGGGGGTGAAAGAAGGGGGCGGGAGAGAGAAGATAAGGAGAGGGGATAAAGAGGAGGTTAAGAGAGAGACAGAGGGAGGCAAAGAGAGGGAAAGAAAAGGAGGGAGGGAGGGGATTAGAGAATAGAGAGTGAGAGCAAGAGAAAACCGACAGACATGAATGCAATTGACTTATGTATCAACTACTTTATGAATATCTGTGCGTCAAACTCATTGAATGCAACGTATTCACTTAGGCATCATGTCTCTGATGCTTATCTCTAGGCATCTATATTGTGACACTAATCTTCCCCCCATTGAATGCAATGTATTCACTTAGGCTTCAGATTTCTGATGCTTATCTCTAGGCATCAAAATTGTGATACTAATCTTCCCTCCATTGAATGCAATGTATTCACATAGTCATCATGTCTCTGACACTTATCTCTAGGCTTCAATATTGTGAAATTAATCTTCCCCGCATTGAATGCAATGTATTCACATATGCTTCATGTTTCTTGAGGGCTATATTTTTGCACAAACATACCAGATTGACGCTTTTCAATTATATAATGTTGCACAGCACACATGAGAGGTTGGCAAGTTTAGTTCTTATCCTTCATCAAATGTGATGATTGCATTTTAGAGACTCATCCCATCAGCCCAGAAGGCAAAAATAAACTTTTCTCCCTCTTGTTTGTGTCTTCACATTCTTCTGTCTCCCTTTCTCCTTTTGTCAGTTGCATGACAGTAAAACCTCTTTTTAATGACTAAGATAATTAACTTTCTTACAAGTAGGAAATAAGGCTATGGAGAAAAAGAAAGAATCCTGAAGAAAAGTAACGGCATGTCTGTTTATGCACCACGTCATCATTAAAGTGAAGGCGATGGGAGCCCAATGGGATAATCTGCATAATGAAATAGAGCAAGAGAGTTATGCTGATCACTAAAGCCGCGGTTTTTCTGCCTGTGGACTCCTGAGAGTCCAGTCTTCTCTCTGTTCTAACGTTATCATTAGACCCCCTCTCGCCTGCACTATACACAGAGTAAGCTCATTACTGACCAAAAAATGGCACACATTATTCCATTTAAATTGTACGAAAAAAAATAAAAACATCAGGAGGTAAAAAGAAGAAGAAGAACAGATACAGGGACATGGCCACAGTGTGTACGGCTATAGACATTTCAAAATGGAAGAATGAAAAAAATGAAAGGGCTTTCTTCCTGCCAACATCTGTCACAGGAAATGCTCTGTGCGAGCGTGCGTCTGTGTGTGTTACGGCATATGTGTTTGTGTGTGTATGCATATTCGTGTTGCACTCGTGTGTGTTCATGTGTATGTGTGTTTTCATCATGTGTACTGCTCAGCCTCCTCATTTCCTGCTCTTTAATCCAGGCCATTGTGATTAGTGATGACAGGTGTAGCCTCTTCACCCCACATCGCTCATATCAGCGTATAAACCTGCATCCTGTCTGTCAGAGGGCTTTTGGCCCCTCACCACCACCATGAATCACGCTGTGCAGTGCATGTCGGAGACATAGGCAGACACATAAATATCTGTGCAGTGGGATGGTCTTTTCTGTTGTTCAGTTGACTCTCCCTTGGTATACCCTGAGGACTAAGCCCATTGTTTCATGAGGAGAGAGAGAACATCTTGCCTCCCTCATCTCTGGCAAACCCTCAAAGACAGGTAGAGCACAGTGGAAATAAACAAACCACAATAACCTAGAGAGGGAAAGTAGAAAGAGGAATAACACAGAGGGAGATAGACTTAGACAACACGATAGAAACCCTGAGAGGAGGAGGAGAGATTGGAAAATGTGTTTTTATCTCCATCCATACAGTGTGCATTTGACTCATCAGACTTCGTCAAGCCCTGGTGCCGCATTACAGCATGGACCGTGAAAAAGACAAGGTCAATAAAAAAAATCAGGGACTACTCAAACATCCGGAAAAGTCATTTCCCGGAAATGAAAAATAAATTGCAAAAATTCCTTCAACCAAAAGACATATGGAAATGACAATTACAGAGAGAGAGAGGACAGAGGGATAACGTCATACATTTGACGGTTGTAAATTTCAAGCCTTATGCATTTTCCAAATTCTATCAAAAACCAAGAAGCAAAAAGTTATCCTTGAAAAGTAATACCGGATCAGCAGAACACTGTGAGACTCTTATGGTGCAAGCAAGCTACCCAAAGGCATAGACTGGATTGGGTGTGTTGATGCTTAAATTGAAAGACACATCTTGTCCTATAGACAAGGGTTCTTTGGTTGTCTCCATAGGAGAACCCATTTTGGTTCCAGGTAGAACCCTTTTGGTTCCAGGTAAAATCCTCTTGGGTTCCATGTGAAACCCTTTCCAAAGGGATTCTACCTGAAACCCAAAATAGTTATCCTATGGGGACAGCCGAAGAACCCTTTTGGAACACTTTTTTCTAAGAGTGTACCCTATTTTACATGCTGTAGGCTGAACAGCCTATTCTAATTTCAATATGCTTATGATTTTGATCTATGGTGCCTCCTCACTAAACAGCTACAGCCAAACCATATAGGCTACAGCCTGCTGGCTTCTACCTGCTCTATCAACATCTATTTACTATGTATATCCCCCTTAAATCAATACCTTCCACCTGCTAACACTCTTTAATCCGCATGATGCTCTTTGAAGACATCTAAAGCCAGACTTGGTCTACAGAACTATCACCTCTAGCCCCTCTCAAAACAAGTTCCGGTCTATGTGCTCTCCAAATCCTCTAAAAACCAGACCTGGTCTAGCCCCTCTCGTCCCATACCAGACTAGGTCGGCTGGCTCTGCCTCCCTCTCTATACATCTCCCCGGTAGAAAGTATCTGTGTTGCTGGTCTGATTAGTCGACTGGCTCAGCTCAGTGCAAAGAGATAGGATCTTTCTATTTGGCCAGCGGCAGGCCTGCTCTCTATCCCTGGTACCTCTGGAGGGGTTTTATCTGGCCTGCTGATAAGAATGTTTTCCCTGCCTGACTCCGTCAGTTATTATTAATAATGGGAGTCAAGGCTGCGTGCCTCTTCACCGGCAGTCTGGCGAGACCAACACTACTCTCATAAACAAGATTGGGTTGTTGGCTTTTACGTTTCCTCTGTGTGTGTATGTGTGTGTGAGCGTGCGTGTGTGTCTGTGACTTACACAGTACCTTCCATCTCCAATATCACAGACAAAAAAGCCAAATATTCTCAATCATCTACCTAAATTCCTTTTTGTGTAAACACACAAAAAAGTGCTTTATGATGTGTCTCCATAATTCCCCTTGGCCCTCAACAGAGTTTAGCAGCCACGTTGCCAGTGACTGACGTCCATCTAAGCCTGCAGGACGGTGGGTGCATTCCTAGCATTTTCCAATGCACACAAAGCTCAAGATGCCATTGTCACCTGCAATAGCATGATTCTGTTACAGGGCCATGTGGTGTAAGCTTTCTCCCCCTCTGTTGCATCGCTGCCAACACATCTGCTGTTGGACAGCTGCCAGCTAAACATTATACTTTAAAACTTTGTGCATAAAAATATGCAATAAGTCTATAGAAGCAGCACTAAATTGTGTATCTGACAGACAACACTCTGATGCTGATGCTGGGGGTAGTACAGAAAAGTGTATGCAGCTATAAGTCATAGATCACAGTCAGAATTTGGCCAGGGGAGAACTTTCTACATGCTTTTTCATTCATAGCGTAGTGGGAAAAGGCTCACACTCTCTGCATGGCTGAAACATCTGTAAGCTGTTGCAGAGAGGGGAGCCCAGAGGAAAACATTTACCTAACAGAATACTAATTCTTTCAGGCCCTCGTGTCAGCACTTCATAAATAAGCAGGCACATATGGTATTGTTTTCTCAAGGCAGGTCTGGGAGAGCCATTTTGCTTTGGCAATCTGCTGTATCGACACATGGTCTTTTTGAGTGACATTCGGACACTCTGTCTCCCTTTTTCTGCCTCCCTCTCTAACCTCGCCAACTCTTTCCTCCCACTCACTGGCCTTAATCACTTGCTCTCTCTCCCTCCAGTGTCCCATCTCCTCTTGTCTCCCCCATGTCTTTGTATCAACGCTTTTCAATTCCAGCCCTCTGCCCTCCTTCAAGCATCTGTTCCTGTGTCTGTCCCTCAGTATCGTACCCCTTTTCTCCACATTATTTTTCTTCACAGTGTTTTACCAGTGCTAAATGGCCACCCTTGCTACAAAACTGCTAGCATTATCGTGAAGACAAGCCTGATGTGATCATTTAAAACAATAATATGACCAGACTAGATGCTGGTACAGTTTGACATAGGGAAAAGTGGGGTAAGTTGAGCCATTTTTTACATTTAGCATCACTACGTCAAGGGAAATATAGTACTCTTTCTAACAAAGAAATCTACATATATTTCATGATGTTGCGTATCCCGTGGAATAATCAAAATTCATGTGAACATGACAGTTTCTGAAAACTTAGCTTGGCCAAAAAAAGTGGTCTCCCGGGTATGGGGTATGTTGACCATAAGGACAGGGTAAGTTGAGCCGCCTTGGGGTAAGTGGGCGATGGTGTCCTGTGACAGTGGATGATGGCGCTGGTAGGTCAAAGTTTAATTCATGGAATGGGGGTATGTTATATTGTATACAGTATCTTAAATGTATGCCTACATTCAGATATAGATCTCTCTGTTCAATATCACTTGCCTATAAAGTCAACAATATCCACCTGAGCTACACTTTACAAGCATTAAGGAGCACAAGAAGTCTTTAGTGGCTAAGAACCTCGGACCACTGATAGTGCAGCATCTCCATCTCCCTCTTTAACACACTAAAAAGGGCTTTTATGATGAGTATAGTGCACCCCTCTTTGGGATGGTTGTCCTAGATTTAAGAGCTTGTCAGACACCACTAGCCCTCTATTTCTCCAGAAACCCAGGCTTTTTATTTAACATCTTGCATTGGGGAATTATTCTCGCTGAAATGCTGAGGTGTATAATACAATAACGGTCCACAACTGGGAGTTGGTGCGGAATGTGCCTTCATCTCATCTTTGTTGAAGCATCTTTTATATTGTGATGCTTTTTTTGTGGTGGCTGATGGAGTCCAAAAGGCATTACAATAAACTGAAATTAACCAGAGGATTTCCCTCAAATCACAGGTGACTAGAGAAATTGTCTTAATTCATCCACATTTAATTCATGCCAAAAGAAAACTGACATACAGTAGACCGTGGTTGATATTCCTTAAAATAAAGTGATCATCCTGAAAATACACAGTGGCATCTACTGTGAGGCAAAAACGCAATACCCAAGCTGCCTACTTCTACTATTCCATGACAGGAGCCCAATGAGGTCATGTGTTTATTAAGAATGAAAATGGAGATATGCAGTGATATGTGGAAAATTGTGACTCTGACAGGCAGAGGATGCATAATTCAGTGGTTTTAACTGGACCAGTCTCGTGAACGGAGAAAGGCGTTGTGCCGTTTCTTTAGTAACTCTGTCTCTTCCTCACTTCTGGAGGCTGACATCTCTTTCACAGCAGTGTGATGGAGAGAAAGAGAAAGCAGTGCCGTGCATACAGGTGAACCCACCAAGAGGAAGGCAGCCCTCTCATGAATAAATGATTGTGACACACAGCAATCATTTGCATCTGTGTAAAAAGTGACGCATCAGCACTTTGTCTACCAAGATCTGGGGGTGTTTTTTTACATTGTTATTTAATTATTTAATTTAAAAATGGCTTTCATTAACAGTGGCACTCCAAAAGTTGTCGACTGCGATGCTCCGACTTGTCAAGCCAATCCTAGTCTGTTCTCTGCTCGTTTATTTATTGGGTCTATACAGCATGCATCATAACAAATGCTGAAACAGGTTTGTCCTTGCCTAATCTGGGCTACTAATTTTTGAGGTTATTATACAAATCAATACTGTTTACAAACATGAAAGCCGCCATGCCGTTTTTGATCAGCAGCAGAAATAGCATTGATTATCGATAGCTAAAGCCTGGCTCGGCAGGTGTCATGTCAATAACAACCCGATCGATATGCGCTAGTCTGAGGGGGATTGGAACAGCAGGACTTGTGTAGGCTTTTTTTGTATAAAGATTCTGAGCTGCCACGCATTCAAAGCCAAATCACATCATTAACTGGGCTTTGCAGATGGACTACGCCACTGAAATGTCACTCACATACCACCGGCTCAGCAAAGGCAATTTATTTTAGCTTTATATTGCTTCAAGATTATGTCATTATTTTCCGAGAAAAGTTCTAGCTAGGCCCTTTACCAAGAGTGATGAACAGAAACAGTCACAGAGAAGAAATTAAGCACAGGTTTTCTCTGTGCTTTCTCATCCTCAACTTAAAAACTGTGTGTTTCTCGTGCCTGGGGCATGTTACTATGAGAATCAAAGTATCTCAAATGTTCATGAAAACACCGGAAGAAGCATTTTACACATCATATTTAAATGTGTAATTTATTCCTTTTTCCTTTACTACAACGCAATCTCTGGTTTTCCCTGATGACTTCTGTTTAGCTGTTAATTTTCCTATTTATTTATTCATCCGTTTATTTGAAAATTATTTCTCCGGCTCTCTGGCACCTGACCCTTGCTCCATCAGCCTTCTCTCCTTACAGAAATAGAGCATGACCACTCCCTCAAGAGTAAAGGATTGTGGGTCAGAGACAGAGTTTGCAGAGGGCATCGTGGAAACGCTTGGGGGGTGACTTGAACAACGCAGAAGTGTTCACCAGGCAATCACACTGCGATAGCGCTTGTTTCTGGGATCATGCATGCTTATGAATGTTAAGGAGGGTTGTTACAAAGGGCTCCAAAATTACCCCTGAAATCAAACATTGACCTTGTTGTGGTACTGGATCGTATTGACGAGATTATCACTGTCTGCGTTGAGTGCTGCTTGACTTTTTTAACCAGTGTTCTACCAATGTTAACCAGTGTTAACCAGGGTTCTACCAATGTTAACCAGTGTTCTACCAATGTAGTTACTCTACATATTCACTTACTTTTGGTATAGAAAACTATATCACCATACAGACAGTGTACATGTACTCCTGCTAGGGCCGGCATGTACTTCCAAGAAAGGTCTAAATAAAAATGTACAAGCAACTGAAAAAATACCTATTTGGCCTATTCGGCACCTCCAATCACTCATGTCCCAAGGATCCCAGATAGCACTAACCTTACTGCCACACACAGGTGTCAACAACAGCTCAATACATTGGAGGTGCCGAAGAGGCATTTTTTTGGTTGCTTGTATATTTTTTAAAATGAAGATAGTTGCTCAGTGAAACCCCATATTTGGTGAGTAATTAACGTATTTTGACATTATAACGCTTGCAGAGTTGTCTGATGGGAGTTTGAATCAGAGCTTCCTGGGCGTTAGAGAGGAGACATGTCATACTCATCGTCAACATCTCTAAAGCACAGATACTGGGGCAGGTGCTGCTCATAATCAGAAAGTGAGTTAATGACATAGAACTGTAACAGAAGGTGAGTTTACACTGATCTATTCCACGTCTTGTCTACTCTAAGGCCAATGTGCTCAATATCTCTATATATTCCTTACCAAGTGGCTGAAGGGATCAAAACAAAGGAGTTGAGGGACAAAAACAAAGGAGTTGAGGGACAAAAACAAAGGAGTTGGCCCAGCTTTAAAATCTACTTGAGAAGGTCGGCTTCTTTTCCGACAATATCAACACCCCTTCAGCTACTGTTGTACTACTGAGGCTTGAAAGTTGAGAAAACACAAGAAGACTTTGGCAAAAAGACTACAACTTTTCTGTTAACTCAACCAAACAGATCCAAGTAGTTCAGCTCCTTATCAGAGTGTGGGATAATTGTTGAAACAGGTCTGTGTTCTGGTCCCTAAAATCAACCTCCGCCTCTGTCTCCTTCTCACAAGTCTTTCAGACAACCTTGGTGTGATTTTTTGACAAAGTACGCTGCCTCTCAAGGTGCACTCGTGTGCTCTACATATAAAAGGACAAAGACAGAGCCAGCGAAAAGATGGGAGAAGAAATAGATTTCTCCTCTAATTATGCGCTAAAAAGTGACTTTGTGGAAGATAAAGTTGGGTGACATAAGGGTAACATTGAGGGACACAGTCACTTTAGGAGGGTTTTCAAAGTGGGAAGCACAAATTGATGTTTGTGCAAAGTTATTGCCGCTAATTGGTACAAACTTAATGAATGCAGGGTGTTGTGTGGAGACAGATGCTTTGTGCAATGTGGCAGATTTCAGTGGCTGCGCGTCTCTCTCCTTCCTCGACACATCAAGAAGGCGAGAACATTTGGCAGGTCACAGAATTATGCGAGGAGAAGGGGAAGCCCTAGAAGAATAAAAAAAATGAAAAGTTATGTGTGTTTATTTGTGTGTTAATTTATGTGTGGATGAATGTGTTTATGCATATGGGTGTGTGTGTGTGTCTGTTAACTCTTGAGCGCTTGTCTGTTTGTTTGAGCCATCCTCTTTTGTTTGGGCTTTCTTGCCTTGCCCGCTCTGTGGCTCGCAATTAGTGTGCAGGCCTCAGGGACCTAATTAACCAGTTCAATTAATAAATAATTTTCATAAAAATCCCATACAAGTCACCCTGACATTTGTCAGCCAGTCATGAGGTGTGTGTGTATGTGTGTGTTTGCGTGGAGAGAAAGATGATTAGCTTGTTTGCTTATCCCCCAGGTGGCTGAGGCAGAGGCAGGGACTGGGGGGGACAATGGTGTGTGTGTGTGTGTGTGTGTGTGTGTGTGTGTGTGTGTGTGTGTGTGTGTGTGTGTGTGTGTGTGTGTGTGTGTGTGTGTGTGTGTGTGTGTGGAGGAGTGTATAGAGAGAGGGAGAGAGGGCTTACTCCCAGAGCTGGACCCCACAGCAGAGGAAGGCTCCCGTGACCTTTTTATCGAGCGGCAGATCGATAACGCGTGAGTGGCTATCCCTTTGAGTCGGAGCCTAGGCCTGGGCTTAGAAGGCCAGTGTCCAGCAGTAACAAGGGCTGGGGGGGCAAGGAGTCCTGGGGGGGGCAGGGAGGGGCATTTAACTGCCTCATGTCATTGACTCATAATGATGTCTTCCTTTGATTTATGAGGGGGAGGCTGTGGGGAAGCATTGGTGGCCCCCCACTGGCCACCACAAAACGAGACCCCTCTTTCCTTTGTCTGTCTGTGAAAGCATCGTCTTTAGTCTGTCATCACACTCGATGTTGAAGGAGCAAAACAGACTCTGACTGTTTTCACATTAGAATCCCATTTAGTTAGAACATACTAAATCTATCTGGTCCTATACTGGATGGAGATGTATTTTTTCACGGTCTGGCTGTAACATATATTCCCTTGTGGGCATGATAGGACAGAAGTGCTTGTTTAATTTGTAGCATAAGCTCTAAACGGTGACATTACAGCATCTCCTTGTCACTGCAAAGTGCCACACTGTTGGATCTGACTGTGTACCAGTGTTCATTAAACACACAACAAACAGCCTTCAAACCGACTCCATTAGAGGCTGTTCTCTGTTCCACAGTAGAGGACGCACACCATTTCTTACTATCAAATGCTTTTTATGCATATGTGTGGGGCTTGAAAAGTGTTTTCTTTCTGAAATGCCAGTTAGGAGTCAATCACTGGATATCAAAGCGCCCGGGTATTGTACAAGAAAACCCAACGATACAACATCATGGGCTGTGTATTCAGACTGCCATCGTGGACTGATTCTACACCAAGAGCAAACACTGTGTGTTAAGCGAGTTACCATCTGTCTGTACATATTACATTGAGAAATATGATAACAGTTGGGGTCAAATTAGGATGAAGTTGCTATCATAAATGTGTAGTTTCGAGAACCAGAGAACCAGAGCCAAGCAGCCCACAGTGCTGTATGTATGGCTCAGTCATACTTTACTGGACGTTAAGAAGTTATCTTTACACATTTCATTTCGCAACACTCTGATTTTCTTAGAAAACCCACGCAAGTTGATGCTTTCTCAAATGCAGCATAATACAGCATAATTCATGTTGACGGACCAAAGAAATGAATAGCCTAATATACATTTCAAGATTGTGTGGGTTAAAATATCTAATACTAGGTCTGATGCATTTCTCACTAGACTTGGTCCAAAGATACCACAGTGGATCGATAAGATGAAGTATGGGGAGTAAGTGAGAATGACTCAATGACTGATACAAAGACGGACGGACAGACGGATAGAGAAGGAGAGGAAGAAGAAGAAGAAGAAGAAGAAGAAGAAGGACCATGTTTGTAGTTCCCAGTCAGGTTTGACCGAGTCCTGGCCTTTTCTAGGGTGACTCTACACTACCAGCCTTACAAGCCCCTCTGAGAAAACTCAGCAAAACCCAACTGCCTCCGCTTTGAAGCAAAAAGGGGTTATTGTGTAAATATTTTGCGCAAGTGTTTGTGCGTCTTAATCTTCCGTTGGGTGATCTTTGGAGAGGAGGAAAGCCGGATGCCAATGTTCAGAAGAGCTCCCAGTTGGAGAAAGAGAGAGACAGAGAGAGAGAGAGAGAGAGAGAGAAAGAGAAAGAGGGAGAGAGAGAGGGTCTCTGTACTTGCGAGAGCGCTGGGAGCTAGAGTTCACTATGGGGGCGTAAGTGTGTCAAGAAGAACGCTTTTCCCCCCCATCCGCAAGCCCGGGGCCTTCTCCACAACATTAAAAAGCATAAACAGTCAATACTGGATGTAACTCGGAGTGAGAGTGAGAGTGAGAGAGAGTGAGAGAGAGAGAGAGAGAGAGAGAGAGAGAGAGAGAGAGAGAGAGAGAGAGAGAGAGAGAGAGAGAGAGAGAGAGAGAGAGAGAGAGAGAGAGAGAGAGAGAGAGAGAGAGAGAGAGAGAGAGAGAGAGAGAGAGAGAGAGAGAGAGAGAGAGAGAGAGAGAGAGAGAGAGAGAGAGAGAGAGAGAGAGAGAGAGAGAGAATGCAAAGGTTTTTCAAGTGTTACACAACACAATGAGATCAGAGAGGTAGAAGCTTGGCTGTAGTGTATGGTTGGTTGTGATGTGGGGGGAGTGGGGTCTTCCAAGTGAATCATTCATTGCGGGTGGTGGGGTGGGGATCAGGGGAGGTAAGAGAGGGATCAAGGAAATCTACACCTGGTGCAAGACGGGTCAGAGCAACCTCATACAAGGGAAAGAAAGAAAAGGAGAGGAAGTTATTCAGCATTCTTCCGTTTAGAAAGAGGCAATCTCTCAATTATCCAGTGCACTCAGCCAAACAAGAGCACATTAAGTATGTAAGCACATATGGTGGTAGGCTGTCTATAGTAGAGGAGCGCACTGAAAGCCGCCTTTCATGCCGATAAGAGCAAAAACACTGCCGAGGATAAAATATCAAATGTACAGTACACATTTGAGACTTCCCGTTTGAGACGGTTTGTTTATCTGTAGCGCAATGTTCTTACTCATAACCGTTCTATCTGGGAGGGACAAGCGTCTTTCACTCACTCAGTCGCCCTTTTCCACTCCCTTTCTCTCACAATAATTTCACATGATTTCTCACAAACACTTGACACCTGGCTGACTTCAGTCTGTGATAAGTGGAAGTTGGCATGTCTCTCTCTCTGTCTTTTTTAATCAAATCTTCAGACGAGCTCTCTCTATTGTCAGGGTAGATAGTGTGGAATTGTCAGTTTCTGTGTCCGTGTCTGTGTCTGTATCCGTGTCTGTGTCAGATCTGGGTTCAAATACATGAGTATTTGAGTATTCAAATACACAGCCCAAAACAAGTACTTTTATTTGAGTATTTGAATGGTTATTTGTAGAAACCAAAGAGTCGACCAAATTGTATTTGAAAGTATTTTCAAATACTTATTTTAAATACTATTTTTAAATACCTGTGTTAAATGCATGAGAGTGTATTTGAGTCAGTGTATTTGAGTATTTTCAAATACTTTCCAAGTGTATTTCCAAATACATTCCAATATTCAACTACTTGTTTTTTTAAATGAAGGTTATCTGAATACTTGTTTAGAAATGTATTGAAAAGTAATTTAAATACCTGAAATAGTATTTGAACCCAGGTCTGGTGTGTGTGCGTGTGTGCGTGTGTGTGTGTGTGTGTGTGTGTGTGTGTGTGTGTGTATAGAGTACAATTGTTTGCACAGGGTAACGTGGAGTAACAATGTCCAATTACTGATACAAAAAAAGCAAAGTTTGGTAAAATGTTGGTATGTGGATGATGGTCATGCTTAGGCGAACAAACTATGAAGGGAAATAAGTGGCACACTTTTTTAGGGGGGGCAGTTACCCCCAACACACTCACCTTAAATTTTACTGCTTTATTAAAAACTGATGAAATGTTGTATCTCTTAACAACTGGATTATGTATCTACAGTATGTATCTGTAGGCTCCCCTAATAGTTTATCTATAAAAAGTTAATAGATCTAATTTAATTAGATTATATACATAACGTTTTCAAAATGATGACATTTTAGATCAACTTACCTCAGAATTGTTTTGTTAGAGTGAATTAAACAATTTAGATGAGACAGATAAACTTTTTAGTTGAGCAACGGTAGTGTCAGCCAGGGAAAGTTTTGGAGAAACAAAATTGGTGACATACAATTGAAGTCGGAAGTTTACATACACTTAGGAGTCATTAAAACTTGTTTTTCAATCACTCCACAAATTTCTTGTTAACAAACTATAGTTTTGGCAAGTCAGTAAGGACATCTACTTTGTGCATGACACAAGTAATTTTTCAATTTTCCAACAATTGTTTACAGACAGATTATTTCACTGTATCACAATTCCAGTGGGTCAGAAGTTTACATACACTAAGTTGACTGTGCCTTTAAACAGCTTGGAAAATTCCAGAAAATGATGTCATGGCTCTAGAAGCTTCTGATAGGCTAAATGACATCATTTGAGTCAATTGGAGGGTGTACCTGTGGATGTATTTCAAGGCCTATCTTCAAACTCAGTGCCTCTTTGCTTGACATCATGGGAAAATCAAAAGAAATCAGCCAAGACCTCAAAAACAATTTGTAGACCTCCACAAGTCTGATTCATCCTTGGGAGCAATTTCCAAATGCCTGAAGGTACCACATTCAACTGTACAAACAATAGTACGCAAGTATAAACACCATGGGACCACGCAGTCGTCATACCGCTCAGGAAGGAGACGCATTCTGCCTCCTAGAGATGAACGTACTTTGGTGCGAAAAGTGCAAATCAATCCCAGAACAACAGCAAATGACCTTGTGAAGATGCTGGAGGAAACAGGTACAAAATTATCTATATCCACAGTAAAACAAGTCCTATATCGACATAACCTGAAAGGCCGCTCAGCAAGGAAGAAGCCACTGCTCCAAAACAGCCATAAAAAAGCCAGACTACGGTTTGCAACTGCACATGGGGACAAAGATCGTACTTTTTGGAGAAATGTCCTCTGGTCTGATGAAACAGTTTGGCCATACTGACCATCGTTATGTTTGGAGGAAAAAGGGGGTATCTTGCAAGCCGAAGAACACCATCCCAACCGTGAAGCACGGGGGTGGCAGCATCATGTTGTGGGGGTGCTTTGCTGCAGGAGGGACTAGTGCACTTCACAAAAAGATGGCATCATGAGCAAGGACAATTATGTGGATATATTGAAGCAACATCTCAAGACATCAGTCAGGAAGTTAAAGCTTGGTTGCAAATGGGTCTTCCAAATGAACAATGACCCCAAGCATACTTCCAAAGTTGTGGCAAAACGGCTTAAGGACAACAAAGTCAAGGTATTGGAGTGGCCATCACAAAGCCCTGACCTCAATCCTATAGAAAATATGTGGGCAGAACTGAAAAAGCGTGTGCGAGCAAGGAGGCCTACAAACCTGACTCAGTTACACCAGCTCTGTCAGGAGGAATGGGCCAAAATTCTTATTGTGGGAAGCTTGTGGAAGGCTATCCGAAAAGTTTGACCCAAGTTAAACAGTTTAAAGCCAATGCTACCAAATACTAATTGAGTGTATGTAAACTTCTGACCAACTGCGAATGTGATGAAAGAAATAAAAGCTGAAATAAATCATTCTCTACTATTATTATTCTGACGTTTCACATTCTTAAAATAAAGTGGTGATCCTAACTGACCTAAGACAGGGAATTTTTACTAGGATTAAATGTCAGGAATTGTGAAAAACTGAGTTTAAATGTATTTGGTTAAGGTGTATGTAAACTTCCGACTTAAACTGTAAAGTGGTTTCTGTGAGAATTTACCCTGCCAATAAACATTTGATTCAGTTCACTTCAATTAGGTTGGATACAAATGTGGCTTAAAAAAAAAACAGTCAGTGTATATTACTACCACCCAATATTGCTCATATTGAGGTTGCACCTGAGTGTATCAGATCAACTTTTCTCAAATATTTGCGCTGGTTGTTCACAATGCTAGGCAACAACATATAAACAAGTACATCCTGCTACCTCCAGAGTCAAGGTTCCCAATCCTTTATCAAGTTTTATAAGCAATCATAAACTCATGTTTTCTTCAACAAACAATGCTTTGACTACATGGAACTCTATTCCACATAAAGTAACTAATGCAAGCAGTAAAATTAGATTTAAAAAACAGATACAAATACACTTTATGGAACTGTGGGGACTGTGAAGCAACACATACACAGGCACAGACACATGCATACACACACACGATAACATACGCACTATACACACACGTATACATGGATTTTCTATTGTAGATATGTGGTAGTGGTGGAGTGGGGGGCTGAGGGCGCACAGTGTGTTGTGAAATCTGTGAATGTTTTGTCATTTATTTTAAATTGTATAACTGCCTTTATTTTGCTGGACCCCAGGAAGAGCAGCTGCTGCAACTAATGGGGATCCATAATAAATACAAATACAAATGCTTTCTAAGACCAAGGACGCACTGACTGCATACTGTTTGCCTTGAGAGAATATCTTCCTGTCTTTCTGGGCAAACAAAAGTTGCTCCCATACAATGAATGTCAGCCATTTTGCTGCCAGTACAGGCTCAGACTCATTTGGAGGAGGCAACAATATCAGTGAAAGTGTGAATTTGATTTCCACTCCCCGGAATAGGCCGTTTCCTTTTGTTGTCAAACAGAATGACTAAACATGCTCATTCACATGCTCCCATGGTAGAACGTTATTAATTTATTACTTTGGAGTTATCTGTGCTTTCACACACACGCCTGCCTAGATGAATGAC
Organism: Coregonus lavaretus; assembly: GCF_964263955.1. NCBI lineage: Eukaryota > Metazoa > Chordata > Actinopteri > Salmoniformes > Salmonidae > Coregonus > Coregonus lavaretus. The sequence goes on along the minus strand of NC_140012.1, from coordinate 11,357,484 downwards.
AATGTTACATTTTGTTTGAATATGGCTGATATGAATTATGTAACCATAGAGACTGACAGCTTTGTTGCGTCCCCGTAGCCCTCGCTCTCCTACGAGATAATAGGCTATACAGTAAATAATGCACAGTAGGTCTTATTGTATGACTATATAGAAAAGACATGGGGAAAATCATCCTCTGAGAATAAAAGCAGTAAGCTCCAATATGGAATAGTTTAGTTGAATCGTGAGGCCTCTGGTGAAAACTACGTCACTGTAACATTCTGGCAACACTGGGAGAAGGTTAGGGCGGTGAGAGTCATCTGCCACCATTTGACACTGGAAAGTGGGGCACTTCATTCCGTCAGGGTTCAGCTCTGATGTTAGTGAGGAGGCCTCAGAAGACTGGGTTAAGAGAAAAAATGAAATAAATAAAAATAAAAGAAGTCCAAAAACAGTGATGGCGGTGGTGGTATCAGATGTTGATCGTCGTGGCGAAGGGCTGCCTTTGATAGGCTTGAGAAAAGTGACAGGACAGTTTTTCCAAAGTGCTACTCCTCGAGACGGGTAGCATAAAAAAAAAAACTGTCAGCGCTGACTGATTGGTCTGAAAAGACTGTCAAATGTCAAGGAGTTATCAAATGGCAGACGTGTTCTTTAAGAAAGATGCCTGGAGAAGGAAAAGCGTAACCTTTCAGTGAGGGAGTGGAAGTCACTCATCCTCCATCATGTGCAGTCCTCTAGAATAGATGGGGAAAAAACCTTCCTTTTTAACAGGCTTACACTTTCACCTCTAAATGAAATCTAAGGCTGTTGACGTAAGCTGTTGAGATGATTCAGTTGAGATGATTATATCCATGTGTACATAAATCCACACCATGGAATGCTTCCAAATTATAAAGACTCTTAACTGGTTGGATACACTGCCTGGCAAAAGAATTGCCAAGTAAGAGTAAGTTCTTACGGAGTACGTTCTCAGGAAGTTCTCAGACTATTCTTAATATAACAACAACAGTCTATGTGTATGTAAATATATATATATATATATATATATATATATATATATATATATATATATATATATATATATATATATGAATAATGTACAGTACCAATCAAAAGTTTGGACACACCTACTCATTCAAGGGTTTTTCTTTACTTTTACTATTTTATACATTGTAGAATATTAGTGAAGACATCAAAACTATGAAATAATACATATGGAATTATGTAGTGACCAAAAAAGTGTTAAACAAATGAAAATATACTTTATGTTTGAGATTCTTCAAAGTAGCCACCCTTTGCCTTGATGACAGCTTTGCACACTCTTGGCATTCTCTCAACCAGCTTCACCTGGAATGCTTTTCCAATAGTCTTGAAGGAGTTCCCACATATGCTAAGCAGTTGTTGACTGCTTTTCCTTCACTCTGCGGTCCAACTCATCCCAAACCATCTCAATTGGGTTGAGGTCGGGTGATTGTGGAAGCCAGGTCATCTGATGCAGCACTCCATCACTCTCCTTCTTGGTCAAATAGCCCTTACACAGCCTGGAGGTGTGTTTTGGGTCATTGTCCTGTTGAAAAACAAATGATAGTCCCACTAAGCGCAAACCAGATGGGATGGGGTATCGCTGCAGAATGCTGTGGTAGCCATGCTTGTTAAGTGTGCCTTGAATTCTAAATATATCACAGACAGTGTCACCAGCAAAGCACCCCCACACCATCACACCTCCTCCTCCATGCTTCACGGTGGGAACCACACATGCGGAGATCATCCGTTCACCTGCTCTGCGTCTCACAAAGACATGGCGGTTGGAACCAAAAATCTCAAATTTGGACTCATCAGACCAAAGGACAGATTTCCACCGGTCTAATGTCCAATGCTCGTGTTTCTTGGCCCAAGCAAGTCTCTTCTTCTTATTGGTGTCCTTTAGTAGTGGTTTCTTTGCAGCAATTCGACCATGAAGGCCTGATTCAAGTCTCCTCTGAACAGTTGATGTTGAGATGTGTCTGTTACTTGAACTCTGTGAAGCATTTATTTGGGCTGCAATTTCTGAGGCTGATAACTCTAATGAACTTGTCCTCTGCAGCAGAGGTAACTCTGGGTCTTCCTTTCCTGTGGCGGTCCTCATGAGAGCCAGTTTCATCATAGCGCTTGATTGTTTTTGCGACTGCAAAAAATAAATAAACTTTAAAAGTTCTTGAAATGTTCCGTATTGACTGACCTTCATGTCTTAAAGTAATGATGGACTGTCGTTTCTTAACATAATATGGAGTTGGTCTTTTACCAAATAGGGCTATCTTCTGTATAGTCCTGTGTAGCTCAGTTTGTAGAGCATGGCGTTTGCAACGCCAGGGTTGTGGGTTCGTTTCCCACGGGGGACCAGTATGAAAAAAAAAAAAATGTATGCACTCACTAACTGTAAGTTGCTCTGGATAAGAGTGTCTGCTAAATGACTTAAAATGTAAATGTAATACCAACCCTACCTTGTCACAACTAATTGGCTCAAACGCATTAAGAAGGAAAGAAATTCCACAAATTAACTTTTAACAAGGCACACCTGTTAATTGAAATGCATTCCAGGTGACCACCTCATGAAGCTGGTTGAGAGAATGCCAAGAGTGTGCAAAGCTGTCATCAAGGCAAAGGGTGGCTTCTTTGAAGAATCTCAAATATAAAAATATATTTTGATTTGTTTAACACTTTTTTGGTTACTACATGATTCAATATGTGTTATTTCATATTTTTGATGTCTTCACTGTTATTCTACAATGTAGAAAATAGTAAGAAAAAAAAAAAAAAAAAACTTGAATGAGTAGGTTTGTCCAAACTTTTGACTGGTACTGAATATGTAATAGAATACCTGTCAAAACTGAAACAGCAGTCTAAATTCTGTACATTGTACCATTGGCAATGAGGGGTCCTAGTTATGCCGTCCCTGCCCCACCTCCTCTCCTCTCGTCACAGGGTTCTCCTCAGCACTGATGGGGCTCAAGGCCCACATTATGCTTACATGTACATCACCCCATCTGCCTGGAGTGGCTGACAGGAACAACTTGTTCACCACTAAATCCCCAGAAAACGCCTGGTCTAATTCTCAGGGCTGATGTTGCTTGGACTCCCCTCACACAGAACACTTGTAAAGCGTGGAGAGATGGGACGATGTGGCTCAGCTTGAGAAGATCAGCAGCACTGACAAGACTTGAAACAGCAGCAATCATGACACAGTCCTTAGCTACCATGGGGTGATTCCATACCAGTGTGGGCCGAAAAGGTCTTTGCTATCTCAGATTGTTCAGTCAATTCTCACATAGAAACTTAATTGGGAGCAAGTATGTTTGAAATGCTTTTAACATTTGTATGACCTTTTTTTTTAATGATGAAAGTGGCCATTTCAGGTCCTTTTTAGACCAATACATGCCTCCTATATGACCCTATTATCCGTGAACAGTACATAATTCAGACAACATCTTGGTGTCATTATACTTCTTCTACAGTAGTGTCCTCTAAAATATGGAGTATGTCTAAATGAATTTTTCATATGAATTTATACAAGATAAAAAAAAATATTAGTATTCATATCTCAAAAGTACCCTTTTTGATTTTGTTCAATTGAAGACATTGTTTTACACAATATACTATACAAGTGCATCACATTTCCAGAGTGGGCTCTCTGCTACTTTTGAAGTTATGATACATTTTATGTGCACCACCAACAGTGAATAGAGGGCTTGCAGCTGACGTGCGATGCCTCCATGTTGGAAGACCACTACATTAATTATTCTGACAACAACAGCCAAGTGGCTACCCCAAACTGCATGATAACAGTGTCTAAAACTAGTTGATTCATCACCATGGTCATTTTCTGTAGAGCATTTGGCTGCTCTTACAAGGCAGGAAATACAACGGGAAAAAAAGATGTTTACAGATTCTCCGCAATCATGAAACACCATTGGTGACACCAAGATAAGATGCAAGAACTGTCAGAAAAGCAAATAAACATTTTTGCCCGTCAAGACCTGAACACAGACAGCTGTCAGTAACGGGTCTGCTACGATCACTTCATCACTGGTAAGTCAATTCTGATCGATTTCAAGTTTAGTTTAGCTGTTATGCTAACCAGGTGTTAACAACAACACTAAGTTAGCCAAAATTAGCTAGCTAGATAGCTTGTAGTCTAGCAACTAGCATGTGTCGTGTGAGTTTAAAGTTTTGGGGAAGCTATTTTTCACCATAAAAATTCACAAAGGATTGCGTGCCTCTATCATCGCATTTGCAGGCAAATTAAAGCCTACTATTCCTAATGTTATGAGTAGATTGAATAGTGATAATTTAGGCTATTAATAAACAAATATTTTAAAGGGAACTCCCACTGCTGGTGAAATGCTGAATATGACATCCTAAAGAAGGGCTATGATTGGTTAATGATCTATAATTTCCATTTATATGTATAAAATGGGTCATACCTTCAAATGTACCAGAGAGCCCACTCTAGAAATGTGATGTGTTTGAAGAGTATATTGTTACAAACGATATATCATAAAAATAAGCTAAATCAAAAAGGGTACTTTTGAGATATTCATATTATTATGATGAATGTTTAATAAATTAATTAGACAATTTTTATTTCAGAATCTAGACATACTCCATATTTGAGAGCACACTATAAGGAGTATAATGACACCAATATGTTTTTTGTATCATATACAGTTCACGGATCATACAATACATGACGAAAGGTATATGGACACCTGCTCTTCGAACATCTCATTCCAAAATCATGGGCATGAATATGGAGTTGGTCCCCCCTTTGCTGCTATAACAGCCTCCACTCTTCTGGGAAAGCTTTCCACTACATGTTGGAACATTGCTGCGGGGACTTGAGTCCATTCAGCCACAAGAGCATTAGTGAGGTCGGGCACTGATGTTGGGCGATAAGGCCTGGCTCGCAGTTGGCGTTCCAGTTCATCCCAAAGGTGTTCAATGGGTGCAGGTCAGTCAGGTTCTTCCACACCGATCTCGACAAACCGTTTCTGTATGGACCTCGCTTTGTGCACGGGGGCATTGTCATGCTGAAACAGGAAAGGGCCTTCCCCAAACTGTTGCCACAAAGTTGGAAGTACAGAGTCATCTAGAATGTCATTGTATGCTGTAACGTTAAGATTTCCCTTCACTGGAACTAAGGGGCCTAGCCCGAACCATGAAAAACAGCCCCAGACCATTATTCCTCCTCCACCAAACTTTACAGTTTGCACTATGCATTGGGGCAGGTAGCATTCTGCTGGTATACGCCAAACCCAGATTCATCTGTCGGACTGCCAGATGGTGAAGCGTGATTCATCACTCCAGAGAACGCGTTTTCACTGCGCCAGAGTTCAATGGCGGCGAGCTTTACACCACTCCTGCCGAAGCTTGGCATTGCGCATGGCGATCTTAGCCTTGTGTGCGGTTGCTCGGCCATGGAATCCCATTTGAAAGGTGGCATCCTATGATGGTGCCACGTTGAAAGTCACTGAGCTCTTCATTTAAGGCCATTCTACTGCCAATGTTTGTCTATGGAGATTGTGTGGCTGTGTGCTCGATTTTATACACCTGTCAGCAACGGGTGTGGCTGAAATAGCCGAATCCACTAATTTGAAGGGGTGTCCACATACTTGTGTATTTATAGTGTAGGGTCTTACAGGAGGCAAGTAGGCCTTTACGACTAAAAAGCACCTAAAAGTGCCACTTTCGTCATGATAAAAAAATTAAATAGGCCTACAAATGTAAAAAGTAAGTAAAACACCTTTATTTTCAGATCACACTGCTGTGGAATCACTCCATTATTCATTCCATACAACCTCCCCACTCCACTATTCAATTCAACCAACGATATCCCCAACCAATACACATTTTTTTGATGAAGTGTAGGCTATTTATGCCCACTGGTCACGAACGTGCACACTATCTAATCTGCCACAATAGCCCATTCTATTAAGCATTTAGCCATTTATGTATATTCTTTAGCTCCTTTGTTAGCAGTAAGATATAGTTGATAGTTAATGCCCAATCCGCAATGAAATGTTTGTTTGGAAAGGTATTTGAAAGTGTACATGGATGTGATCACGTCTGGTTTAGATGGAATATTATGTAATGCGCTGATTATGAGAATGCCAGGTACATTTGTATAATTTGCCAGTTTTGGTGTTACATGTTGCAATGTCTATTGGTATCTTCCAGGGAGTGTCCTTGGGTATGAGCCTGTTTTAGGTGACAATTCAGTTCTGGTTTAGAATTCAAGTGGGGATCGAGCCAGGTACACACCCAACCTGTAATACCTATGGAACTTACAGGGTACGCCTGCTTGAGGCTCAGTTAGTTTTGTTGTTTTGTATTGAAGGCAAGTAAGTATTTTGTCTGTGTATTCCGTCTTTATCACCTGCTGTACTTCAGCATTTTAAATAAATATGGACACTTATGCACCTGAACCTTCTACCTCCTGCTGAATCTCTGCCCTTGCAACATTACAATGCATGGCTGGCTGTCTTTGGATGACTTTCTCTATCTTATTGTATATAGGCTATTGAGCAATCATGTTACGCTTGCTGTTGTGGCCCTCAATTCAATAAACTCTTTGACCGTTGATTATTTCTTAGTAGGCCGATGGGTAAAGTGTGTGTCATCATGTTCCTAGGACCTAGTCTTATATTTCTGTTTCCTGGTAACAGCTTTACATCCACAGCCCTTGTCAAAGTATTAAGCAGTCTTTCATTCAGAACAAGGCCCTTCTGAGGCTTTAGCTCATATCTACAAAACGAGGTGAGTGTAGGCTGAACTGAAATCATTCAAGTAAATCAACATAGCACATTCCTTATGACGAACAAAGTAAATATCTACCTTTCCTTTAAGCAACTCTTTCTGAGCTCCGTTTTTGTCCTGGTGAGAGAGCTTCTGAACAGTAGGCCTACCATCAAAACAATACTAGAGGAACAAAGGGGGGAAAATATCAAGTCTATTCCTCAGCCTGCCTGACGACTGCCTGCCTTAAATTTAATCTAATTTGGTCTTTATTGAGAAATGAGTAAGAGCTTTTATTCAGGCCTATGTGTGTTTTTTCCTCCTATGCTCCTTCCTTTGTTGCTTTTCCTCAGCTGCCTCTGACAAAAGACAGCCAGCCTGCCAAGCCCGGTGCTGCTCTGGGACGAACCTGTCAATCACTCCTGACGGCACCCTGACAACATGTACGTTAAAAATTCAAACGCGACTCAAAGCCAGTGCGTGACAGCCGAGCCTTTGAAAGTGGCTGCAGCGCTCTGCGACTGCCAGAGGAATACGAGTGGAAAACAAACTAAGAAAACAACACTGCGGAGGGAAAAAGAGAGCGAGAGAGAATGAGAGAGAGAGAGAGAGAGAGAGAGAGAGAGAGAGAGAGAGAGAGAGAGAGAGAGAGAGAGAGAGAGAGAGAGAGAGAGAGAGAGCGAGAGAGAGAAAAAAAAAAGTTAAAAGCACAAGAAGAGGAATGTGGGTCTTGATGGTGGGAATAGGCATTGGATTCTCCCTCGTCGTCCCAATGCTTTTTTAATTTGTTTGAAAGTCCCTAGTGAGTGACTGGAGTAGTGGGTCTTCCAGGGATTGTGTTGAGGATCTCTATCTGCTGTAGTCCAGGGATGGGGAGTGCTACTCTTAACTCATCTGAGACCTCTCTCTCGCATATAGTCAGGCATCCTACGCATCTCACTACATATCCACAGACACAAAGCAACTGCACACACTAATGTTAATGACAACTGCTTTATTCCATCCAACCATCTTAAGGCACTAGCCTACAATTTATTCCCACCGGCAAACACATGCAACCACCAATTTAATGTGCCTTTTTGTTACAGAAAATAATATACAAGAGAGTATGTGAGTTTTCAATAAATCAAATCAATCAAATCAAATCTTTATTTGTCACATGCTTCGTAGACAACAGGTGTAGACAGTCAAATGCTTACTTACGGGTCCTTTTCCAACAATGCAGGGAACATCATGAGGGAACATGGATGACTTAATTCAGATTCATCATGCGGTCCTCAATGAAGTACGGCAAGAGTATTCTTGCTAGCCAGCTATTCCATATCCAGAATTTTGACTGAACGCATATGGCACAGAGTACATATGGCATGCTATGAGCACAGATAAACTGGCTTGTGGACATACTTTTGAATGATGAATTGGCCACAATGGTGCTTTTGCACATGTGAGAAAACAAAGCTAAATGAATGGAGTGAACGGTCAACCGCACAAAAGTCCTGGATAGAGCCCCTCTCCATGGGAGAACTGCCATCTCTGCAGTCCTGCAGGTTTTCCACAGATCTCTCAATCAGCTTCCACATCCACAGATCAAAAACACACTGAGCTGCATACTGGTACAAAGCCAACTGCCCATTGTTGTAGGGGTGTGTGTGTGTGTGTGTGTGTGTGTGTGTGTGTGTGTGTGTTTGTGTGTGTGTGTGTGTGTGTGTGTGTGTGTGTGTGTGTGTGTGTGTGTGTGTGTGTGTGTGTGTGTGTGTGTGTGTGTGTGTGTGTGTGTGTGTGTGTGTGTGTGTGTGCGTGTGTGTGCGCAAGTGTATGTCACCTCCAAAATTACTGGCACCCTTAATAAAGATGAGAAACAAAATACTGTAAAAAATAAATGACAGAAATACTGAGCTACAGTGAGCTCCAAAAGTATTGGGACAGTGACAAATGTTTTGTTGTTTTGGCTCTCTACTCCATCACTTTGGATTTTAGCTTTAGTTTGAGGGTATTTTTCATCCATATTGGGTGAACTGTTTAGAACACTTTTTGTACATAGTCCCCTCATTTTAGGGGACCAAAAGTATTGGGGCAAATTCACTTATATGTGTATTAAAGTAGTCAAAAGTTTAGTATTTGGTCCCATATTCCTAGCACACAATGAATACATCAAGCATGTGACTCTACAAACTTGTTGGATGCATTTGCTATTTGTTTTGGTTGTGTTGCAGATTATTTTGTGCCTAATAGAAATGAATGGTAAATAATGTATTGTAATGGTGAGAGGTTAGCATGTCTTGGGGGTATGATATTTGTGTGTCTGTAACTTTCTCACTCATCATTATTCACGATTCATTCAGCACTATCCGTGATCAAGGTAGCATCCACATTAATGTAGAAGTGTTTAGTAAGTCTTATTTATAATAAAAGTGACTCCAAAATGACACAATACATTATTTACCATTTATTTCTCTATGGGGCACAGAATAATCTGAAACACAACCAAAAACAAACCACAAATGCATCCAACAAGTTTATAGAGTCACAAGCTTGATGTAATCATTGCGTGCTAGGAATATGGGACCAAATACTAAACTTTTGACTACTTTAATACACATATAAGTGAATTTGTCTCAATACTTTTTGCCCCCTAAAATGGGGGGACTATGTACAAAATATGGGTGAAAATATCCTCAAATTAAAGCTGACAGTCTGCACTGTAACCTCAGTCAATGTATCATTTCAAATCCAAAGTGCTGTAGTACAGAGCCAAAACTAACAAAACAAAAATTGGAGCTCATTGTATATTGTATGCTTAATAACATTGGGAAATTATATTATTTTATACTAATACAATTGCTCAGAGAAAAATATTTTGTTTATCAAGAAATATATATTTTTTCTCAAAAAGATACGTGTCAAAATTATTGGCACCCCTGTTTTCAATACCTTGTGCACCCTCCTCTTGAGAGGGCAACAGCGCTGAGCCCTTTTCTATATTGTTTTATGAGATTGGAGAACACATTGAGAGGGATCTTAGACCATTCCTCCATACAGAATCTTTCCAGATCCTTGATATCATTCAGTATGCGCTTATAGACTGCCCTCTTTAATTCAAACCGCATGTTTTAAATGGGGTTCAAGTCTGGAGACTGAGATGGTCATTGCAAAATTTGTGGTCAGATAACAATTTCTTTGTGGATTTTGATGTGTCTTGGGGTAATTGTAAAATATCCACTTGCAGCTAAGTTTCAGCCTGCTGGCAGAGGCAACTAGATTTTTGGCTAAAATGTCCTGGCACATGGTAGAGTTCATGATGCTGTTGACCAGTGCAGTCAAAAACGTGTTCTTCCTGTGTTTTATGTATATTTCCATACATTAAGGTTGGAATAATACTGTGAAATTGTGAAAATTATGATAATGCCCTTTTAGTGTAAGAGCTGTTTGAAAAGGCAGCCAGAAATTTCAGCCTGTTTTAGTGGGATGACATCACCAGGCGTTAAATGAGTTAATAGACCGATGCCAATAACAGCTAGTTTTCAGTTTTCCCCTCCCCTCTCAGACCACTCCCAGACAGCCCTAGCAAAATTCTTGCTTGAGAAATTGCTCTTTGCCAAGAAGCTATTTTGTACTTTAAAAAATAACATCTCAGTATGGTACTTAATGTTTACTAAGATATTGAGATAAAAACTACTGCATTGGACCTTTAACAAGCAAAACAGCCCCATAACATTAAAGATCCACCACCGTATTGTACACTGCCGGTCAAAAGTTTTAGAACACCTACTCATTCAAGGGTTTTTCTTTATTTTTACTATTTTCTACATTGTAGAATAATAGTGAAGACATCAAAACTATGAAATAACACATATGGAATCATGTAGTAACCAAAAAAGTGTTAAACTAATCAAAATATATTTTATATTTGAGCTTCTTCAAATAGCCACCCTTTGCACACTCTTGAGCCAGACCATGACAGCTTTGCACACTCTTGGCATTCTCTCAACTAGCTTCATGAGGTAGTCACCTGGAATGCATTTCAATTAACAGGTGTGCCTTGTTAAAAGTTAATTTGTGTTTGAGCCAATCAGCTGTGTTGTGACAAGGTAGGGGGGTATACAGAAGATAGCCCTATTTGGTAAAAGGCAAAGTCCATATTATGGCAAGAACAGCTCAAATAAGCAAAGAGAAATGACAGTCCATATTTACTTTAAGACATGAAGGTCAGTCAATACGGAACATTTCAAGAACTTTGAAAGTTTCTTCAAGTGCAGTCGCAAAAAACCATCAAGCACTATGATGAAACTGGCTCTCATGAGGACCGCCACTGGAATGGAAGACCCAGAGTTACCTCTGCTGCAGAGGATAAGTTCATTTTACCAAGGAGAGTGATGGAGTGCTGCATCAGATGACCTGGCCTCCACAATCCCCCGACCTCAACCAAATTGAGATGGTTTGGGAAGAGTTGGACCGCAGAGTGAAGGAAAAGCAGCCAACAAGTGCTCAGCATATGTGGGAACTCCTTCAAGACTGTTGGAAAAGCATTCCAGGTGAAGCTGGTTGATAGAATGCCAAGGGAATGCAAAGCTGTCATCAAGGCAAAGGGTGGCTATTTGAAGAATCTCAAATATAAAATATATTTTGATTTGTTTAACACTTTTTGGGTTACTATATGATTCCATATGTGTTATTTCATAGTTTTGATGTCTTCACTATTATTCTACAATGTAAAAAATAAAGAAAAACCCTTGAATGAGTAGGTGTTCTAAAACTTTTGACCGGTAGTGTACAGTAGGTATGGTATTCTTTTCTGCATATGCATCCTTTCAACTCCAAACCCACCACTAGTTTGCGTGGCCAAAGACCTCTATTTTGGTCTCATCTGACCATAGAGCCCGGGTTCAATCAAAGTGCCAATGCAGTTTAGCAAACTCCAGATGTTTACATTTGTTGGTTTCTCTCACTAAAGGCTTCATAAGAGCCTATTGACATGGAGTTGGTGTCTAATTGTAGATTTAGAGACTTGTTGACCCCAAGATTTGTAATTCTTCAACTGTGGCCCCTGGATTTTTCTTTGCCTCCAGAATGATCTTCCTCATTGTGCGTGGGGACAAGATACACTTGCTTCCTCTAACAGGCAAGTTTACCACAGTGGTTTTAAACTTCGTAATTATTGCCCTAATAGTGGTAAGTGGTATATTTATTTTTTAGGCTATAGCTATTTTTTGTACCCATTGCCTGATTTATGAAGGTCAACCGCCATTTGTCTCTTTTCGTTTGTGAGTTCTTTGCCTTTCCCCATGTTGATGGATGACAAATTATTTTACAAGTGTTACCTAATTTTTATACCCCAGTGAAACAGGAAGCAATGGAAGGCCCCAATACAGTTCCTTAAACTGAGATAAACTTAACAAAGTAGAATTTTAACTTAAGGCAGATTACATTTTGTTTGATTCTATTGATAAGACTCTATCTTTATTATTTATTTTATTTTGTATTAATTCGTAAAGAAAATCTCTTTATATGTGCATTTTAATGAGTATAAAATAACAACATTTTCCAACATTTTTGAGCATACAATATAGCTCAGTATTTGTAATATTTATTTTATACAGTATTTTTTGCTAATCTTTATCAAGGGTGCCAAGGATTTAGTGTAAAGAGAAGGACTACAGAGCAAGTAAACACAGATCTGTGCTGTGTGTCCCTACATCTCCCCCGGAGAACACACATCTATGTACTCCATGTCTACCTCAGCAAATACACATCTGTGACTGAGAGCCGAAAGTCTCACACTCTCTCCATAAACTGCCTCAGAGACTGGGCTGCTCAGGTATAAAGGCAGGAGACAGATTATCTGAGAAAGGCCTATGTTTTGGGTTCTAGTGCCCTCTAATGGTAAATAATGCTCTTCTAACAAGTTGGAACCATACATTTACAACACAGCATTGGAGTCTTGATGACACATTGATCCCAAATGGATTATGTAATTGAATTCTACAATGAGCAATAAAAAGTTGACCAATGTACTTTTTTTTGTTCAATACAGATGCAGTTGGGAGTGTTTTACAGAGTGCTGAGTACTGAGTGAAACACATGGTCTGGCTCATCTGTCATGTTCACAAAAAAGATAAACCCCTAAAAACAATATTATTACATTATTCACCCCTCCACATAAAGTGTTTTTGCTCGACAAATGAGAGGACAAACAACACAATGAGAGGAAAGTGATGCCACATCACATAGACTTTGAATTAATTAATTGGAGACTATTCACTCTCTTAAACAAAGAGATTGAATAGCTCACAGTAATGGGAGGTCAGCAGCAAGGTACGATAACCATGATTATGAAATTCACCTCTATTTAAAATAGATTGATTGTAGCCTAGCCTACATATTCCATCTTCCTCTTAATATAAGACAAAAAACATTCTATACTTTTATGGTGCTTTAAGAAGAAAGGCATTGATCCAAATATACCTTTTTAGTATCAAAACATGTGCCATAACCCGTGCAATCAGTCAATATTAGGCTACATTACTGAATCATAAATCTCCTATTTTGACATGGCCTATGAAACATATTTCCCAATAAATTATAGTAAATTAGCCTATTTGCATAAAATAATAAATAGTTAATTAAAAACAAACTGATTTTTAATCATGCAAGCAAAAAGGAAGACCATTTACAATGTTGTTAAGTTTGTACCTCTTATCAAAGCATGACACCTAGTAAGCCTATAATTTTGACTACTATGGCTTAGACAGGCAGCCCAATTCTGATTTTTTTTCTCACTAATTCGTCTTTTGACCAATCAGATCAGCTCTGAAAAATATATGTTGTGAAAAAATCTGATGTGATTGGTCAAAATACCGATTAGTGAAAAAAAGATCAGAATTGAGCTTCTGATCTTTTTTTTACTAATCGGTATTTTGACCAATCACATCAGATCTTTTCACAACAGATATTTTAGGCTTATAATGTAGGCAGACTACATTTACAATACTAATATTACATATAATACAATACAACAAAATTATATACAATAGTGTATCCATGCTACCTGCACTCAAAGCAGTGCTTGCAAGAAAGTTAAAACATTTGTCTCTCTTGGGTTCTGATTATTAAAAACGGTTCTGAAATAATGGCCTAACTGTAATTTGGAAATTGAGAGATAAAAGATTCGTCATGTGGTATTTCATCCTTTTGTTTTTGACGGGTTCCTATGGGGAAGAGATCTGAGACCCCTATCGTTTTCAGCACATGCTCGTAAGCACCGGAGTGCGTCCGGATGCAGAATATGCGCACCGTTAATATGCTATCTGTCGTGTATTATTAATGCGGTACACAGGACAAGTTTTCAAACACACTTTCTAAAATAACGTATCAAGCTGCCATGCATATGTAGCCTACTACAAAGAAAACACTATGCTCCCTCGAAAATGGAACTTGTTTTCCACTCAAATGTGTTTACCCCCATTAAATTATGTAACCTATTCCAATAATTCAGTTGTGAATAACTTTGCTTCAATAGAAAGCATTTTCCTTTCATTTCTAATATCCAATAATCTTTTTTCTTGTGACATTGAAGATTTTTTTCCCTCTTTTCTTAACTGCAGGTTATGAAATTCAACTGCTTTGTAACGGACAGACTATAATTTATCAGGCCAGGTGTACTGTATTCAAAGTAAACAGTGAGACACCTTAAAGACTTGGTTCAGTATTGTTACCTGCTGGGACAGTGGCACAGGCTCTCTAAATAAATTGCAAGTAGCCTTGGGTAATAAGAAGGGCCCTTCTTTGTTCTGCAGCCCTTGTGAATTAGGAAAATGTGCAGGCAGTCAATCAAACTCATAAGCCTTCACACAACAATGGGGCTGACCTTTGTCTATATTTTTTTAGTTTTTATTAATGTATTTCATTATCTCAAGAAGTCTGCTGGCTGGTCGCCCCTCATCAGCCAGCAGACTTCTTGAGATAATTAAATACTATAATAATTGATAGCAAGTGTAACCGCTGATTTCCCGCCTCTCCGTTGGCGCGCTTTTTAACCGACTGTTGTCAGAACACATTTGCTTTGATGACAAGTTTGAGGAAGAAAGAAATGTCATCACATGTGATAATACGTTTAATGATTGGTGAAAGGTAGGGAGGTGAGGTGTATTATAAGAGGAGAGATAAAGAGAATTTGAACTTTTTGGTCATGTGTCAGACAGTAGGCTAGGCCTAAAAAACGTGAATTGTTTGAATGGTGCATGGATCACAGGGTGAAAAGTTGTTCTTTATAGGCTACTGAAGGCTTTGGGGCATGGGAGACATGTCACATCAAAACTATAGAGTTTAGAGATGGGGAAACACTTTCAGAGACCAAGATCCATTTAGGATCTACTCTTACTGGTCATCCCCAAAGCCAACACCTCCTTTGGCTGCCATTCCTTCCAGTTCTCTGCTGCTAATGACTGGAACGAACTGCAAAAATCTCTGAAGCTGGAGACTCTTACCTCCCTCACTAACTTTAAGCATCAGTTGTCAGAGCAGCTTACCGATCACTGCAGCTGTACACAGCCCATCTGTAATTAGACCACCCAAGTATCTCTTTTTGCACATCATCTTCTACACATCTATCACTCCAGTGTTGATACTAAATTGTCATTATTTTGCACTGTGGCCTATTTATTGCCTTACCTCCATAACTTACTACATTTGCACACAGTGTATATAGATTTTCAATTGTGTTATTGACTGTACGTTTTGTTTATCCCATGTGTAACTCTGTGTTGTTGTTGTTTTTATCCCATTGCTTTGCTTTATCTTGGCCAGGTCACAGTTGTAAATGAGAACTTGTTCTCAACCTGCCTACCTGGTTAAATAAAGGTTAAATAAAAAATAAATAAAAATATTTGATATGAATGTTTGGATAGGAAGTAGTTTGTTTACTATTCAGTTAGCCTAGTTTATGGTGCAAGGTTCAGGCTATGTGTTTGGATTGTAGACTAGGCCTTTCCAAGTAGGCGAATTCCATGGTTATTTCATAAAAATGGCATTGTAGGCCTATAATAAAGCTTAGGCCTAAGCTTATCTTCCCCCAAAAAAACACATTGACTAAAATGTCCACATATGTGTTGTTTTGGACAAAATCCTCAGGTGAGAAAAGTTTTAAGCAAAGTCACAATGAGGGAAAACAACAACATGTGAACTACTTCAAATAAATGACAGCTGCATACATTTGCTCAGCCCCCTCTCCATCTCCTCCTCTGTTCTGTTCTTCCAGTACCATTTCCTCTTTTAATTATCCCCAAGCAAAAAGATGGAGCACATCAGACGCATCGGTAAATCCCGGCTCTGGCACGAGCTCATAGCAGTTCCTGCGTCTGCGTCTGGCAATTCCGATAGAGAGCGCGCGCTGGCAGTGACAGAGAGAGAGGCCGCCTGGAGATTTTTAAACGGAAGAATGGGGAGGATGATCTCTCAGCAAAACAGGTCTTCGCTCTCTTTCCGACGTGGGAGGCTTTGGCTAACACTGTCTGATCACGCTGCGTTTTCAACACCAGATTAGCGAATTCTGAAGAGAAGCCTCCATCGAATTCATACAGACCCCTTGTTTACACCTCAGCAGAATCAGCACGGTAGTGGTTTTGAAATTACTGCTTAGAAAGGGCCACATTGGAGGCCTACTTAAGTGGTCCTATCTCTGCCTACAATATTTTGTGGATAGGCTATTGTGATGATTTCTGACAGGGAGTTAAAGACATCATGGTTTGTAATTTGAAGCCAAGTTCAGTTTTAGTGCAATTCAATGTCTCTTTGTTTTTACTCATCTGTTTTGCAGGATGTTATATGTTAGGTATCAACTATGTGGTATGGCTCTTTCTTTCCCAAGCCTGTAAGATTTTTTAAAATTAAGAGTTAACCAGCATTAGGCTGATGTCTGTCAACATTTTGATTTCTCAGAATCCATATCCAAGCCCCCTTTCTGACTGTCATTCAATGGGCTAATAGTGTTGTCATCTCCTATGTGATTATACATATTGCACTATATGTGATCCTTGGATAAGATAGAGATGCAGATCAACCTTTCCCCCCCTTTCCTCAATGGATAGCTTTCAAATGTTATATTATTGGCTATGTACAGTGTTGTAACAATGTGCAAATAGTTGAACAACAAAAGGGAAAATAAATAAACAGATAAAGATAGGTTGTATATACAATGGTGTTTGTGCTTTACTGGTTGCCCTTTTCTTGTGGCAACAGGTAACACATGTTGCTGCTGTGATGGCACACTGGTATTTAACCTAATAGATATGGGAGTTTATCAAAATTGGATTTGTTTTTGAATTCTTTGTGGAACTGTGTAATTGGAGGGAAATATGTGTCTTTAATATGGTCAAATATTTGGCAGGAGGTTAGGAAGTGCAGCTCAGTTTCCTCCTCATTTTGCAGGCATTGGGCACATAGTCTGTCTTCTCTCGAGAGCCAAGTCTGCCTGTGGCTGCCTATGGTGGCCTCTCCCAATAGCAAGGCTATGCTCACTGAGTCTGTAC
Organism: Coregonus lavaretus; assembly: GCF_964263955.1. Lineage (NCBI taxonomy): Eukaryota > Metazoa > Chordata > Actinopteri > Salmoniformes > Salmonidae > Coregonus > Coregonus lavaretus. The sequence goes on along the minus strand of NC_140012.1, from coordinate 11,340,208 downwards.
ATAGTCAAAGCTTTCTTTAATTTTGGGTCAGTCACAGTGGTCAGGTATTCTGCCACTGTGTCTCTCTGTTTAGGGCCAAAATAGCATTCCAGTTTGCTCAGTTTTTTGTGTGAAGTAATTCTCTTTTAGTTTTCTCATGATTTGGGTCTAATTGTGTTGCTGTCCTGGGCACGGTGGGGTCTGTTTGTGAACATAGCCCCAGAACCAGCTTGCTGAGGGGACTCTTTGTCACGATCGTCGAGTAGCGAAGTAGACCAAGGCGCAGCGTGTGAAATAAACATGACTTTATTTAATAAAGTATCTACCAAACAAACGAAACACGACTCGTGAAGTCCAAACGGTTACACTGACCGTAAAGGAACAAAAACCCACAACACCCACAGGAAAACATACAGATTAAATATGGCTCCCAATCAGAGATAACGAGCCGACAGCTGACACTCGTTACCTCCGATTGGGAGTCATTGACCAAACATAGAAATACACCCAACAGAAATACAAACATAGAAATAAACACATAGAATGAACACACCCTGGCTCAACATAATGAGTCCCAGAGCCAGGGTGTGACAGTACCCCCCCCTAAAGGCGCGGACTGCGACCGCGCCTCAACTAAACAAAACAGGGGAGGGCTGGGCGGGCATACCTCCTCGGCGGCGGTTCTGGCTCCGGCCTTGACCACCACCCTCCGATACACCCCCCAAAGTACCCCTGGTCCTGTCTAGCCCCGCTGGCCGGAGCCGGACTGACGACACGCGCCCCTGGCTTGGTGCGTGGAACAGGAATGGACCGGAATGGGCTGGCGACGCGCACCACAGACCTGGTGCGGAGAGCAGGAACGAGCCGGACAGGGCTGACGACGCACCCCGTAGGCCTGGTGCGTGGAGGAGGAACGGGCCTTACCAGGCTGACGACTCGCACCCCTGGCTTTGTGCGTGGAGGAGGAACGGGCCTTACCAGGCTGACGACTCGCACCCCTGGCTTTGTGCGTGGAGGAGGAACGGGCCTTACCAGGCTGACTTCTCGCACCCCTGGCTTAGTGCGAGTGGCAGGAACAGGCCGGACCGGGCTGGCGACGCGCACCGTAGGTTTGGTGCGAGTGGCAGGAACAGGCCGGGTCGGGCTGGCGACGCGCACCGTAGACTTGGTGCGGGTGGCAGGAACAGGCCGGACCGGGCTGGCGACGCGCACCGTAGACTTGGTGCGGGTGGCAGGAACAGGCCGGGTCGGGCTGGCGACGCGCACCGTAGACTTGGTGCGGGTGGCAGGAACAGGCCGGACCGGGCTGGCGACGCGCACCGTAGACTTGGTGCGGGTGGCAGGAACAGGCCGGGTCGGGCTGGCGACGCGCACCGTAGACTTGGTGCGGGTGGCAGGAACAGGCCGGACCGGGCTGGCGACGCGCACCGTAGACTTGGTGCGGGTGGCAGGAACAGGCCGGGTCGGGCTGGCGACGCGCACCGTAGACTTGGTGCGGGTGGCAGGAACAGGCCGGACCGGGCTGGCGACGCGCACCGTAGACTTGGTGCGGGTGGCAGGAACAGGCCGGACCGGGCTGTGGAGACGGATAGGAGGCCTGGAGTGAACAGCGGCCACCACCCGTCCTGGCTGAATGCCTACCCTCACACACTCTGTGTGAGGCATCCGCACAGGACGTACAGGGCGGTGTACCCCTGGCCTGGTGGCCTCCTGGATTCGCCCCATCTTTGCCTCCGTCGTCCATGCCGTGTGCCCCCCCCTAAAAATTTCTTGGGGTTGCCTCTCGTCCTTCCGACGATGGCCCTGCTGCCGCCGTTGCTCCTCTCTCGCCAGGGCCTTGATCCTCCCCCAAGGTCCCTTGCCCCCGAGCATGTCCTCCCAGGACCACGATTTGCCCACCTGGGCCATCGCCAGCCTCTCGATCTCCTTACCCGGCGCTTCCTCCCATGTCCAATCTCCTTGCTCCTGGACACGCTGCTTGGTCCTTTTGTGGTGGGTTTTTCTGTCACGATCGTCGAGTAGCGAAGTAGACCAAGGCGCAGCGTGTGAAATAAACATGACTTTATTTAATAAAGTATCTACCAAACAAACGAAACACGACTCGTGAAGTCCAAACGGTTACACTGACCGTAAAGGAACAAAAACCCACAACACCCACAGGAAAACATACAGATTAAATATGGCTCCCAATCAGAGATAACGAGCCGACAGCTGACACTCGTTACCTCCGATTGGGAGTCATTGACCAAACATAGAAATACACCCAACAGAAATACAAACATAGAAATAAACACATAGAATGAACACACCCTGGCTCAACATAATGAGTCCAGAGCCAGGGTGTGACACTCTTCTCTAGGTTCATCTCTCTATAGGTGATGGCTTTGTTATGGAAGGTTTGGGAATCGCTTCCTTTTAGGTGGTTGTAGAATTTAACGGCTCTTTTCTGGATTTTGATAATTAGCAGGTATCTTCCCAATTCTGCTCTTTGTGCATTATTTGGATGTTTTACGTTGTACACGGAGGATGTTTTTGCAGAATTCTGCATGTAGTCTCAATTTGGTGTTTGTCCCATTTTGTGAATTCTTGGTTGCTGAGCGGACCCCAGACCTCACAACCATAGAGGGCAATGGATTCTATAATTGATTCAAGTCTTTTTTTCCAGATCCCAATTTTATGTTCCTATTGATGGCGTAGAAGGCCCTTCTTGTCTTGTCTTTCAAGCATTCACAGCTTTGTGGAAGTTAGCTGTGGTGCTGATGTTTAGGCCGAGGTAGGTATCGTTTTTTTGTGTGCTCTAGGGCAATGGTGTCTAGAAGGAATTTGTATTTGTGGTCCTGGCAAATGGACCTGTTTTTGGAACACCATTATTTTTGTCTTACTGAGATTCACTGTCAGGGGCTAGGTCTGACAGAATCTGTGCAGACGATCTAAGTGCTGCTGTTGGCCCTCCTTGAATGGGGACAGAAGCACCAGATCTTCAGCAAACAGTAGTAATTTTACTTCAGATTCTAGTAGGGTGAGGCTGGGTGCTGCAGACGATTCTAGTGCCCTCGCCAATTCGTTGATATATATCTTGAAGAGGGTCTGGCTCAAGCTACATCCCTGTCTCACCCCATGGCCCCGAGGAAAGAAATCTGTGTTTTTTGCAGGTTTTGACCGTACATGGATTTAATGTCGTATTCCCCCGTACCCCCTGTCCCCCCCCTCCCCAACATCTCTTTCCATCAATTTATTTAGCAGACCCTCATGCCAATTTGAGTCAAAAGCTTTTTTGAAATCAACAAAGCATGAGAAGACTTTGCTTTTGTTTTGTTTGTTTGTCAGTTAGGGTGTGCAGGGTGAATAAGTGGTCTGTCATATGGTAATTTGGTAAAAAGCCAATTTGACTTTTGCTCAGAATATTGTTTTCACTGAGGAAATGAAGGAGCTTGCTGTAAATGATAAGGCAGAGGATTTCCCTGAGGTTGCTGTTGACGCATATTCCACAGTAGTTATTGGGGTCGAATTTTTCTTCACTTTCTGGATTAGGGTGATCAGTCCTTGGTTCCAAATATTGGGGAAGATGCAAGAGCTGAGGATGATGTTAAAGAGTTTAACTATAGCCAATTTGTGGTCTGTAAATTGTATCATTTCATTTAGGATCCCATCAACACCACAAGCCTTTTTGGGTTGGAGGGTTTGTATTTTGTCCTGTAGTTCATTCAGTGTAATTGAATAATCCAGTGGGTTCTGGTAGTCTTTAATAGATGATTCTAAGATTTGTAATTCATAATTTATATGTTTTGCTGTTTATTCTTTGTTAGAGGGCCAACAAGGTTGGAGAAGTGGTTTATCCATACATCTCTATTTTGGATAGATAGCTCTTTGTCACGCCCTGACTCTGGGGACTCTTATTTGTTGAGTCAGGGTGTGTATTTTCTATGTGGTCTAGATCTATGTTTACATTTACATTTACATTTTAGTCATTTAGCAGACGCTCTTATCCAGAGCGACTTACAGTTAGTGAATACATATATATATATATATATATATATATTATTATTTTTTTTATACTGGCCCCCCGTGGGAATCGAACCCACAACCCTGGCGTTGCAAACGCCATGCTCTATCAACTGAGCTACATCCCTGCCGGCCATTCCCTCCCCTACCCTGGACAACGCTGGGCCAATTGTGCGCCGCCCATGAGTCTCCCGGTCGCGGCCGGCTGCGACAGAGCCTGGATATGTTGGCCGGTGTGGTTCCCAATCAGAGGCAGCTGTCGCTCGTTGTCTCTGATTGGGGACCATACTTAAGCAGCCTTTTGGCACTAGTGGGTTGTGGGATCTTGTTCCGTGTGAGGTTTGTTGTGTGTACCTTAGGACGTCACGTATCGTTGGTTTATTGTTTTGTCGTTGTGTTTATTCGTTAAATAAACATGTTTGCATATCACGCTGCGCCTTGGTCCGTCCCGTTTATGAACGATCGTGACACTCTTTGTGTTGTTGTTTATGTAATGTGTTCCAATTTTCCCAGAAGTGATTAGATTCTATCGATTCTTCAAGTAAATTGAGCTGGTTTCTGATGTGCTGTTGCTTCTTTTTTCTTAGTGTATTTCTGTACTGTCTTAATGTTTCACCATAGTGAAGGCCCAGGTTTTCTGGGTCTCTGTGTTTTTGGTTGGATAAATTTCCCAATTTATTTATTAGGTTTTTCATTCTTCATCAAACCACTTGTCATTGTTGTAGATGTTCTTAGGTTGTCTGCTTGACTTTATTTTTTGATAGGGAAGCTGAAAGGTCAAATATACTGTTTAGGCTTTCTACTGCCAAGATTACACCTTCACTATTGCAGTGAAACGTTTTGTTCAGGAAGTTGTCTAAAAGGGATTGAATTTGTTGTTTCCCAATTGTTTTTTGGTAGGTTTCTTCAATACTTTCCTTCCATCTATAGCATTTCTTAATAGTATGCGGTTTGTTCTGCTTTGATGTCTCATGATTGAGTATTGCTCTGTTCAAGTAGACTGTGATTTTGCTGTGATCTGACAGGGGTGTCAGTGGGCTGACTGTGACTCTGAGAGATCTACAGTACTAATGCCAAGGGATGAGTTGTAGGTGTACTGACCGTAGGAGTTTATGTACAGACCCAGCTTACGACAAAGCTGCTGGAGTTGTGACCAATTTTTGTTGGTTGTTTTGTTGTAGTTGTGTCTAGGGGGGAATATTGGGGAGGGAATGCTGTCACCTCCAGGTAGGTGTTTGTCCCCCTGTGTGTTGAGAGTGTCAGGTTCTTGTCCAAGTCTGGCATTTCAAATCAAATAAAATTTTATTGGTCGTGTACACAGTTTAGTAGGTGTTATGGTGGGTGCAGCTAAATGCTTATGTTCCTAGTTCCTATCAATCAATGCACTAAATGTCAACAAGCACACAATAACAATTATCCTAAATGTTCTACAGAAGTAGATATATAAATAGTATGTAAACATTATTAAAGTGACCAGTGCACCTGTACTGTCTCTGCCTTCGCAACTGGTTTTGCCTCGGGTCCCAAATTGAACCAGGTTGTCTCAGTCGTGACCCAATATTTGTGTTGCAAAAAAGAATCGCCAAAATACAATCTGGAAAACAATTTTTAATGCTATATTGATAGTAAATGTAGCAATTATATGACAAGGGCACAACTTTCCCACCTCTTTCATTGTCAATAATACCATTTTGCCCATATTCTTGATGAAGAATGTTAATAAACTCACTGGTTTGAGACCAAAAAATCTACCAAAATAGCGGTGCTAATAGCTCTATATTGAAAGTAGTGTAATTGAAGAAAAACATTTCAGAGATTAAATTATAATAAAATGTAAGTTCATTATCATTATCACACTTTCTACCTGGTTTAAGTTTAAGTTCAGACTGGAGTATTTTTTCATTACTCAGACACCCACCAGTTGAGAATCGCTGTTCTAGATGGTAGTGGGGTGAACAGGCCGTGGCTCGGGTGGCTGAGGTCCTTAATGATCTTGTTGGCCTTCCTGTGACACCGGGTGCTGTAGATGTCCTGGAGGGCAGGCAGTGTGCTGACCGCACCACCCTCTGGAGAGCCCTGTGGTTGCGGACGGTGCAATTGACGTACCAGGCGATGATACAGCCTGACAGGGTGCTCTCAATGGTGCATCTGTAGAAGTTTGTGAGGGACTTAGGAGCCAAGTAAAATTTGTTCAGCCTCCTGAGGTTGAAGAGGCGCTGTTATGTTAAGGGACCATTTCAGGTCCTCAGTGATGTGCACAAGTTTTTGACCCTCTCCACTGCGGCCCCATCGATCAGCTCCTTCGTTTTGTTTGACGTTGAGGGAGAGGTTATTTTCCTAGCACCACTCTGACAAGGCACTCACCTCCTACCTGTAGGCTGTCTCATTGTTGGTAATCAGCCCTAACACTGTTGTGTCGTCAGCAAACTGATGATTTAGTTGGAGAAATGCGTGGCCACACAGTCATGGGTGAACAGGGAGTACAAGAGGGGGCTGAGCACACACCCCTGTGGGGCCCCCGTGTTGAGGATCAGCATGGCAGAGGTGTTGTTGCCTACCTTCACCACCTGGAGTCGGCCCTTCAGGAAGTCCAGGATCCAGTTGCACAGGGAGGGGTTCAGACCCAGGGCCCAGAGCTTAATGATTAGCTTGGAGGGCACTATGGTGTTGAAGGCTGAGCTGTAGTCGATGAACAGCATTTTTACATAGGTATTCCTCTTGTCCAGATAGGATAGGGCACTGTGCAGTGCAATGGCGATTGCGTCGTCCGTGGATCTTTTGGTGCGATGTGCAAATTTTAGTGGGTCTAGGTTGTCAGGTTAATGGAGGTGATATGGTCCTTAACTAGCCTCTCAAAGAACTTCATGATTACAGAAGTGAGTGCTACGGGGCAATAGTAATTTAGTTCAGTTACCTTCTCTTTCTTGGGTACTGGAACGATGGGTATAGGAACGATGGTGGATTTAGGTTGCCACAGACAAGTACATGTCCCTGATCCTGGAAGTGGTTGATCTCTCCCTCTACGATGGAGAAGCTGTCATCGTTCAAATATGGGGATTCTATTGGGGGGATACAGTTAGCACACATGAGGAAACGTTTCTCTGTTGAGATAATTTCCTTATTTATTTATATATATTTTTTCAATATCAGGTTTTATGAAGTTTTCTTGTTTTAGTGTCATCAAACAAAACACAATCCACATTCACAGATGTGGCAGACATAAATAATATAATTAAAATAATTGCATCAGCCCTCTCAGTTAGATATTTCCAGCTTTAGCTGAGACAATGAGCACATAATTAGTTTTACAGCACCTTACACATCATGTACAGTGCATTTGGAAAGTATTCAGACCCATTCACTTTTTCCACATTTTGTTACGTTACAGCCTTATTCTATAATGGATGAAATATTTTTTTCCCCTCATCAATCTACACACAATACCCCATAATGACAAAGCGAAAACTGTTTTTTAGAAATTGTAGCAAATTTATAAAAAAATAAAAACAGAAATACCTACGTATTCAGACCCTTTGCTACGAGACTCGAAATTGAGCTCAGGTGCATCCTGTTTCCATTGATCATCCTTGAGATGTTTCTACAACTTCATTGGAGTCCACCTGTTGTAAATTCCTTTTGATGGGACATGATTGTGACTAGTTTCAGGAAACTAGGCGTATGTCGTGGGTCACTACTTCACAGGAGAGCCATTTGAACGTAAACATATTTTTTTATATCAAAATGCGTTTTTGGGCAGAAAGCCTTCTGGAACATGTGAACTTTCATGTGCCTTCATAACAAACTTGTATGCCATCTGTAAATATGAATACAATTGTTAAATGACGAGCCTAGTTGGTTAAGCCACAGAAAAAGACAGCAACCTTCCCACTAGCCATTATTGGCTGAAATAATGAGTGGGCTGGACATGCCGAGAGAGGAGTTCGGATTGGTCTGCCATATAGCATGCTTCTGTCTATTTGAGCTGGTCAGTATGTGTAGGTAATCCTGTCTAACGCGTAAAAAAAAAATGTATTGTGTAGTGGAGCTGCTTAAGTGTTGCTCTCCACTTTCTGGAGGATCGAGTTTTGAAATCAGTGGAATTAGAGTATGATAGCTAAAGAGATGGAGAAAACACCTGTCTCCGGATTACATCTTCAAACTAAGGGCAACCATGGCATCTGTGAGAGGGAGACGTGTCCATCATGCATGATGATGTATACGGGTAAGATAGTTACATTTTCAGATATGACACATTTCCTATTTTGACAGAAAGTGGTTTCATTTCAAGTTAAAGTGTACTGTTAGCTAGCTAACGTTACATGTATGATCTTATTATTCGTATCTCAGAGCCATTTGCTTGCTAACATTGAACCTGGTTGGTTAGCTACCTGCAGATTCATGCAGGGTAGTAAAGTCATAAATTGGGATTATGGTTCATTGTTTAGCTAGCTAGCTAATGTTAGCTGGCTGGCTCGCTAGCTAACATTACGTGTATGATCTTATTATTCATATCTTAGAGCCATTTGCTTGGCTAGTTAAAGTCTAATGTTATCTAGCTAACATTGAACCTGGTTGGTTAGCTACCTGCAGATTCATGCAGGGTACTAACGTCATGAGTTGGGATTATGGTTCATTGTTTAGCTAGCTAGCTACATGTCTTAACAAAAGACTCCACTATGCAAGTAACCATTTCGGGTGCGTTCGTAAATTCAGTCTGAGTATGCCAGAGCGCAGAATAACTGATGAATTTGCAAACGCACAACACCCTTTGAATGTGGCCGGTGTCAGTAAATGTAGGCAAAAAGGCGTAATTAAATTGTTGCCAGCAGCACAGTTACAGTCACCAACGCTCTGGATAACATGAAAACAGCCTGTTTTCATGTTATCCAGCGGTAAACAATTAACCATAATCCCAGTTTTGTGTCTGGAAGTAGCTAGCAAGCTAGCCAATATTAGCCAGTTTGGGAAATTGACTGCCGTTGTGAGGTCAGAACACTCGGATCAACCCTACTCATTGGCCAGAGCATCAAGTGTGAGCTCTGAACGCTCCGAGAGCGAAATGAGATGGGTGGGGCTAAAGTTTAAGAGTGTGTGAACGATGCTGAAAGGGTGTAGACAAAAAAGAGCTCTTCAGTAGGTACCAAAACATTGAAAGGCCATTTTCTCAAAAGTGAGCTTACAAGTTTATCAACTTTCAAAGCAGAATTACTTTGCCATTGTTCCCTTAAATGCAGTGTATGATATACCATTTTGTAGCTCTGTGTCTCTGCTTTTATCCAATGTAAAAAACACAATTTCACATTTTGCTACATAAGACCGAATCAAGGCGGTCGGTCACATTTGGAAAGGCACACACCTGTCTATATAAAGTCCCACAGTTGACAGTGCACGCCAGAGCAAAAACCAAGCCATGAGGTCGAAGGAATCGTCCATAGAGCTCCAAGACAGGATTGTGTCGAGGCACAGATCTGGGGAAGGGTACCAAAACATTTCTGCAGCATTGAAGGTCCCCAAGAACACAGTGGCCTCCATCATCTTAAATGGAAGATGTTTGGAACCACCAAGACTCTTCCTAGAGCTGGCCACCCGGCCAAACTGAGCAATCGGGGGAGAAGGGCCTTGGTCAGGGAGGTGACCAAGAACCCGATGGTCACTCTGACAGAGCTCCAGAGTTCCTCTACGGAGATGGGTGAACCTTCCAGAAGGACAACCATCTCTGCAGCACTCCACCAATCAGGCCTTTATGGTAGAGTGGCCAGAAGAAAGCCACTCCTCAGTAAAAGGCACATGACAACTCACTTGGAGTTTGCCAAAAGGCACCTAAAGGACTCTCAGACCATGAGAAACAAGATTCTCTGGTCTGATGAAACCAAGATTGAACTCTTTGGCCTGAATGCCAAGCGTCATGTCTGGAGGAATCCTGGCACCATCTCTACGGTGAAGCATGGTCATGTCAGCATTATGCTGTGTGGATGTTTTTCAGTGGCAGGGAAATGAGAGACTAGTCAGGATCGAGGGAAAGATGAAGGGAGCAAAGTACAGAGAGATCCTTGATGAAAACATGCTCCAGAGCGCTCAGGACCTCAGACTGGGGCGAAGGTTCACCTTCCAACAGGACAACGACCCTAAGCACACAGCCAAGACAATGCAGGAGTGGCTTCGGGACAAGTCTCTGAATGTCCTTGAGTGGCCCAGCCAGAGCCCGAACTTGAACCTGATCTAACATCTCTGGAGAGACCTGAAAGTAGCTGTGCAGCGACGCTCCCAATCCAACCTGACAGAGCTTGAGAGGATCTGCAGAGAAGAATGGGAGAAACTCCCCAAATACAGGTGTGTCAAGCTTGCAGCATCATACCCAAGAAAACCCGAGGCTGTAATCGTTGCCAAAGGTGCTTCAAGAAAGTAAAGAGTCTGAATACTTATGTAAATGTAATATTTCATTTTTATTTATTTTTTATACATTTGCAAAAATTTTGTGTAGATTGATGAGGGGAAAAAACAATTTTATCAATTTTAGAATAAGGTTGTAACATAACAATATGTGGAAAAAGTGAAGGGGTCTGAATACACATTTCCTTAATCACCCAATTCACTATGTCCAGTTTGAAACATAGTTGAGTAGTGGAGACCAGAGCCTATCGAACCTGGGCATTCCAGGTGAAGCTGGTTGAGAGAATGCCAAGAGTATGCAAAGCTGTCATCAAGGCAAAGGGTGGCTATTTGAAGAATCTCAAATATAAAATATATTTTGATTTTTTTAACACTTTTTTGGTTACTGCATGATTCCATATGTGTTATTTTATAGTTTTGATGTCTTCACTATTATTCTACAATGTAGAAAATAGTAAAAATAAAGAAAAACCCTTGAATGAGTAGGTGTGTCCAAACTTTTGACTGGTACTGTATATACACTACCGTTCAAAAGTTTGGGGTCACTTTGAAATGTCCTTGTTTTCGAAAGAAAAGCAATTTTTTTGTCCATTAAAATAACATACAGTTGATCAGAAATACAGTGTAGACATTGGTAATGTTGTAAATGGCTATTGTAGCTGGAAATGGCTGTTTGAGAAACAGGCGCCTCACAGGTCTCAAAACACCAGTCTCAACGTCAACAGTGAAGAGGCGACTCCGGGATGATGAGCTTCTAGGCAGAGTTGCAAAGAAAAAGCCATATTTTATTTTTATTTTTTAATTTCACCTTTATTTAACCAGGTAAACCAGTTGAGAACAAGTTCTCATTTACAACTGCGACCTGGCCAAGATAAAGCATAGCAGTGCGATAAAAACAAACACAGAGTTACATATGGGGTAAAACAAAACAAAGTCAAAAATACAACAGAAATACATATAATATACAGTGTGCAAATTTAGCAAGTTATGGAGGTAAGGCAATAAAATAGGTTATAGTGCAAAATAATTACAATTAGTATTAACACTGGAATGATAGATGTGCAAGAGATTATGTGCAAATAGAGATACTGGGGTACAAATGAGCAAAATAAATAACAATATAGGGATGAGGTAGTTGGGCGGGCCAATTTCAGATGGGCTGTGTACAGGTGCAGTGATCGGTAAGGTGCTCTGACAACTGATGCTTAAAGTTAGTGAGGGAGATAAGTGTCTCCAGCTTCAGAGATTTTTGCAATTTGTTCCAGTCATTGGCAGCAGAGAACTGGAAGGAACTGCGGCCAAAGGAGGTGTTGGCTTTGGGGATGACCAGTGAGATATACCCGCTGGAGCGCAGACTACGGGTGGGTGTTGCTATGGTGACCAATGAGCTAAGATAAGGCGGGGATTTGCCTAGCAGTGATTTATAGATGGCCTGGAGCCAGTGGGTTTGGCGACGAATATGTAGTGAGGACCAGCCAACAAGAGCGTACAGGTCACAGTGGTGGGTATTATATGGGGCTTTGGAGACAAAACGGATGGCACTGTGATAGACTACATCCAATTTGCTGAGTAGAGTGTTGGAGGCTATTTTGTAAATGACATCGCCGAAGTCAAGGATCGGTAGGATAGTCAGTTTTACGAGGGCATGTTTGGCAGCATGAGTGAAGGAGGCTTTGTTGCGAAATAGGAAACCGATTCTAGATTTAACTTTGGATTGGAGATTCTTAATGTGAGTCTGGAAGGAGAGTTTACAGTCTAACCAGACACCTAGATATTTGTAGTTGTCCACATACTCTAGGTCAGACCCGTCGAGAGTAGTGATTCTAGTCGGGTGGGCGGGTGCAAGTAGCATTCGGTTGAAGAGCATGCATTTAGTTTTACTAGTGTTTAAGAGCAGTTGGAGGCTACTGAAGGAGTGTTGTATGGAATTGAAGCTCGTTTGGAGGTTTGTTAACACAGTGTCCAATGAAGGGCCAGATGTATACAAAATGGTGTCGTCTGCGTAGAGGTGGATCTGAGAGTCACCAGCAGCAAGAGCGACGTCATTGATATACACAGAGAAAAGAGTCGGCCCAAGAATTGAACCCTGTGGCACCCCCATAGAGACTGCCATAGGTCCAGACAACAGGCCCTCCGATTTGACACATTGAACTCTATCTGAGAAGTAGTTGGTGAACCAGGCGAGGCAGTCATTTGAGAAACCAATGCTATTTAGTCTGCCAATAAGAATGCGGTGGTTGACAGAGTCGAAAGCCTTGGCCAGGTCAATGAAGACGGCTGCACAGTACTGTCTATTATCGATCGCGGTTATAATATCGTTTAGGACCTTGAGCGTGGCTGAAGTGCACCCATGACCAGCTCGGAAACCGGATTGCATAGCGGAGAAGGTACGGTGGGATTCGAAATGGTCGGTGATCTGTTTGTTGACTTGGCTTTCAAAAACTTTTGAAAGGCAGGGCAGGATGGATATGGGTCTGTAACAGTTTGGATCTAGAGTGTCACCCCCTTTGAAGAGGGGGATGACCGCGGCAGCTTTCCAATCTCTGGGGATCTCAGACGTTACGAAAGAGAGGTTGAACAGGCTAGTAATAGGGGTTGCGACAATTTCGGCGGCTAGTTTTAGAAAGAAAGGGTCCAGATTGTCTAGCCCAGATGATTTGTAGGGGTCCAGATTTTGCAGCTCTTTTAGAACATCAGCTGTCTGGATTTGTGTGAAGGAGAAGCGGGGGGGGCATGGGCAAGTTGCAGCGGAGGGTGCAGAGCTGGTGGCCGGGGTAGTGGTAGCCAGGTGGAAAGCATGGCCAGCCGTAGCAAAATGCTTGTTGAAATTCTCGATTATTGTAGATTTATCGGTGGTGATAGTGTTCCTAGCCTCAGTGCAGTGGGCAGCTGGGAGGAAGTGCTCTTATTTTCCATGGACTTTACAGTGTCCCAAAACTTTTTGGAGTTAGTGCTACAGGATGCAAATTTCTGTTTGAAAAAGTTAGCCTTTGCTTTCCTAACTGCTTGTGTATATTGGTTCCTAACTTCCCTGAAAAGTTGCATATCGCGGGGGCTATTTGATGCTAATGCAGTACGCCACAGGATGTTTTTGTGCTGGTCAAGGGAAGTCAAGTCTGAGGAGAACCAGGGGCTATATCTGTTCTTAGTTCTGTATTTTTTGAATGGGGCATGTTTATTTAAGATTGAGAGGAAATTACTTTTAAAGAACAACCAGGCATCCTCTACTGACGGAATGAGATCTATATCCATCCAGGATACCTGGGCCAGGTCAATTAGGAAGGCCTGCTCGCTGAAGTGTTTTTGGGAGCGTTTGACAGTGATGAGGGGTGGTCGTTTGACCGCGGACCCGTTACGGACGCAGGCAATAAGGCAGTGATCGCTGAGATCCTGGTTGAAGACAGCGGAGGTGTATTTAGAGGGTAAGTTAGTCAGGATGATATCTATGAGGGTACCCATGTTTACGGATTTAGGGTTGTACCTGGTAGGTTCGTTGATAATTTGAGTGAGATTGAGGGCATCTAGTTTAGATTGTAGGATGGCCGGGGTGTTAAGCATATCCCAATTTAGGTCACCAAGCAGTACGAACTCTGAGGATAGATGGGGGGCAATCAATTCACATATGGTGTCCAGGGCACAGCTTGGGGCTGAGGGGGGTCTGTAGCAAGCGGCAACAGTGAGAGATTTATTTCTGGAAAGGTGGATTTTTAGAAGTAGAAGCTCAAACTGTTTAGGCACAGACCTGGATAGTATGATGGAGCTCTGCAGGCTATCTCTACAGTAGATTGCAACTCCACCCCCTTTGGCAGTTCTATCTAGACGGAAAATGTTATAGTTGGGGATGGAAATTTCAGAATTTTTGGTGGCCTTCCTAAGCCAGGATTCAGACACTGCTAGAACATCAGGGTTGGCGGAGTGTGCTAACGCAGTGAATAACTCAAACTTAGGAAGGAGGCTTCTGATATTTATGTGCAGAAAACCAAGACATATCTCAGACTGGCCAATAAAAATAAAAGATTAAGATGGGCTGTCTGAGATATGGCTTTTTCTTTGCAACTTTGCCTAGAAGGTCAGCATCCCGGAGTCGCCTCTTCACTGTTGACGTTGAGACTGGTGTTTTGTGGGTACTATTTAATGAAGCTGCCAGTTGAGGACCTGTGAGGCGCCTGTTTCTCAAACTAGACACTCTAATGTATTTGTCCTCTTGCTCAGTTGTGCACCGGGGCCTCCCACTCCTCTTTCTATTCTGGTTAGAGACAGTTTGCGCTGTTCAGTGAATGGAGTAGTACACAGCGTTGTATGAGATCTTCAGTTTCTTGGCAATTTCTCGCATGGAATAGCCTTCATTTCTCAGAACAAGAATAGAATAGAAGAAAGTTTTTTGTTTCTGGCCATTTTGAGCCTGTAATCGAACCCACAATTGCTGATGCTCCAGATACTCAACTAGTCCCAAGATGGCCAGTTTTATTGCTTCTTTAATCAGCACAACAGTTTTCAGCTGTGCTAACTAATTGCAAAAGGGTTTTCTAATGATCAATTAGCCTTTTAAAATGATAAACTTGGATTAGTAAACACAACGTGCCATTGGAACACAGGACTGGTGGTTGCTGATAATGGACCTCTGTACGCCTATGTAGATATTTCATTAAAAATCAGCCGTTTCCAGCTACAATAGCCATTTACAACATTAATAATGTCTACACTGTATTTCTGATCAATTTGATGTTATTTTAATGGACAAAAAAAGTACTTTTCTTTTGAAAACAAGGACATTTCTAAGTGACCCCAAACTTTTGAACGGTAGTGTATATATTTTTTTACTCCATATACAAACTTATACATCTGCCCAGACCCGCATGCTCACACCCCCATCCCTAGTGCCTGCATTATTATTTGCCACTTGGCCTTAAATTTTATCAATTTGTTTTCTCGGTCGCCTATGCTATTTCAATATTTCAATAATAAATCATTAAAGTTTTCCATTGTGAAAATGATGGCGGATTGATTGATTTCCACGTTTTTAGTATACGTTTTTTCAAGATGAGCGATGAGAAGAGAATCTTCCAGCCCATTGGGTATCTCACTACACCCCCATATGCCATGTCTTGAATGCAGACAGATGGATTAAAAGTAAGTTTACATTGTAATACTTCTGACAGCCAACTTTCTAGCTCCGTCCACAACTTTCTGACTTCATAGCGTTCCCAGAAAGCATGGAATATTGAGTCATTCTTAGTGAGTTTTCCATGGATAGGATTCCCCACTCTGCTTCATCCAGGCGCCCCGCGTTGAGGGCTATCTTGTTGTTGATGGCAGACAGACAGGGTGTTTTCCAGGGTTGTCACTTTGCCCCCTATCTCACTGAGCTGAGAGTTAATGCCATCTAGTTTGTTGTGGAGTTCTGTATGGTGGGATCTCAGCTCGGAAATAATTTATTTGACAGAGGACGTGGTTGGCAGTTGTTGGGCCTCGGGAGGTGGCGGGTCCTCCTGCTCCTGGCTAAAGGCGCTAGCATTTTCTGCTGCTATTGCTCGAGTCCTGGTAAAAATGTCACATTTAATGTCGCCTTTTGTAGCTGCCATGGCCTTTTTGACCAAAGATAGTGGGTTTTAACTTGAAAGTGGAGAATAGATTAATATTTGAAAATAACTTGTGTGGAGCTCTCAGTTTATGCAGCTCGTTCAAGGGTCATGCGATTCCCCCCTTATTTCTAACCAGATGTAAAATGTTCCTGTTTTGATTAATTTAATAGAGTAAGTTAGGTCTGCTCTATAGCAAATTAACATACCCCTGAGTCTCTTCCTTGTTTCACACCTGGTAGTTTGGTGGATGGGACTAACAGCTCTCTGTAACCTAGAGGGCAACCAGTGGGTCCGTCTCCTCTATAGCATGTTTCTTGTAGGATGACAATGTCTGTATTTCCGATTTCTTTGGTGAAGTCTGGGTTCCTGCTCTTTAGGCCAAAGGCCTTGTATTATCCAGCATGAGATAGTAAAAGCTTTGCGTTCCATAGTGTCCAGTGTTGCTATTTCTGTGGTTTAGGTTCGGACGATTAGGTGCGAGCAGAACATGCTGAGCATCTGATACATGCCTCTTAAATCAAATCACATTTTATTGGTCACATGCACGAGCCCATTCCCAACAGTGGTGTCTGCTGGGTCCTGTGTTGTCTGTCCCACTCTGGTGTTGAGGCTGTGGTCCGGGTCTGAGGTGGGCTGTTCTACAGGCTTCTTTGGGGGAGTGGCCTGCTCTCTGTCACACCTCAGATTTCTCACCTCTCCCTCACTCTCTCACTCTCTCTTTCTCTCTCTCTCTCTCTCTCGCTCAATTCAATTCAATTCAATTTAAGGGCTTTATTGGCATGGGACACATATGTTAACATTGCCAAAGCAAGTGAAGTAGATAATAAACAAAAGTGAAATAAACAATAAAAATGAACAGTAAACATTACACTAACAAAAGTTCCAAAAGAATAAAGACATTTCAAATGTCATATTATGTGCAAATAGTTAAGGTACAAAAGGGAAGATAAATAAATGGATAAATAAATTGTATTTACAATGGTGTTTGTTCTTCACTGGTTGCCCTTTTCTTGTGGCTACAGATCACAAATCTTGCTGCTGTGATTGCACACTTTGGTATTTCACCCAATAGGGAGTTTATCAAAATTGGGTTTGTTTTCAAATTCTTTGTAGGTATGTGTAATCTGAGGGAAATAATTCTCTCTCCTTTCTCCTCCTGGAGTACCAGAGATAGCAGGCAGCAGCGTATGATGTTGCTTTCCCTTCAGCTTGGGGAGGAGAAGTCTTGTAGCTCTGCTAAAGACGATCATTTGAGAACCTCTGAAACAAGGTTCCCCTTTGCAAAACACAGGGGCACACAGATGCTGCAATCAGAAATAATGAGTGGAAATGTTGGAAACCGTCCCTGATGGTGAAAATGTTGACAACAACAACAAAGATGGTGGTGGTTGACTTGCTGTGATGGTGGGTATGATAATAAAGATTCCGACCTATTAGGTTTTAGGAAAGAACCGGATGATGATAGTGGTGGTAACGACAATGATGAAGATGAAGTCCAAAAGCTTTAGCAAAAAACCTAAGGTGATTGTAACGAGAATGATGAAGAGTCTGACGAAGAGGCTGTTTAAGACAGTCCTATTATACACCCAATACCTCAATTTGGTCACATTTTCTACTCTATGTTGCCCAAAAAAATACAAAAAACATAAAGAAGCCAACCCATCTGATAAATCAGATACAATTACACTGCACAACGTGATAAAAGGATATCAATGATCTATTTATGTCGTAGAAAAAGAGAGCTGCTTGAAACATGAAACCTATTGAAGCCTATGGGAATTTCAAGGCAATGATTGATCAAAAAATGAAAGCTTATCAACACAGTTCCTTAACTCTGAAAACGAGTCACATCTGGTTAGAGAAACTGCCAGAGTAGCAGGTTTTTGCCCAGGAACAGAATGGCTATTGTGTTTCAGAAACCATTGTCTTTCTACAGAGTTGAAGCAGAAAAAAGCATACACAGTAGAGGACATGGGCTCTTTATCCTCATGAAAGGCTAAAGGATGAGACTGACCTTTCTAGCATCAGCTGGGCTTTGGGAACAGAACACACAAGGGCAACTCTTTCTGGCTTTTCCCCTTCCGCTCTGGGGTATGTTTTACAAGCCAAAGACAGAAGTCCAAAGCACTATTACTTTTCACATAGACTCAGACACACAACTATTCCCTCCTTTTTATACACACACACACACACACACACACACACACACACACACACACACACACACACACACACACACACACACCACATAACACTGTTATCTGTACATGGCATCAGAGTAGGTCTGCAGGCTATGGAAGCAAAAAGAGAACATATCACTCTAGATTACATCAACACAAGGGCTTGATTCAATCAATACCATCAGAATCACTTACACACACACAGGTCTATGAACAGTACACAACCAAGACTCCGTGACCTGCGATCAGGGAGAGGGAAAACATGAACCTACACTGAAATAAACGATGATAATCCATTTACATTTTCATAACATTCTATTATCAACGTTCAATAATTTTTTTCATATCAACTCCAAATATTTTTTGAATATATGGCTTTGTTTTGTTTACTAGAGAGTGCATGAACCGTCTCACCTCCTGTAAACGTTAAAATCTCTGTTGTTCACACTACATACCTAAAGGCCTTTTGTGTGATGTTTCAATGGGTGCATCACTAGGTCATGGCTGAACAAGGGTCTGTGTACAGAAAACATAGAATGGGGCAGGCATATGGGGTGGAGGTTTCATATTTGTATAGGTAAACTAGCACTTGCGGGAAAAAGACTAGCCTATGGTTTGAGAGACAATGGGAATGGTCAGTGACGTTTAAAAACGTAACATCTAGTCACTTCGACACATCAGAGCACTCTTGTCAGTAGAAGAGTATAAAAGGCCCTATGACTCTGTTGAAGGCTACGGTGCCGACATCAAGCCCTCCAACCATGGGAAAGGTATGAGCTAACACACGTTTAGGTTACTTGTTTGATGACTGCTGATATAATTAGGGAGAGCACCAAATGCTGTTAGGCGTATAGTGAAGCTATTTTGCATGTAAGCTACGCATACAGTTTATGAAGCTATGTCAAATATTTCAGTTGTGAAACTAATACTAGTACATAAAAGGACTTGATACGAGGGACTTTTTTCCACTTGTTTTCCAAAAATTGTATTACTTGGATTATATAAAAAATCCCATCTATACTGGATAGGATAAACCAGGAACCCAAAGAAAAGGTCAATTAAAGATGCACTCTGGGAGCACAACAAATGTGCAACATATTGTACAAATTGGATTTGTAACATATCACAGGAATTGCAAAATGATATCATACAAAGCAATTTGTAACATATTACAACTGTAAGTGCTGTTATTGTGAAGTGGAAACGTCTAGGGCCAACAACGGCTCAGCCGTGAAGTGGTAGGCCACACAAGCTCACAGAACGGGACCGCGAGTGCTGAAGTGTCCTCAGTTGCAACACTCACTACCGAGTTCCAAACTGCCTCTGGAAGCAACGTCAGAAGAACTGTTCGTCCACAAACAAGCCTAAGATCACCATGCCCAATGCCAAGCGTCGGCTGGAGTGGTATAAAGCTCACCGCCATTAGACTCTGGAGCAGTGGAAACGCATTCTCCGGAGTGATGAATCACGCTTCACCATCTGGCAGTCCAACGGACAAATCTGGGTTTGGCGGATGCCAGGAGAACGCTACCTGCCCGAATACATAGTGCCAATTGTAAAGTTTGGTGGAGGAGGAATAATAGTCTGGGGCTGTTTTTCATGGTTCGGGCTAGGCCCCTTAGGTCCAGTGAAGGGAAATATTAACGCTACAGCTTACAACAGTTTCAGCATGACAATGACCCCGTGCATAAAGTGAGGTCCATAAAAAAATGGTTTTTCGAGATCGGTGTGGAAGAACTTGACTGACCTGCACAGAGCCCTGACCTCAACCCCATCAAACACCATTGGGATGAATTGGAAAGCCGACTGCGAGCCAGGCCGAATCGCCCAGCATCAGTGCTCGACCTCACTAATGCTCTTGTGGCTGAATGGAAGCAAGTCCCCGCAGCAATGTTCCAACATCTAGTGGAAAGCCTTCCCAGAACAGTGGAGGCTGTTATAGCAGCAAAGGGAGGACCAACTCCATATTAATGCCCATGATTTCGGAATGAGATGTTCTACGAGCAGGTGTCCACATACTTTTGGTCTTGTAGTGTATCTCAATATAGTGAGAGATATCTATGGTGTGCAGCAACCCTTTACATACCAGATAAACATACATAGCATAGGCACAATGCTTCTTAAGCTTGTCACATTTTCAAATACAACTATATTCGTCACGTACGTAGTTTACAGCATGTATAAAAGGTGCAGTGAAATGTGTCCGCTATTGGCCAATCAACACCACATCCATGAGTACTTCTTTCAGTCAAAAATCATTCGCCTTTTACTATCATCATTCTTGACTCAGTCTAAATAACACTATATATAAACTATTTTATACATTTCTGTTCTTCGTAGATTATCTTTTACGAAGGCCACAACTTCCAGGGCCGTCACTATGAGTGCAACAGCGACTGTGCCGACACCTTCGGGCACTTCAACTACTGTAACTCTATTAGGGTGACCGGCGGTCACTGGGTGGCCTACGAGAAGCCCAACTTCAACGGCTACCAGTACATCCTGAACCAGGGCGAATACCCAGACTACCACCGCTGGATGGGCTTTAACAACTGCATCCGTTCCTGCCAGATGTTCCCCCCCGTAAGTCAATCAAATTGATAGGGTTAACCCTGCCACACATCAAACTGTGCTTTAGAAATCAGCATCAATCACCAGCCTTTTGATGTCATTTATAGATAAGGAGAGGAGTCAAAGCATGAAATCTCTGTGGCAAGGTCCACAAGGAGATCCAGTCATGTTATAAAGGAATAGGCTGCACACCCCCAAAGACTTCTTCATTTTCATTCTATTCATCATCGCTCAGTGTTTTTGGCAGTTAAGAAAAAATATATTATGCTTTGAACAGTTGCTCCTCATTTGACTGAACATCTCTTTCTAAAGGAAGCAAGTCTCTGGTATTATTCGATGTGTAGAAATGTATGTTTACCTCTACTGTGAACCTCTGTGATCATTTGACCCCTAATCACTTCATGTCCTCCCTATCCTCTCCTTTCTGTCTCTTCCGCCAACAGTACAGAGGATCCTACAGGATGAGGATCTACAACAGGCCCGAGATGTCTGGTCACATGATGGAGTTCATGGATGACTGCCCCAACGTGTACGAGCGTTTCCGCCACCATGACATCTTCTCCTCCAATGTCATGGAAGGCTACTGGGTGTTCTATGAGCACCCCAACTACAGGGGTCGTCAGTACTTCCTCCGCCCCGGCGAGTACAGGGCCTGCAGCGACTGGGGCTGCCACAACCCCATGGTGGGCTCCTTCAGGAGAATGAGGAGTGGCCTGTAAGCTTCTCACCTCTGGACTGTAACAAAGTGATTAAACGTGCTGGTTTTTAAACATGGCTTCCCTGTGTGATTTTCTTTCCATCTCAAATCATTGGCAAACCAATAGCAAAGTTAGCTTGTGTGTAAATAATTAAGTTTCAGCAATTGGTAAGTGTTGGATAAAGTGTATGGCTATTAGACTGGGAAATTAGATGCCCTACAAGTTGACTGCACCCTCATTAAAGGTTTATTTGCACAAATCAGTTGTGAACAAGCATGTCAAAAGTATATACCGTTAAGTATATTATTGATTAACTAACTGATTGACTGAACTAACTGCAAATCAGAAACTCATTGCAACCAGTTAAATCTATTCAAAGATGTTTAGGAGGCCCTAGTCATTCTCTCCCTTCGGCTGTCTATACATTGCTGGCCTCCATGCCAATAAAGGCAGATGTTGCAACTCTTATTGTGGGACTTCGGAAAGTGCAGTTACAGTATTTTCCATAGAGAGAGAGAGTGCTTTTGACAGAGACAAAGAGCTACTGCTGTGGGCCAGTCCTATAGTTTTCTGTAGTCTATGGAGCACATTGTGCTGACGCGACAAAGCTTTGTGTCACATTTACAAAACCCTGATCCCTGCAGGGTCTATAAAAAGGTCCAGTAACGCTCACTACCCGGTCCGGTCTGAACTAAACACAGTCACAATGGGAAAGGTAAGCATGATCACACTATGCGTTTCACAGGGAAATACAGGAATGAGGCTCATTTAACTATTTTCTATGATAAACATGTCAACAGAATACGTTTCATATTTGGATTTGCTGGATAGTATTATAAATAACAAATTAGCTTGCAATTCATGCAGACATTAATGGCCATTAATGATAATGGATGGGGACTTTAGGAGATATTGAATAGAATGTGTCAAAGGCTCAAAGATCATGTGCAAGTATGAGTAGACTGGACAAAGGAGGGCTGCACAAATGCCTCAAAGGCAGCAGATGTCAAATGGCACCCTATCCCCCACATAATAAATGTTTAGCCAGGACAAAAGACATAAGAATATCATTATCAATCATTATTATTATTAATATTATTATTATTAATAGCCAACTATATGGGCAAAAGAGTGTTTGTCTGCTGCTGTAGGTTACTTAGTTGAATCATAACGTTACTGCTGTGAGAGTTGGCACACCTGATTTCTGCTAATTGCGCACTGCGGCCTAGCTCTCAAAAAACCCTTCTTCTCCGTCTGTAGGGTTTTCAGCAGTTACATTCGCCCACTGTTGGCTCCATGTGAATTACAATTCCGACGCTGTGTTTTAACATTTAGAAACTTCAATAATCATCGCTTTCAAACCTCTTTTCGAAACATATGCTGCTATGCCCCTTATCTTTCATATCAGCGAGAAAGAATCTTTCAAATAAAAAAAGATACACTTACTGTAGCAGTTTTGCACAGATCCACAAGCTGTGTGTGCCTCCAGTTGACAAACTAACCTCCTCCAAAGTTACACTTATGGGAAACACTATTTTTTCGATGCCAAAGTTACTTTTTTGTAACAGGTTAGGAGAACTTACGCAGCAGTTTAGGAGTATTAACGTAGCAGGTTAGGAGACTGAGGTTAAGGTTAGGAAAATGACTTTGTATTGAAGTGGCGTGAGAAGAATGTGTCCCTTATGCTTACACACGTGTCTGGAGCACGCTAGATAGCTAATTAGCACAGACTGCTGCCTATGTCTTCCGTCTGTCTTCCGTAAACAAGCGTGATAAGATGGAGATATGGCTGTGTGGGAACACTAACCCTAACCCTTTAAAGGTGTGTAGTAATTTAACCTTTTTTTTTCATTATTTCTCTCAGATATGAAAGATACATTCCTAGTGTTTCCAAAACCGTACCGCAAATGATGCGTTTTAACATTCAGAATGAGGGTTGGGGATCTTAACAAAACTCCCCCGACCAGAAGATACTATCGTCAATAGGCCCTAAAGTAAAAGTGTCTATAAATGGTTAACTGCAGCCAGACAATAAATTGATATTTTGCAACACATTATGTAGATTATTCTTGTATTTAAAAACGAACACTTTTGGTATGATACAATTTTGTAAATTAACAGATTAATTTAATTCACATGTAGGACTATATGGACTTCAATAAATGCTAGGTGCCTACTTGTGTAGGTAGGTAGGGTATCTTTTTGAATTTTACAAAAGTTTTTCACTTGTTCTGTCTTGCAGTTCAACTTAAAAGAAAACTCCACCCAAATACGATCTTTTGGTATTTGTTTCATTAGTCCATTGTTGACATACAGTTGAAGTCGGAAGTTTACATGCACCTTAGCCAAACACATTTAAACTCTGTTTTTCACAATTCCTGACATTTAATCCTCGCAAAAATTCCCTGTTTTAGGTCAGTTAGTATCACCACTTTATTTTAAGAATGTGCAATGTCAGAATAATAGTAGAGAGAATGATTTATTTCAGCTTCTATTTCTTTCATCACATTCCCAGTGGGTCAGAAGTTTACATACACTCAATTAGTATTTGGTAGCATTGCCTTTAAATTATTTAACCTGGGTAAAACTTTTCGGGTAGCCTTCCACAATAAGTTGGGTGAATTTTGGCCCATTCCTCCTGACAGAGCTGGTGTAACTTATTCAGGTTTGTAGGCCTCCTTACTCGCACACGCTTTTTCAGTTCTGCCCACACATTTTCTATAGGATTGAGGTCAGGGCTTTGTGATGGCCACTCCAATACCTTGACTTTGTTGTCCTTTAGCCATTTTGCCACAACTTTGGAAGTATAATTGGGGTCATTGTCCATTTGGAAGACCCATTTGCGACCATGCTTTAACTTCCTGACTGATGTCTTGAGATGTTGCTTCAATATATCCACATAATTTTCCTTCCTCATGATGCCATCTATTTTGTGAAGTGCACCAATCCCTCCTGCTGCCACCCCCGTGCTTCACGGTTGGGATGGTGTTCTTCGGCTTGCAAGATACCCCCTTTTTCCTCCAAACATAACGATGGTCATTATGGGCAAACAGTTCTATTTTTGTTTCATCAGACCAGAGGAAATTTCTCCAGAAAGTACGATCTTTGTCCCCATGTGCAGTTGCAAACCGTAGTCTGGCTTTTGTATGGCGGTTTTGGAGCAGTGGCTTCTTCCTTGCTGAGCGGCCTTTCAGGTTATGTCGATATAGGACTAGTTTTACTGTGGATATAGATACTTTTGTACCTGTTTCCTCCAGCATCTTCACAAGGTCCTTTGCTGTTGTTCTGGGATTGATTTGCACTTTTCGCACCAAAGTACGTTATTCTCTAGGAGACCTGAGCGGTATGATGGCTGCGTGGTCCCATGGTGTTTATACTTGCGTACTATTGTTTGTACAGATGGATGTGGTACCTTCAGGCGTTTGGAAATTGCTCCCAAGGATGAACCAGACTTGTAGAGGAGGTCTTGGCTGATTTCTTTTGATTTTCCCATGACATCAAGCAAAGAGGCACTGAGTTTGAAGGTAGGCCTTGAAATACATCCACAGGTACACCTCCAATTGACTCAAATGATGTCAATAAGCCTATCAGAAGCTTCTAAAGCCATGACATCATTTCCTGGAATTTTCCAAGCTGTTTAAAGGCACACTCAACTTAGTGTATGTAAACTTCTGACTTCAGCTTTTTTCAGGTCTCTCCAGAGATGTTCAATTGGGTTCGTCCGGGCTCTGGCTGGGCCACTCAAGGACATTCAGAGACTTGTCCCGAAGCCACTCCTGCATTGTCTTGGCTGTGCTTAGGGTCGTTGTCCTGTTGGAAGGTGAACCTTTACCCCAGTCTGAGGTCCTGAGCGCTCTGGAGCAGGTTTTCATCAAAGATCACTCTGTACTTTGCTCTGTTCATCTTTCCTTCGATCCTGACTATTCTCCCAGTCCCTGTCGCTGAAAAACATCCCCACAGCATGATGCTGCCACCACCATGCTTCACCGTAGGAATGGTGCCAGGTTTCCTCCAGACGTGACACTTGGCATTCAGGCCAAAGAGTTCAATCTTGTTACTCATGGTCTGCGAGTCCTTTAGGTGCCTTTTGGCAAACTCCAAGCGGGCTGTCATGTGCCTTTTACTGAAGAGTGGCTTCCGTCTGGCCACTTTACCATAAAGGCCTGATTGGTGGAGTGCTGTAGAGATGGTTGTCCTTCTGAAAGGTTCTCCCATCTCCACAGTGGAACTCTAGAGCTCTGTCAGAGTGACCATCGGGTTCTTGTTCACCTCCCTGACCAAGGCCCTTCTCCCCCGATTACTCAGTTTGGCCGGGCGGCCAGCTCTAGGTAGAGTCTTGGTGGTTCCAAACTTCTTCCGTTTAAGAATGATGGAGGCCACTGTGTCCTTGAGGACCTTCAATGCTGCAGACATTTTTTGGTACCCTTCCCCAGATCTGTGCCTCGACACAATCCTGTCTCGGAGCTCTACGGACAGTTCCTTCGACCTCATGGCTTGGTTTTTGCTCTGACATGCACTGTCAACTGTGGGACCTTATATAGACAGGTGTGTGCCTTTCCAAATCATGTCCAGTCAATTAAATTTACCACAGGTGGACTCCAATCAAGTAGTAGAAACATCTCAAGGATGATCAATGGAAACAGGATGCACCTGAGCTCAATTTCGAGTCTCATAGCAAAGGGCCTGAATACTTATGTAAATAAAGCATTTCTGTTTTTAATGTTTAATACATTTGCAAAAATTTGTTTTCGCTTTTTATTGTGTCTAGATTTATCAGATGTTTTTTTTTTTTTCATCCATTTTAGAATAAGGCTGTATGTGGAATGTGGAAAAAGTCAAGGGGTCTGAATACTTTCCTAATGCACTGTATATAATGAAACCAGAAGATGGAAGTCATTTGCTCCTCCTGTCAACGTTGTTTTGCTTGCTTTCTTTTGACATTTAACAATTATTTTACTAAATTGCTGGCATTCTTTCTAGCCTTTCAAAACATTGAACATCAAATGGGTCACGTGGTGATGAGCAGCATCACCTGTGACAAGGGAAGTGCGTGCAACAATGAAGTATCACCTGTGGGCAGGGCTTGGGGCCTCAAGGATGTGTGGTTTTTGGGATGTGAAAAAGAGAAGTGGATCATTTATTATTGGTCCAATAACACGATTTTCTTAGTCACATGTACTAAAAATATATATTATGATGATAGGCTTGATCTATTTCAATAACACATCATAAATGGTGCATATTGGATTGCAGTTAATGATAAAAATCATTTATATGAAAATGTAATTGTTTTTATTCTGTGCTATGTTATAAGAAACAAAATTAGAAGAGCCAAAACATTTCCTCAATATGTGTGTTATCATGTGTGTATAATTTTGATTTGAAGTTTCCATGTCTCTTTTGTAGATAATCTTCTACGAGGACAGGAATTTCCAGGGCCGCCACTATGAGTGCAGCAGCGACTGTGCTGAGATGCACAACCACTTCAGCCGCTGTAACTCCATAAAGGTGGAAAGTGGTTGTTGGGTGGCCTACGAGAAGCCCAACTACGCTGGCTACCAGTACATGCTGAACAAGGGCGAGTACCCCGACTACCAGCGCTGGGCTGGCTTCAATGACTGCATCCGCTCCTGCCGTATGGTGCCCCCTGTGAGTGTACCACATCGGGTGTCCTCAGTTCCACATAGTTTTCAGTCCCTTGAGTTGAGGGCCGCACTGTCTACTGTTTTTTTTCTACCTTAGCATTTATTGTCATTGCTTGGCTAGAGATGCTATGACAAATAGATTCACAAATTCCACCCTATTTTGAACACCTTTTTTTAACACGGTCAATTTCTTCTTCACAAACTTCATGGTTGAAGATATGTTTTATTCTCATTTTGGAACATTACCATCAATATATTGTTTTTCAAGTCAACAGTATAATTTACTATACCATTCTCCCTTTCGGCTGTCTTCTTCTTTCCCAGTATCGTGGAAACTACAGGATGAAGATCTACGAGCGCTCTGACTTCAAGGGTCAGAACATGGAGGTGATGGAGGACTGCCCCGACCTTCATGAGCGCTTCCACAGCCGTGACATCTCCTCCGCCAACGTCATGGAGGGTTACTGGATCCTCCACGAGCACCCCCAGTACAGGGGTCGTCAGTACTTCCTTCGCCCTGGCGAGTACAGGAGGCACAGTGAGTGGGGAAGCTCCAGCCCCACCATCGGCTCTCTGAGACGGGTCACCGAGACCCCCTGAAGGTCAACTGAGACCCCCTCTTCCTCCCCTAATGCAACCCTATTATAAATCCTGTACTGTACCCCTACCCTTTTATTGCTAGCACTGTTTGAGTGTTGTGTATCTACTGTGGTCTTCTGACCCTGAAATCACATTCATGTGATTGGGGGTTTTGGTCCAGTTGGTGTTGGGTCTTTGCTGCTCAGCTTAGACTGGGAAAGTAGACCTTGGGGCTCAGGCGATGCTCGTATGGTAACAGTGATGGTCTCTCTAGCTTGTTGTTACAGAGCAGAATGATGTGCTTTGCCAGTCCTCAACCTCCTGTCCTATTAGAACCAAAATAAATGAAAACTTGATGAAAGTCAACCAAAGGGCCTTTTGTTTTTATTAACTACTGTCATTATCAAAAGAGGTTACAGGAACACACTTTATTGCATACTTTTATTAATGGTGATTCTTTGGAGTTTCAAACAATAGTCATGGAGTTGGATAGCAACAGAGGGAAAGACACCAAGGTCCAACTCCACCAGTTTCTGCAGACTGATATGAGATCATCATTCCCCCCTCCCCCCACCCCTACACAAAGCAAAATTATCATGGAAACAGATATTATTATTTGAAGCCGGTTATTAAAGAACAAAAAAAGGCTATATGAGGATAGGCTTGTAGGAGACTTTATGAGATCACATGGTGCCGAGCAGGCGCTTTGGGTCCATGAAAGAAGCCCGTATTAGACCCACATCACAGGGCTAGCGCCAACTCAAAGAGGAAGAGTCAAAGTGTCCTGGTACTAGCCCCGAGCATCAAGCCCTCTCAGAACAAAAAAACTAAACCAAGTTTGCATCCCTGCTCATGCATTTTTCATCAGCCAGAGATACGAAACCCTTTCAGAAATAAATATCAATTATTGAAATTGTTAATTAGACGTCCATAATTGGCAAAGATACACATGAATAAATAACTTTGACCATTAATTATTGATTTTTAAAAAATTAAAGCTCAGCAGGGAACACTTTTGAGAGTCTCTAAAGATCAAGCAAAATAAGAAATATGAGTTTTGGCCTTGAGTAATGTTCAATTAAAGGACTGTCAACTTTGCTGTAAAAGTCCAGTGATTTGCCCTGCGTCCTCTGATATGTGTGGATTCCAATCCCCACGGTCGTCAGTATGTCAAGAGGGTGCAACATGGGATCTGGCTCTGCCTAAACGGGGAAACGTCAGATAAAAGATGACAGGAGATTCACAGGGAGGTTGACGTCTGTCGTAAATGGAAGTTAATGCAGGAGGTCATGAAGATGCAGTGATCTCAATCTAGTATCAGCTATGTACATTATGTACTGTATGTGTTCCAGTATGTTTACCTCTTTATGGTAATGCCGTAAACACGTATAGGCCCTACTAGGCCAAAAGCTGCATGATCCCTCATCAATAGGCCATTCTAGACCAGCAAAATATTCCTTAACATCCACGTATCCGACTCTCTACCTCCGCAAGTCATTCTTTGCGTTACAAATATCAAGCTCCTTCCAAAGAGAAACTACAAAAACAGTGAGATCTCAGTAGACCCCGTCTATTCTTCATCAATGAACCCTTTGTATTTGTGATGGGAGGCTGATTGAAGGGTAAGTAGTGCATTTTGGAAGATGAATTCTTTAGCTGTGAGTAGAAACCCACAGAACATACTCTGTGATTCCATTATTAGTCTCAGTTCTCTCCCCCTTCCTTTCATTTCTGATAGCTGGATAATTAAACCTCTATAGTATTGTCTTCCATCTCCCATGCCCCACTTACAGCAAAGTCTCATTCCCAGATGATAACCATTAAAAAGTCCCTTTTTAGACATTTGTTTTCAGATCATTATGACTTCTTTGGTGCTAATTTGTTATTTGTGGAAGTAGAAAGAGTGGTGGTAGGA
Source organism: Coregonus lavaretus (assembly GCF_964263955.1). Lineage (NCBI taxonomy): Eukaryota > Metazoa > Chordata > Actinopteri > Salmoniformes > Salmonidae > Coregonus > Coregonus lavaretus. The sequence continues at coordinate 11,310,667 of NC_140012.1, read as the reverse complement.
CAGAGACGGATATACATGTAAAAGCCCATACAAAAGAAATCCAATTAATATTCAACAAAAACTTTTATTTTCCAATACGGTCTATAAATTACTAAACACTTGAACTGATCTGTAGTGTGCGTTACTTGACATCAGATATAAAGCTCATAAGCTGGAATGTTACAGCAGCACTGTATCTTAAGGCAGTAGTCCCTCGGATGAGATGGGAAGCAGCTTGTCAATTACTGATCTTGTTTCTGACAGAGGCTCTGGGCAATGTAAATTCCACATAAATAGACATCATGAAAAAAGCAAAAGCAGGAGAATAAATCATTTGTATTCAAAAGAAGAACATAAAGTCTTATATATAAAATCTAACTGGAATGCTTATGAATCAGATCAGATCAATTTCTTTCTTATTCATTCATCTCATATTTTTATGATAAGACATTTAAGACTATTAAATATTGTTTATCCAGTGGTTAATCACTAGTCATTTAACTGCATATAAATAAGGATTGCAGTAATAATGTTAATAGCAATTCATACAATTTGTGACCATGAAGACCTATACTTCAAGCACTATATAAATGACACATCAGTACCTTTCCCAAATTAGGTTTAGCCTTAAACCAAGCATAAACACTGTTTGGTTGTGCAATTGTATCACTTCTAATTGAAGGACCACAATGGAAATAAGCTTTTAAACTTTATTGTGTTATCCTTGATGATTTTCTTCAATTGTATGTGGAGGCGTCACTGGCTGGAGTGCCCTTATGTCTAATAAATTCAATCAATCAATCAATTAAACTAAATGTAAATGTTAGTCTCTTGTGTGAGACCAAATCAATACTTTGAGGGTAAGGGTCTCACCTGATTGAGCAGCCATTCATAAGTGTATAGCACAACAGACCAATCAACAGGAACTAAAACCAAGGGGGAAACCTCTTGATAGTGATAATAACTCTGATGTAAACTAGCTTAAGCGAAAATTCCCATTAAGTGTGGGTCCTGGAGAGCATACGTACCAAACTCATCACTATTGCGCATAAGATCTTCTACACCAATTAAGGTCTGAACCAAGGATGTGAGACCTTCTACAGTCCAACAGGGTCAATGTTACCAATAATGAGTTGATTCACTGCTTGGTCACAGGCAGGGCCCATGAACAAGCAGCGACTGGAATACCGAGTGAGGTAAACACCGCAATTAAACTTTTGAGAGCCGAGGTAGAATTAAAATTGATGTAAACTCTGATCCAGACTGAATGAATAAGACAACGGGAGTGTTTTTTTGGTAGCAGGGGATAGCTTCTCTCTCTGGGAAGTGGTTGAGTGTGTCTCTATGTGGACCTCCCCTGTCAGTCCTCACTCTGGGCAGCCATCTGTCTGGGCTGTGGCTGTGTGACTGGCAGGTTCTCGTGGAGGTACTTCATGGTGCCGTGTTCAGAAAAGTCTGCTGCGGTGTGACCGTCTCCTCTCAGGACCCACTTGGTGGTGAGGAGACCGTCCAGGCCCACGGGACCCCGGGCATGGATACGAGCTGTACTGATGCCCACCTCAGCACCTAGAGGGAGGGAGGGAGACATGGAGTGAGTGAGTGGAGTAGTTGAACAGGAAGTCAGGTAATACAAATAAAACGATGCATACCCAGTCCGAAGCGGTATCCATCTGCGAATCGTGAACTGGCGTTCCAGAACACACAAGCACTGTCCAGCTGCTGCAGGAACTGCTCCGCTGTGTCCTCTGTAAGAATCATCATCACAACTACCATCATTGTCACAGTCATCATCTCTCTTCAGCTATATTTCCTCTATTACACACAATGGATCATTCAATTTAGTTCTACATATTATATAATCTGTGGCCACTAGATGGTAGAACTAAGACAGAAAATGCTCTGTCCTCTGCAGGGAACCAACTAAAAACCCATCTATAATTCAACCCATCTTGGATATTGTCAGTAAAGTACTCAATCAAAATGAATTATAAAACTTGAGGGGACAATAACTTTTAAGAAGAATATCAATCATATAACTAAATATAAATTAATAACACTGATCCCTAAGCAAAACCTGTTCTACATTCAAATCAGTTCTGTCCTCTTCAAAGTAGTCTCGTGGGGAGGTTTTACACGAAGCCAAAAAGTGCTGTCATTACTTATTAGAGAAAGAGAGGAAGAGAGAAGGGGGGAAAGATAGACAGACAGGTCTCTCTTGAAAGAGAGATTTGGTCTCTTTCACCCAGACTAACCTGGGTGAATCAAGGTGAGAAAAAAAAAGACAAAAGAGAAAGAAACTTCTCACAACTAACTATTACATAGTCATACCTACCGTTTTCGGTAACAATGACGTCGGTGTGGGAGCTGCCATATCTGTGGATATGATCTATAGCCTCCTGCATGCTGTCCACCACCTCGATGCAGCACTCCAGATCCCCGTACTCTGTCCTCAGAGACTTGACCTCCGATGGGCTAAAGGTCAGGTAGGAGGCGAACCTGGGGCCAGCGTGGATCTTCACCTAAAGGGGTCACACAGGGAAGGGGGTCATCATTACATACGGCGATCGGTCAATTAATCATCAATCGGGGAGTTAAGATTGTCTGACTCAGCCAGTTTAGCAATCATGTTTAATATGAGGGTTTCAGCATGGAATATCCTTTATATTTTTACATGCTTTTATTTATTTTATTATGTCAATATGTCTTTGTTTTAAATGTCTTGACGCCAAACCGTTGGCAGTTGTGAAAAGTCAGTAGTTGGAAGAGTTGCAGAAATAATAGCAAATTATGTTATTGTTGATTTGATAATTTTTTCATTAATCAGGCTATTTTCTCTTGAACCATATGGTCTATCTACTAGAGACTCATGGGCAATACAGACAGTTATACAGATCAAGAAAAAATGAATATTTTATATGAATACATTTTTTAAAAAAAGTTATTAAGAGTATAAATTACCAAAGACTTCCATAGATAGATCTGTCATTGCGAATCACAACCTAAGTTTTAGTGATACTTGGAAGTCTTTTTGTTATGATTATCATCAACTGGATTGTAAATTGTTAAGTGTTCATTTTTGTGAATTGGGGTTTTAGAAGCATAAACCATCAACAATGAGACATGAAAAATGCAGTTAATTAACATGTGTAAACCCATCCACCTCAACCCAACCTCATGGAAATAATAAATATTTGATTTGAAGTTGTAGTCAAATGTAACCAACCATTCCACCAAACAACCAGCCAGTCGGCCATTACTGTGATTTGAACCTGTATTTAAGAGGAGATGAAGAGGAGGATAATATCACTTGTGGTACACTTGTTTATGTCAGTGTGTCTGTACCAGTGTATTTGAGTGTGTGTGTGGTCTTACCCGTTCGGTGCGGAGCATGTCTATGATCTGGTCAAACAGAGTGGTCCTGAGGATGTCCCTGTGCACCAACAGCGTTTCCATAGCATTGCAGGCCGCAGGGTAGTCACATTTAGAGTCTCTGACTGGAGAGAGAAAATGTCAATCAACCACTCCTTGTACTTCATTGGTAGTAAATTCAAACGTGTGTGTGTGTGTGTCGCTGGAAAGGTCGCCGGTTTGAATACCCGAGCCGACAAGGTGACAAATCTGTCGATGTGCCCTTGAGCAAGGCACTTAACTCTAATTTGCTCCAGAGGCGCCGTACTACTATGGCTGACCCTGTAAAACCACACATTTCAAAGCACCTATCGGTGTGTGACATTAAAACATCTTTTTTTAAATCTTTTTTTTATTCAGTGACAGGTGTGTCTGTGTGTATTGTCCCACTGACCGATCTTGATGACCTTGTCGATGGTGGCCTCTGAGTCGATGTAGACGTGGCAGATGCCCTCACTGTGGCCCAGCACTGGGATGCTCTTGGCTGCTCTCTGGATGTTCCTGACCAGCTGGGACGAGCCTCGCGGGATGATCAGGTCTATCATCTTATCTAGTCTACACAGGTCCTCCACCTCCTCACGGGTACTCACCTGGAACACGCATAGAATATATACAGTACCAGTCAAAAGTTTGGACACACCTACTCATTCAAGGGTTTCTTTACTTATTTTCTACATGGTAAAATAATAGTGAAGACATCAAAACTATGAAATAACACATATGGAATCATGTAGTAAGCAAAAAAAGTGTTAAAGAAATCAAAATATATTTTATATTCTTCAAAGTAGCCACCATTTGCCTTGATGACAGCATTGCACACTCTTGGCATTCTCTCAACCAGCTTCACCTGGAATGCTTTTCCAACAGCCTTGAAGGAGTTCCCACATATGCTGAGCATTTGTTGGCTGCTTTTCCTTCACTCTGCGGTCCAACTCATCCCAAACCATCTCAATTGGGTTGAGGTCAGGTGATTGTGGAGGCCAGGTCATCTGATGCAGCACTCCATCACTCTCCTTCTTGGTCAAATAGCTCTTACACAGCCTGGAGGTGTGTTGGGTCATTGTCCTGTTGAAAAACAAATGATAGTCCCACTAAGCGCAAACCAGAATGCTGTGGTAGCCATGCTGGATAAGTGTGCCTTGAATTCTAAATAAATCACCGACAGTGTCAACAGCAATGCAACCCCACACCATAACACCTCCTCCTCCATGCTTCATGGTGGGAACCACACATGCGGAGATTATCCGTTCACCTACTCTGCGTCTCACAAAGACACGGCGGTTGGAACCAAAAATCTCCAATTTGGACTCATCAGACCAAAGGACAGATTTCCACCGGTCTAATGTCCAATGCTCGTGTTTCTTGGCCCAAGCAAGTCTCTTCTTCTTATTGGTGTCCTTTAGTAGTGGTTTCTTTGCAGCAATTCAACCATGAAGGCCTGATTCACGGAATCTTCTCTGAACAGTTGATGTTGAGATGTGTCTGTTACTTGAACTCTGTGAAGCATTTATTTGGGCTGCAATATCTGAGGCTGGTAACTCTAATGAACGTATCCTCTGCAGCAGAGGTAACTCTGGGTCTTCCTTTCCTGTGACGGTCCTCATGAGAGCAAGTTTCATCATAGCGCTTGATGGTTTTTGCGACTGCACTTGAAGAAACATTTCAAAGTTTAAATTTTCCGGATTGACTGACCTTCATGTCTTAAAGTAATGATAAACTGTCGTTTCTCTTTGCTTATTTGATCTGTTCTTGCCATAATATGGATTTGGTCTTTTACCAAATAAGGCTATCTTCTGTATACCACCCCTATCTTGTCATAACACAACTGATTGGCTCAAACGCCTTAAAAAAGGAAAGAAATTCCAGAAATTAACTTTTAACAAGGCACACATGTTAATTGAAATCCATTCCAGGTGACTACCTCATGAAGCTGGTTCAGAGAATGCCAAGAGTGTGCAAAGCTGTCATCAAGGCAAAGGGTGGCTACTTTGAAGAATCTAAAATGTAAAATATATTTTGATCTGTTTAAACTGTTTTGGTTACTACATGATTCCATATGTGTTATTTCATAGTTTTGATGTTTTCACTATTATTTTACAATGTAGAAAATAGTAAAAATAAAGAAAAAACCTTGAATGAGTAGGTGTGTCCAAACTTTTGACTGGTACTGTATACACACAGTTACACACACAAAATGTGTATGCATTCCTATTACTATCAAGAGATTGTCATATCAGGACTCAAAATAAACTCTACGGCATTCTAGGATTAATTTTTCTATAGGGGGAATACACTGTGCTACATTGTATTCATTTCTCCGTTGAGTATGTACAGGACAGCACTCTACTTAGGAAAGGAGGAATGAAAGGATGCGTTTGCATGGTGTCTGACTATATTTACTACTGGACGAGTAACACAGAATTCGCCCATGCCTAGTGTTCTATGATTTAGAATACTATGATTTCAGTATAATGTATGGTATTTAAATATTTTCCATGACGTTTTTTCTTAAATGGGATGTTTTTTTCCAGCTAAGATTACCAGCTGTACAGCCTCTTTGACCCCGTGGATGTCCAGTGCTTCCTGGGTCAGCTCATGTAAGACGCGGTTGGTGTTGGCTGCTTCCTTACCCCCCTTCGCCAGCAGAGCATTACCGCTGGCTATGGCTAGAGCTGATACCTACACACAAATGAGAGCAATAGCCTTTTACCCACAGAACTGCATAACCACCAGCACGAACACCACCCCATCTTACCAAAAGATGATCCGCAATGCACACACACATCCCCAAACTCTCACACACACAGACAAGTCCAAACACACACACCAACATTACCTGTGGCAGGCAGTCGGGGCGGGCCTCGAAGATGACCAGCAGTACTCCTATGGGCACAGTGATCTGCTCCAGCTCTAAGTTGTGGGCTACTCTGGTCCTACGCAGCACTCTGCCCACACTGTCCTGAGAGGCCACAGCTATCTGTCTCAGACCTATAGCCAGGCTGTTTAGCTTGGCCGGGGACAGGCTCAGACGATTGAGCAGGGCTGACGACAACTGGCCTGATAGGGGATGGAGAACACAAATAAATAAATATAGTAGAAAACCCCTGATATCACTTCAATTACTCAGTGCTGCTCTTATATACGTTCAAATGCAACAGCACCCTCAAATTATCAACATCCTATCATAGTCCCACAATGGGATGTTGATAAGTAAATGTCCCTACAAGTAGGACCTGTTTTGACAAATACCATAGATTCATTCAGAGAGATAGACAGACATGACAGCAATAGTTACCTGCATTGACTGCTAGATCCATGTCCACCTTGTTAGCAGCAAGGATCTCCTCTTTCTTCTCAACCAGCAGGTCCGCCAGGTAACAGATGATCTCACGTCTCTGGGGCGGAAACAATGAATTAAGATTCAAACAGTAAGAAGTGCTACTGACACACCTGGGATCACGTATACTGTATAACTGGGTCTGACCTGGTCTGGGTGCAGGGCTGCCAGGGTTCTGCCTGAGTTCCGGGCCAGCTCAGTCTGCTGCTCCACGGTGGGGCCTGGAGATAGACACATTACCGTGATGAGCACAGACAACAGATACAAACAGCAAAAGGGACCATTGGACATCAGCGTGCATCATCGTGATCATTATCCTAATCTTATTCATTAAAATAACTACAATAATCATCATCATCATTATTATCACCATCATGATCCTCACCATAATTATCACCGTTATCATTATGCTCATTGTGACCATCATCATCATCATTCTAATAACCTTCATCATCAGTGTCAGTCACACAGAGATGACCCAGTAGAACTCACCGGCAGGTTTGACCTCGGAGAAGAAGGTGCCCACTTTCTTGCCCTCCACGATGTCAGTGATCACGTGGCCCGTCACCTTAGGGTGGGTACCGTTGGCGATGACTACTGATGTGCCCCCCTGTAAGGCCCACAGGGCAGCCTTTACCTGGGGGGTAGAGGGGGGATACACTTAGCTCATTTGAATGTCCCACTTGTTTCTCGAGTAAGGATTTCACCCCCAATGTAAAGACTTGCCTTGGGGGTTTATGCCAAATCTCACTCTGACACACAGAGTTCCAAAGTCTGTAACTAATTCCAAAGACTTTCTTAAAATCTGATTACAGACATGTAGTCCTCCACGCTTACATGTATTGAACGACACAGTTTTCTATTCTAATCTACGCGTCTTTGTAATTACCTTTGCCTCCATGCCTCCTATCCCCACCCTGGATTTTGTCCCATAGGTGATCGACTGCTGGTCACCAGGGTAGAAGATGTCAATGAGTTTGGCGTCATCCGTTCCAGGAGGGCTGTCGTACAGTCCTAGAAGAGATAGGAGGTAACTATGGTTACATGATTGTTTACTTTAGTGCTAGCCTAACATGGGCAAAGACTACCTTCCTGTCCAATCCATCAGTGATTTCCAAATACAACCAGGGTCGTGTTTATTAGGGTACGCAACGGAAAACATTTTTAAAGGTTTTCTGATAGAAAACGAAAATGTTTCCTATTGTACAGGTTGTCACGGCCTGTTTCAGTCTGTTTTCTTCCATTCAGTGCATAATAAACACAACCCAGAAGACCTGAAGGGTATACTACGAAGCAGGTTAAACAACCAGAAATAACTACTGATTTCTGGTTCATTAAGAAAGCTAAACTTCAATGTGTTTTTGGTTGTTGAGTCAATTAGACCAAAATTACAAATTATTTCATAATATGTAGGCACTTTAGCTGGCTATCTCCTTGATCCTACTTTGTAGTATACTAGTATACCCCTCTGTAGTTCCCCCTCTTTCAGTAACGCTCCTAAATGACGGTGCATTGTTTTGAGCCAGAGTGCAGGCAGATGGCGCGTTCCCTAATGGGTGTTAATATGTTGCTGTGTTAGCAGCGTACCTTCTACGTCAGAGAGAGCGATGAGCAGGTCTGCCTTCATCTCCACAGCCAGGCGTGCAGCCAGACTGTCATTGTCCTTTATACTGATGACCTAACGTGGAGGAAAACACACCGAGTTAGTCTCACAGAAAGACATTGAAATTGATGGGGTAATTTAATAGACTGTTTGCTGACATTTGTCATCAGTCGAAATGGAGGTCAGTGTATAAGAAAAATGTGTCATTAAAATCCAAGCTTTTTATTATAAAGTGAAGCACCACTATGTAGATTGGCTATAGTTGATATTGGCTTTAGTACTGTGTGGGTTAGCAAAGCTACTGACACTACTACTAGTACTAAACAACTAAAGATTGTAGTGTGTTTTCTACACCGGAAGAACTTGTTCGTTCCGCCTAAGCTTGCGGAAGGAAAAAATAAGTGCGCTTCTACCTCCAGGAGTGAGCCCAGACAGCCACACTTTTAGGCCCAGTCGGCTACCATATAGAAGAAACTACAGCGATGCATGTACCTCTCCCAACTCCTCAACTCTCCCTGCATGCACATCCTTTGGGGGGAAAGGAGGGGTAGCGGGCGGGTAGAGCGAGGCGGTGAAGAGAACCAGCTGTATGGTAGTATGCTTGCTGCTAACACTACACCGCTATACACACCCCTCGCCCCTGTCCTGCCCGCTCCGGACCCCCCCTGTGCTCTGTACCCACGTTTACCCCCTGGAGGTCGCTGTTGGGCTCGGGTGGGGGCACCACGGCGTCGTTGGTGTTGATGATGGGCACAATGTTCATGCGGAGCAGCTCCTGCAGTGTGCTGTTTAGGTTCCGCCGCTTCTGGTCGTCGTGGAAGTCCAAGTTGGTGACTAGGACCTGGGATTAAATCAGAGCAAATCCTCTTTCAATTCAATACAACTTCATTGAGAGGTAATTGTGCTGGGTAACAGTGTGAATTCAAATACATAGAGAAAGTGTGCATACCTGTGCAGTGCATGTGCTATACTGCGTGAACATGGCCTCATACAGGGCCATCAGGCCACTCTGTCCAGCTGCCGCACAGGCCCGCGCCTCCAGAACTGGTACTGACTGAAACCGACAGAGAGAAAGATTGAGAGAGGGAGGAATATTTTGAGTAGATTTTTTATAAGTTGATTTCACCATATTTTGGAGCAGTTTGTATAAGACTTGGGCCCGTATCCACAAAGAGTCCCAGAAAGGAGTCCTAATCTTTCCATATAAGCTTATTCATTATGATCTAAAGGGAAAAACTAATCCTAGATCAGCACTCCTACGCTGAGAGGCTTTGTGGATATGGGCCCTGGACTCATCATGTCTTTGAGCTGGTAAGGTTCTATAAGAACTGGACTCTGCATAACAAGTAGTCTCACCATGTCTTTGAGCTGATTGTGTCCAGAGTGCAGGGCCTGTCTGACACTCTGGGAGAGCAGGATCTCGTGCCTCAGTCTCTGCTTGCCGAAGGCCACCGCACCGCTGGTGACGATCATCATCTCTCTCCCCTGGTTCTGTAGCATGGCCACCTGCAACACAAACAAACTATCTCAGTGACCCACATTTAAAGCCTTCCAAGTAGCCTTGCAACAATTAATAAACTACAATAAGCAGACAGTTGTTAAAATACATGCTTTAAGCCATGTCTTGTGTGAAAGTCTTGTTCTCCTGTCAGCCTTTTTACCTTTGACCTTCCTCACCTGCTCCACGACGGAGGCCAGCCTGCCCAGCGCCAGGCCGCACTCGTCACCCCGGGTTACCACGGCGCTCCCCAGTTTGACCACAATCCTCTTGGCCTGGCGGAGCTCCCCACGATGAGCAAAGGAGTTACTGTTGGCACGCGCCAGGGACACTGTGAAAGAACAGTGAAACGTTACTACCCTGCCTTATGGTGGTGCCAATCTGAAGCACTGGTCAAATGCTTTAGAAATGTATCCTTATTGCCTCCCTTACTTGGTTAGCTTGAGGCAATGTTCATAAACACTGTGCCTAACCAGCATGAGCACACACATCAGTACATCTCCTACCAGTAAGATTGTGTGGTAAGTGTGTGTTCAGGGTTCTGTTTTGTTCCATCATTGATGATTTAAAAGTGTTAGGCAAACAGAGCAGCCAGGACCCCCTCACCCCCCTCCTAAATTCCCTGGTATCCATGGAGTTGGAAAATGCAGGGTGCAAACTGCCACATCAGCACGGCAACTGGCAAAGCCATCGCTGACTGCACACATCTCTCCACTAAAGAGCTCTCCACTAAAGCGCAGTCAACCGCATGAGAGAGAGGGAGATAGAAACAGAGAGGGGAAGAGAAAAAGACTGGGGTGGGGGGTAATAACAGAAACAAAGAGATAGATAAGGATGGACAGAAAGGGATAGGCCTCCATTATCTTGATGCAATCAATTCCAACTCATGTTAAGAGTGCCCCAGGAGGATAAACAAGTACGCACAGGTATGCAAGATGATGGCATTAAAACGATTAGGACTTCATCAATTTAGGGAACTAGGCTATCCTTCTTGCTTGAGGGAAGAAAACAAACAAATACATCACTGGCTTGTCGTCCCATATTAAGGCTTACATATGTTATGCAGTTATCATGCCATTACTAAAATCTCAAGCTACAGAAATAATTGAAATTGAAATCACTGGAATAACAGCCTAATATATAACAGCCTAATACCATGGAGTTACAAGCGCCATACTCTACCAATTGAGCTACAGAGGACCAATGAATGTATGCATGTTTGCCAGTCCCACTTGCCTTGTGTCAGTGCTTTAGCTAGAAGAGGGCAGATGATGGTGCGTTGAGTCCTGGGGAGCCCAGCACACAGAGACAGCCTCTGTAGCAGCATGGTCAACTGACCCGCACTTCCAACAGCTAGAGAGGAGAGAGAAACATTTCATCACTATCAAATCTTCAATATTCCAAGTTCTCTCTTTTCATTTCTTTGACTTGACGAATTCACATCACAGCTCAACATTTAAAAGTCACAAAAGTAAGGATTACGTTTTATTGAATGGCATTTGGTCATTCTTTTTGCATTTGGATAAAGGACAGAAAAACTCACACTAATACTTGCTTATCCTCCAAGTCCTGTTTATGTCTGTTATGCAGCCACGTCTATCAAGCCCATCTCGTTTAAAAAAGGACTACTCTCCAACCTCTTTGTTCCACATTCCAGACAGTATAAACAAGGCCTGCCCTAAACCAATAGGAGAGCTGAAGCCGGTCTAAATCAGAAACTCCTCCCTCTCATGTGCTTTTAAGTAGCTGATGAAACTATCCCTGCCCCTTGCAGGATCACTTATTATGTGCCCCTTATTGATTTTTAAAAAAGGCAGAGCAACTCATGTCGGTCTCTTCTCAAGAATGACAGTTCAAACAGAACATATCACCCACACAAAGCTTTCATTGTCAACAACTTGTCACAGAGCAGCCCGAGATAGAATGATTTGTATCATGCTCGGACAGCAAAGGCTCTAGCTCCACATGGCTGTTCCAGAATGAGCAGTTAGCTACCTGGTTAGCTAACTAGCTACTTACTATACAGGTCAGGTGGCTATGTGTGCGTTCACTCACTCACCACCTGAATTCGTTGCAAATTCTTGCAAAACTTCGCCCGCCACAACACACTCACACGTTACAGTACACGCTCAGTGATTTATTTCATTTAAATTATAGGGCTTCACTTCTCTTTCGGGATGGTGAGGGGAAAGTCATTTGGGAAAGGATGGCTGCGCGTAAACGGAAGTTACGGAACCATAAACCTAGCCCAGTGATTGGAAAGAAATCAGACGTAGGCAAAGACTGGGCGCGTTCCAGGTTACCCTATCACAACACAGCTGATTCAAATAACCAACTCATCATCCAAATCAAATCAAATTGTATTTGTCACATGCATCGAATACAACAGGTGTAGACCTTACAGTGAAATTCTTACTTACAAGCCCTCAACCAAAATGCAGTTTTAAGAAAAATAAGTGTTAAGTGAAAAATAGATAAGTAAAAATAAAAAAAGAAGAAAAATAACAAATAATTAAAGAGCAGCAGTAAAATAACAGTAGTGAGGCTATATACAGGAGGTACCGGTACAGAGTCAATGTGCGGGGGCACAGGTTAGTCAAGGTTATTGAGGTAATATGTACATATGTGGGTAGAGGTAAAATGGCTATGCATAGATAATAAACAGCTTTGATTATTTGAATCAGCTGTGCATTGCAAGTGTAACCGGTGTGAAATGGCTAGCTAGTTAGCGGTGCGCGCTAGTAGCATTTCAATCGGTGACGTCACTCGCTCTGAGACCTTGAAGTAGTTGTTTCCCTTGCTCTGCAAGGGCCGCGGCTTTTGTGGAGCGACGGGTAACGGTGCTTTGAGGGTGACTGTTGTCGATGTGTGCAGAGGGTCCCTGGTTCAAGGCCAGGAAGGGGAGAGGAGAGGGACGGAAGCAACACTGTTACCCGTTGCAGAGCAAGGGAAACAACTACTTCAAGGTCTCAGAGTGAGTGACGTCACCGATTGAAATGCTACTAGCGCGCACCGCTAACTAGCTAGCCTTTTCACACCGGTTACACAAGGGCAAAAACCAAAACGCGCACACAGGGAGGGGCCCTGAACCGAGTTTGGGAAACCTTGAGCTACACTATTGACAAAGACAGAGATATTTAACAATCATTTATTATATTGATGTTCCTGAGAAGTCAGTTGTCTTTTTTTTTTTTTTTTTTGCCACTGGGCTGGCAGGTAAGATTTAGTTTGTCCCTGTCTCTGGCCCACACTCCAGTACAGTAGGTGGCGGTAATGCACCATAACGTTGGATAGCAACCACCGATAAGCCCCACTGAAGAAGAAGAAGTCAGTTCTCCAGAGTTGAGTGATCTGATCATTATGTGCAGCGCGACTGATGTAAAGACGACTTGGAACAGGCCCTTGGTCATAAAGTGCGAGTGTCATGTGATAACCATTGTTGGAAAAAAAAAGTTGTTTAATCATAAATCACCCCATATTGCAAAATACTCCAGCGTCGATTCGATTGAAAGATAATTTAACTGGTTTGAGCTTTTACATCGAAAACAGACGAAGGTAAATAGCACATTTTATTTATTTTGTCTGGCGTTACGCCTAACCAATTGATTTTATGCTTAACTTGCTCTGCTAGCCAGCTAGCTAAGTTTGCTAGCAACAACTGTCAGCTCTGCCATTCATTGTTTTGATCAGCTAATAATGATGGACTTGTTTTCTTGCAACTATCTTTAGGCTATATGAAGAGTATGCATTGCAGTTCCCTGCTTGAATAACACATCTGACGATATTCCCTCATCTGCCGTCTTGCTCTTCTCAGATTCTCTCAACACAATGGTACGAGATTCTTTGGACCAAAATATTTTTCAATTTGGTTGAGACCAAATTAAAATGATTGTAACTATCTTGCTTGTTTACTAATTAACTAAGTTAGCTACATTACTTTGAAATGAGTTGAACGTGCTGAAAATCCACTGATAACATTTGAGCTATATCATTTTTTCTGGTATGGGCTAATAGATGAGTTATAATAGGTCCCCACACCCCTTCAATGGTCACGTTGCTCTCCATATGGTCATATGGTACTTTCTAGAGATTGGAGATTACATTTTCAGTGTGATGCAGTATGTATAAATATTTGCCTAGAAAGTACATGTGTATGGAGTTATGAACAGATTTCTGCATTCTTAGACTGGGCAAACCCGTCCACAGTATCTACACCTACAGCTGAACAGGTCAGGGTTCCATAGCCGCAGGCAGAAGAGTTGAAACTGGAGCGGCAGCAAGACCAGGTGGACTGGGGACAGCAATGAGTCATCAGGGCAGGTAGTCCTGAGGCATGGTCCTAGGGCTCAGGTCCTCCGGGAGGGGAGGGAGATAGGGAGCATACTTAAATTCAGAGAGGACACCGGATAAGACAGGAGAATAACACCAGATATAACAGACTGACCCTAGCCCCCCGGCACATAGACTATTGAAGCATAGATACTGGAGGCTGAGACATACATTTCCCATTGTGTTTATTTGTTAAAGGGCCAGCAATAATAGAGAGCATTCGTTTGCTACATTTTATGCTCTTAACTTTTTGAACTTATCCTTGTTTTATCCTTTTAGATCATAGCCTGATTTTTAAGCCGTCGTTGTATTTTTCTATTTATTCAAATAAATTCAACATTTTGGAGTTAAACTGTACCCGGCTTCAAGAAACCTTTCTATGTGCACAAGGTAATGGCCAACTTCGTCATAACACGAGTCTTAGGTTTTCTTAATCCCTCTTCTCAAACTGTGCAGATAGGGGTGGTGTGTCTGGCCCTCCTAGGCCTGACCTCAGCCCTGATTTGTCCCGATGGTGGGATGTGTGAAGATGGGAACACCTGCTGCAAGACCCCCAGCGGTGGATATGGCTGCTGTCCATTACCAAATGTAAGTGATTAGTCTCTGGTCGTCTAAAGTTTGTATGTGAGTGATTGCTTGATTAAATGAGGTAACTGCAGGACAGATTGTCGGTCCAGCTGACCCTGCTTTGAACTGGTAGTGTGAAAATGCTTACTCAGCACCATAGTGTGAAAGAACAAAGCTAAGAACATAGCTAATATTATGGCCATAGCTCAGCAACACCATCATCAGTGATGGGTTCTATTCATTCAAATGTTGTAACATAGCTATAAAATCATGACTTTTTCAAAGTACACACTGTCTTAAAACCCTTCTCCAGGCTGAGTGCTGTTCCGACCACCTGCATTGCTGCTATGAGGGGACAGTGTGTGACTTAGTCCACTCCGAGTGCCACAATAAAACCGTCTCTCTGCCGTGGGTCAGAAGAGTCCCTGCACAACACCTAATCAGCCCTCTGGTAAAGGGAATGCAACGTTATTCTCCATATCTCTGTGTATTATAATCTATAGTGTCTGTTTTGTTTAATATAGATTAGATTTTAATAATGATTCTTTTAAGCCTTTTCGACAATGTTATTTAACTCTAGTTGCATGAATGGGATGCATTTGTCAACCCCCCCCTCATTGGTATGCATTGGCTGTCACTCCATTAGATGCTGGAGGGCGTGAGGGCAGTCATTTGTCCCGACGGCGAGTCGGAGTGTCCGGACGACACCACCTGCTGTCAACTCCCAGGAGGCTCCTGGGGCTGCTGTCCGCTGGCCAAGGTACGTTACACACTTGTCCCATATTCTGTATCTGGAAGTCCTCTTTGAGTGCAATTTTGACAGTGTTAAATTGCCGAGATGTATGTAGGTGATGTGAATAATAAAGTAGGGGTTTGCATATTTTAGCGCTGTCAAAATGAGGCTCTTTATGTTGAACTGTTGCCTCAGGACCATTGTCTCTTCCTATGGTTGTACAATGTTCACCCGGAACCACCACTGTAATGTGTTGCAAAGATGTATCAGTTGATTCTGCAACTGTCAACAATGCCCACTAAAATACCCTAGTGACCCTTTTGAGATAATTGATTCATCCGCACATTGTAAGTCCCTCTGGTCTTCTTGAGTGTCATAAATAACATGTTAAGTGTCAATACCCCTTATGCTTGGCTTCAGCTATTAACAGAGTATACATTTGGGTATAAAGTGACCTGACCTGACCTGACTCCTAGGCAGCAGATTAGTCATAGTTAATGAAGTGAGTCACAGTGACTGCTGGAGGGGGTTTTCACTAAGCGGAATCAAGGGGTTAATGAGAAACTTTTTTTCTACAGTACTTGCAAAAGCGGGCTCACTTTGTGAAATACTCTCTTTGTCTCAGAATTGTTATTGTAAATATTTGATTGTAATGGTTAACACTTCAGGGGGCAAAATGCTACTTACTGTATTATTACGGTATTAATAATTTGAAACAGCTTACCCTGTCCCAGGTGGCAAATGTAGTTGATTTGGGTATGGATATACACAGTGTTGTGGCAAATATCCGGAATAACTGTTAATGTACTTCTTTATTACGAGTTGCAGCAAGGGAGACTCACTCCAGACACAGCTAGAGTAGGACTGAATAAACCTTTGTTCATACACTATAGTTATAGGGACTGTCTATCTCTTGCAGAAACTGTTTGTGTTCGCACAGCACCTGCTCTCAGTCAAACACACAATATTCTGGGCGTTCTGCCAATTACCCTCCTTACATCATGTTATCGCATGGTTCCTCTCATAGTTCTGCAAAGCTGGTTACCCTCAAGTTACCAAACATAGGCATTTTACTATTCAGCAACAGTTCCTTTATTGTACACGTAAAGAATTAACATAAGCATGAATATATGATTTGACATAAGCATATAGTAAATATTCCTCAACAACAGAGTAGGCCTATTTCTGTTACATGTATTTCAATAACTTTTTGAGTATTTTTTTAAAGTTTGTATTTGAAAGCGTTGGAATAAATCACCATGTAATTTGTAACCAGATACTTCAGAGAATGGTACTTTGTATTTTCAGTTTTATAGCAATTCACAATTTTGTGGCCCCATATCACCCCAAATGTACTGCATTGGTATCATAAAGAGGGGTGAAAGTAAGCCGGTACTGTCCGTTACGTAATAGTGGGGGTACGCCATACCGGTTGAACATGAGCCTATGACAATAATTAAACAAAGATGCCAAAGAAACTGTAATCTACAGTGCCTTCGGAAAGTATTCAGACCCCTTTACTTTTTCCACATTTTGTTACGTTACAGCCTTATTCTAAAATGTCCATCATCAATCTACACACAATACCCCATAATGACAAAGCAAAAACAGGTTTTTAGAAATGTTTGCTAATTTAAAAACCGGAAATATTACATTTACATATTTATTCAGACCCTTTACTCAGTATTTTGTTGAAGCACCTTTGGCAGTGGTTACAGCCTTGATTATTCTTGGGTATGACGCTACAAGCTTGGCACACCTGTATTTGGGGAGTTTCTCCCATTCTTCTATGCAGATCCTCTCAAGCTCTGTCAGGTTGGATGGGGATCGTCGCCGCACAGCTATTTTTAGGTCTCTCCAGAGATGTTAGATGGGCTCTGGCTGGGCCACTCAAGGACATTCAGAGACTTGTCCCGAAGCCACATCTGCGTTATCTTGGCTGTGTGCTTAGGGTCGGTGTCCTGTTGGAAGGTGAACCTTTACTATTAGGCCCACAGAGATCCTATTAAATTAATAGAGATTCTATATGTAATTCTGTGTTTATAATTGCACACACAGGGATGTACCGTACTGGGAATAAATTAAGTCTACTTTCACCCCTGATCAGAAGTCTTATGGCACTATTGTGTGAAGCCATGAGAGGTGTTGGATGTGTGGAGGACCTTGAAAGAAAGTTGAAGCACAAGGATGCGCGTCCAGAGCGAGGATAATTCAGTGAATTTGGTCGAAAAGGGGGAAGTGAACTCGGGAAGTGAGTCCTGTGCCTCAACCTTCGCACCTGGTGGTAATGCACACAGGATCTCATTTCTAACACCAATTCTGCAATTTTTTAGTAATCGGTAGCCACAAAGCTCTGAAGAACTGTGCCAATTGTCTGGGCTATTGGTACTGTTCATAGCATGTTAACCAACGGTCACAGGATGTTTTGTAACACATTTAAGGAGGCTTCTTGCAAATGTATTTTCTGTATTGTAATAATTTTTTAAAAAGTTTTTGATACATTTGGTCTTTACGGTATTTTGTAACGAGATACATTAAAATGTATCTTTGCCAATCTCTGCATATACACACATTAAGTAATGGCAGAGTTGGATTTGCTATTTAATAACCCTATTCTGAAGCATTCTAAACCTTGTTTTTCTATTCTCTCTCAAGGCGGTGTGCTGTGAGGACAAGATGCACTGCTGTCCAGAGGGCACCAGGTGTGACCTAGCCCACTCCAAGTGTGTGTCGCCCACCCTGGATTCCTTCCCCATGAGGGGAAAGGGGCCTGCAAGGAGGAGGCAGACGGGTACTGAAGGGACAGACAGAAATAAACAACAAGATCATCATGAAGTTGTTGAATTATGTTCTAGGGTTGTGTCCATTAGAGCATACAACAGAAAACATCAGTCTCTTTTCTTCGGTTTAGAGCCTAATAATAAAAAATAAAAAACATTTTTTTAAACTAGGCAAGTCAGTTAAGAACAAATTCTTATTTACAATGACGGCCTATCAAAAGTTAAAAGGCCTACTACGGGGGCTGGGATTAAATAAATTAATATATATAAATATAGGACCAAACACACATCACAACAAGAGAGACAACACAACACTACATAAAGAGAGACCTAAGACAACAATATAGCATGGCAGGCAGCAACACACGACAACACAGCAAGGTAGCAACCCAACATGACAACAACATGGCAGCAGCACAACATGGTAGCAGCACAAGACATGGTACAAACATTATTGGGCACAGACAACAGCACAAAGGGCCAGAAGGTAGAGACAACAATACATCACGCGAATCCTATTTATTTTCCCATTTGTCTGTCTGTTCCTGGTGATTGGACACACAGTGACATGCCCAGGTGGTACGAGCAGATGCCCAGACGGAACCACCTGTTGCCTGCTGACCAGTGGAGACTATGGCTGCTGCCCCTACCCGGAGGTGAGTGGAGCTGGGGCAGTACAGACGACCATGGGGTCACATAATCTCAAGCTATTTTATTCAGCTGTGTGTTGCACAATATGTGTTGTACACAGTCTGATGTGTAAAATACATGTGACGGACAGTTATTAGTCTAAGAAAGTGTTTCAAAATGAGGAAAGTGTAGCTAAAGGCACAGGGGGAAATGCAGAGGTTGAACATTTGAAAACGGATAAACTACGTGTTTAATCAATGTGTGTTCTGTACAGGCTAGGTGCTGTACCGACAAACTCCACTGTTGCCCCAGCAATACAACCTGTGACCTGGAGCATGAGATGTGCACTTCCCCCGACACACAGACCCCAATGGCCAAGAAGATCCCTGCCATCCCCAACAATGGTGAGGCACAAACCCCTTCTCCCCCTAATCCCTGGCTACTGAATGTTACTAATTTATTTTGTAGTGTAAACCTGTAATTTTCCAGTGGAATCAATGGTTATGCAGTCATGTAGTCCTCTGTAAGAAAATAAAAATATATATTTTTTTGTTTCTGTTGGTATATTACATTTTTTTAATGTGCATCTCTCTTTCAGTGGATTGTGCAGACAAGGTGTCATCGTGTCCTGACGAGACCACTTGCTGCCTGCTGGGAAATGGGAGTTATGGCTGCTGCCCTATGCCAAATGTGAGTCCTCTGCTCTCAGCCCAATAACTCACCACACATCCATAATCAGCTGCCAGGAAATATCAGCTCCTGTAGGATTCAGCTGTATCAAGACCCCTCTGTTGCTCTCCTCAGGCTGTGTGTTGTCCGGACCACCTCCACTGCTGTCCTGAGGGAACCACCTGTGACATGGAACAGAGCACCTGTGTGTCTAAACACGGCCAAACTTCCATGGCTGTCAAATTCCTCGCCACATTGACCATGACATCCCTACAGAGCGCAGGTCAGAGACAAAGTTCTACATCAAACATTGGCGCATGATGTTAACATTGATTTGCAACAGACTATCCAAGTCGGAATATTCAAGATGAAAAGCTACATAGCGACAGAAGTGTAATGTCCATACATTAACATGAATGTGTGTGCTCTGTGCCCTTCAGTCAATGCTGTGCCCTGCAACGACTCTGTGGCCTGCGCTGACGGGACCACGTGCTGTAAATTACTAAATGGAGAATGGGCCTGCTGCCCCCTGCCCAAGGTACTGTAAACTACTTTTGTATGTGTGTCAGCCATAATTCCTGTCACACTTGACAGTAGAGCTCAGCCCTTGAGACCCTGACCTGATGTATTATTCTTGAGTAATTCCATGTATTAATGTTGAAAGTGAGTGCCGCTCTTTTACGATCAGTGGTGTTACATTTGTCTTGTAGCATTACAGATATGAGAACAGAAACACTATATACACTGTAGACTCCTCCTGAGCCAATGAGCCCCGCACTAATTCCTTTGACTTCCCCGTAGGCTGTGTGTTGTGATGACCACCTCCACTGCTGCCCCCACGGGACCATCTGTAACTTGGTAGAGAGTACGTGTGATGACCCTTCTTCGGGCTCTGCCCTGGTACCCATGCTGGACAAGGTGCCGGCCTTTAGCTATGCGTCGAAGGATGAGCCGCTGCCCAATAGCAAATGTGACAAATCCACGTCGTGCCCGGGCAAATCCACGTGCTGCAAGACCACCACAGGAAACTGGGCATGCTGCCCCCTGCCCAATGTATGGACATTTCCACATACACCCCCACTGACTTATTTGCCATGTCCTTGTTAAGGGTCTTACCTTTTAGCTCTCTTTGTTCACTTTAGGTAACCTCAGGTTGAATTTGATTGAATGATGTCCATGTTAAATTATATTCCTAAAGTAACTGGACTTGAATTAACTCTAATTGGAAAACACTACTGTCCCTGTACAGTCATTCCGAGTGGTGCTAATTTGATACTCTTATGAATAGTCCTTTTTTCCAATCATCTCAGTGAGTCATTTAATTAAATCCGAGGCAAATAAGCATCACGTTTCTAGCCTAAAGGTAGCCTAACTGTTATGTCAGTACTAACAAGCCCATGCGTTCTCTGTGCCCCTCAGGCGGTGTGTTGCAACGACCACCTCCACTGCTGCCCCCACGGCACTGTGTGTAACCTGGAGGCCAGTACCTGTGATGACCCCTCAGGCTTCAACATGCCGTGGGTCACCAAGGTGCCAGCACTCATCACCCAGGCACCACTGGCCACTGAGATGTGTGACGAACAGACCATGTGCCCCGGGGGCACCACCTGCTACAGACAGAACTCAGGACAGTGGGCATGCTGTCCTCTACCTGATGTGAGTTAACTTTTTCCCCCATCTGATGGTTTCAGTAGCTAAATTTCCATTCAATTGGCGACAGATTTTCATGCGAATATTCAAAACAAATATATATAATATGCGCATTTTCCCACTAGAGATGTTTCCATCAAATTGACTTGTTGCAGATAAAAGACTGTGCGTGATGACGTAGTACACATAAAAATACCTTTTGTGGTTAAATTCCCATTTACCAAATAAACATTTTTAAAAAGTTTAATGGGTTTCCATTGCATTTTCAACTATTTTGGTTTTCTCACAAAATAAATGGTGTTTTATATAGCGATTGTGCCCACTCTGGTATTGGTACGTCTGCTCCAGTCAACAGCGTGCAGATACACGTATAGCCCACCATTTTTATTTGTCAAACGGCAGCCAAGCATCAATGATCATGTAACCAGAATAAGACCCTCGAGATTTATTGGGAAGGAGCATCAAGCTCATCACCTTGCACTTTCACCACCCGGTGAAGTTCCTAACTTATTTAATCTGTAGCCTAATAAACCACATGTCATCGCGTGACTCCCAAGTTTACTTCGATATGATGGTTATTATATCAATATTTGCGCATAAGCGTTTCCACCAATATTTCTCGCATAATTCATTTTACAGACACAAAAGATCCCACCTTGTCTAGTGTATTTTTGTTTTGTCGACATTTGGAAAGTTTACCGAAAAATTCAGTTTCCAACAGGCCTGTCATGACATTTATGTGCTTTATTCGCATAAAAAGTTGGATGGAAACCTGGTTAATGACTCTCTTCATAGACGAATGAAGATTCATTAAGATGAATTGAAGAGTTTTGTAAAATTCTGAAGGAACATTGATTTAAGACTTGACACAAACCTCCTGTGGTCTCAGCATGCCTCTTTATGAATACCAGCCTCGATATTTGGTGATTGCAAAACAAGGGCTCTTAACTGTAAGTTAAGATTTGAAATAATGTTATTGTTGCCCCTTAGGCGGTGTGCTGCGACAACAATGAGCACTTCTGCCCTAAAGGCTACACGTGTAACGTGGCCGAGCAGACCTGTGACAAAGCCGGGACCCTCAGCTTGCCCTGGGTCCCCAAGGTGCTAGCCCTGCTCGTGCACAGAGTGCTTCCCCAGGCCAGTGCCCCCTCCGTCCCCCCAGCCAAGAACATGTGTGACCCCCACACCAGCTGCCCCAAATATACCACCTGCTGCTTCATGAACAAGGCTGGCAAGTGGGGATGCTGCCCCCTGCCAAAGGTAAGGAGGCTACTCTGAGGCCTTTGGCTGTGGCAACTTTTCAAGATATTATTATTTATGATGAACAAAGCAATGGCAACACTATTTTAAAGTAACAGAAAATTGACAGTTGAAATTATAAAAATTGTTAATTGTTACTTACTCCTCTTTGCTCCTTGTGGAGCATAAGGCCGCCTGGAATTACATGGTGAAATAGTGAATATACACTATTAATCTCTGTATGACCTCTGTAAATGGTCTGCTCCTCCCCAGGCGGTGTGCTGTGCCGACGGAGACCACTGCTGCCCCAGCGGCTACAGCTGTGATGACCACAAGACCTCCTGCACTAAGGGCCACCTGACCATCCCCTGGTACCGCAAAGAGAAGGCCCTGACTGAGGGAGCCATGTTGAAAGACGTAAAGTGTGACGACAAGAGCAGCTGTGCCTCGGGGGCCACCTGCTGCAAGCTGCCCACAGGCGAATGGGGCTGCTGTCCCCTGGTCAAGGTGCGTCTCCATTGACTTTCTGTGATAATGGATTGGATTTATATACAGTGCATTTGAAATTATTCAGACCCCTTCACTTTTTTTGTGTTTTACTATGTTACAGCCTTGTTCTAAAATTGATTAAATTGTGTTTTTTTTGCCCTCAATCTACACACAATACCCTGTAATGATAAAGCAAAAACACGTTTCTTTTTTTTTGTGCAAATTTATAAATCTAAAAAAACTGAGGGGGCTCCCGAGTGGCGCAGTAGTCTAAGGCACTGCATCGCAGTGCTAGAGGCGTCACTACAGACCCTGGTTCGTTCCCGGGCTGTATCACAACTGGCCGTGATCGGGAGTCCCATAGGGCGGCTCACAATTGGCCCAGTGTCGTCCGGGTTATGGGATGGTTTGGCCGGGGGGGCTTTACTTGGCTCATCGCATTCTAGCGACTCCTTGTGGCGGCCGGGTGCCTGCAGGCTGACCTCGGTCGTCAGGTGAACAGTGTTTCCTCTGACACATTGGTACGGCTGGCTTCCGGGTTAAGCAGGCGGGTGTTAAGAAGCGCGGTTTGGCGGGTCATGTTTCGGAGGAAGCATGACTCGACCTTCGCCTCTCCAGAGCCCGTTGGGGAGTTGCAGCGATGAGACAAGATTGAAATTGGGGAGAAAAGGGGGGTGAATATATATATATATATATATATATATATATATATATACACACACACTACCAGTCAAAAGTTTGGACACACCTACTCAAGATCTCGCGATATATGGCCCCATCCATCCTCCCCTCAATACGGTGCAGTCGTCCTGTCCCCTTTGCAGAAAAGCATCCCCAAAGAATGATGTTTCCACCTCCAAGCTTCACGGTTGGGATTGTGTTCTTGGGGTTGTACTCATCCTTCTTCTTCCTCCAAACACGGCGAGTGGAGTTTAGACCAAAAAGCTATATTTTTGTCTCATCAGACCTACTCCCATTCCTCCTCTGGATCATTCAGATGGTCATTGGCAAACTTCAGACGGGCCTGGACATGCGCTGGCTTGAGCAGGGGGACCTTGTGTGCGCTGCAGGATTTTAATCCATGATGGCGTAGTGTGTTACTAATGGTTTTCTTTGAGACTGTGGTCCCAGCTCTCTACAGGTCATTGACCAGGTCCTGCCGTGTAGTTCTGGGCTGATCCCTCGCCTTCCTCATGATCATTGATGCCCCACGAGGTGAGATCTTGCATGGAGCCCCAGACCGAGGGTGATTGACGGTCATCTTGAACTTCTTCCATTTTCTAATAATTGCCTTCTCACCAAGCTGCTTGCCTATTGTCCTGTAGCCCATCCCAGCCTTGTGCAGGTCTACAATTTTATGCCTGATGTCCTTACACAGCTCTCTGGTCTTGGCCATTGTGGAGAGGTTGGAGTCTGTTTGATTGAGTGTGTGGACAGGTGTCTTTTATACAGGTAACGAGTTCAAACAGGTGCAGTTAATACAGGTAATGAGTGGAGAACAGGAGGGCTTCTTAAGGAAAAACTAACAGGTCTGTGAGAGCCGGAATTCTTACTGGTTGGTAGGTGATCAAATACTTATGTCATGCAATAAAAAGCAAATTAATTACTTAAAAATCATACAATGTGATTTTCTGGATTTTTGTTTTAGATTCCGTCTCTCACAGTTGAAGTGTACCTATGATAAAAATTACAGACCACTACATGCTTTGTAAGTAGGAAAACCTGCAAAATCGGCAGTGTATCAAATACTTGTTCTCCCCACTGTATATACCTTAGCCAAATACATTTAAACTGAGTTTTTCACAATTACTGACATTTAATCCTAGTAAAGATTCCCTGTCTTGGGTCAGTTAGGATCACCACTTTATTTTAAGATTGTGAAATGTCAGAATAATAGTAGAGTGATTAATTTTCTGCTTTTATTTCTTTCATCACATTCCCAGTGGGTCAGAAGTTTACATACACTCAATTAGTATTTGGTAGCATTGCCTTGAAATTGTTTAACTTGGGTCAAATGTTTCGGGTAGCCTTCCACAAACTTCCCACAATAAGTTGGGTGAATTTTGGCCCATTCCTCCTGACAGAGCTGGTGTAACTGAGTCAGGTTTGTAGGCCTCCTTGCTCGCACACACGCTTTTTCAGTTCTGCCCACACATTCTTTTATAGGATTGAGGTCAGGGCTTTGTGATGGCCACTCCAATACCTTGACTTTGTTGTCCTTAAGCCATTTTGACACAACTTTGGAAGTATGCTTGGGGTCATTGTCCATTTGGAAGACCCACTTGCGACCAAGCTTTAACTTCCTGACTGATGTCTTGAGATGTTGCTTCAATATATCCACATAATTTTCCTTCCTCATGATGCCATCTATGTTGTGAAGTGCACCAGTCCCTCCTGCAGCAAAGCACCCCCACAGCATGATGCTGCCACCCCCGTGCTTCACGGTTGGGATGGTGTTCTTCGGCTTGCAAGGCACTCCCTTTTTCCTCCAAACATAACGATGGTCATTATGGCCAAAAAGTTATATTTTTGTTTCATCAGACCAGAGGACATTTCTCCAAAAAGTATGATATTTGTCCCCATGTGCAGTTGCAAACCATAGTCTGGCTTTTTTATGGCGGTTTTGGAGAAGTGGCTTCATCCTTGCTGAGCGGCCTTTCAGGTTATGTCGATATAGGACTCGTTTTACTGTGGATATAGATACTTTTGTACCTGTTTCCTCCAGCATCTTCACAAGGTCCTTTGCTGTTGTTCTGGGATTGATTTGCACTTTTCGCACCAAAGTACGTTCATCTCTAGGAGACAGAACGCTTCTCCTTCCTGAGCGGTATGACGGCTGCGTGGTCCCATGGTGTTTATACTTGCGTACTATTGTTTGTACAAATGAACATGGTACCTTCAGGCGTTTGGAAATTGCTCCCAAGGATGAACCAGACTTGTGGAGGTCTACAATTTTTATTCTGAGGTCTTGGCTGATTTCTGTTGATTTTCCCATGATGTCAAGCAGAGGCACTGAGTTTGAAGGTAGGCCTTGAAATACATACACAGGTACACCTCCAATTGACTCAAATTATGTCAATTAGCCTACCAGAAGCTTCTAAAGCCATGACATCATTTTCTGGAATTTTCCAAGCTGTTTAAAGGCACAGTCAACTTAGTGTATGTAAACTTCTGACCCACTGGAATTGTGATACAGTGAATTATTAATTAAATAATCTGTCTGGAAACAATTGTTGGAAAAATTACTTGTCATGCACAAAGTAGATGTCCTAACCGACTTGCCAAAACTATAGTTTGTTAACAAGAAATTTGTGGAGTGGTTGAAAAACAAGTTTTAATGACTCCAACCTAAGTGTATGTAAACTTCTGACTTCAACTGTATACAGTGGGGAGAACAAGTATTTGATACACTGCCGATTTTGCAGGTTTTCCTACTTACAAAGCATGTAGAGGTCTGTAATTTTTATCATAGGTACACTTCAACTGTGAGAGACGGAATCTAAAACAAAAATTCAGAAAATCACATTGTATGATTTTTAAGTAATTCATTTGCATTTTATTGCATGACATAAGTATTTGATACATCAGAAAAGCAGAACTTAATATTTGGTACAGAAACCTTTGTTTGCAATTATAGAGATCATACGTTTCCTGTAGGTCTTGACCAGGTTTGCACACACTGCAGCAGGGATTTTGGCCCACTTCTCCATACAGACCTTCTCCAGATCCTTCAGGTTTCGGGGCTGTTGCTGGGCAATACGGACTTTCAGCTCCCTCCAAAGATTTTCTATTGGGTTCAGGTCTAGAGACTGGCTAGGCCACTCCAGGACCTTGAGATGCTTCTTACGGAGCCACTCCTTAGTTGCCCTGGCTGTGTGTTTCGGATCATTGTCATGCTGGAAGACCCAGCCACGACCCATCTTCAATGCTCTTACTGAGGGAAGGAGGTTGTTGGCCAAGATCTCGCGATACATGGCCCCATCCATCCTCCCCTCAATACGGTGCAGTCGTCCTGTCCCCTTTGCAGAAAAGCATCCCCAAAGAATGATGTTTCCACCTCCATGCTTCACGGTTGGGATGGTGTTCTTGGGGTTGTACTCATCCTTCTTCTTCCTCCAAACACGGCGAGTGGAGTTTAGACCAAAAAGCTCAATTTTTGTCTCATCAGACCACATGACCTTCTCCCATTCCTCCTCTGGATCATCCAGATGGTCATTGGCAAACTTCAGACGGGCCTGGACATGCGCTGGCTTGAGCAGGGGGACCTTGCGTGCGCTGCAGGATTTTAATCCATGACGGCGTAGTGTGTTACTAATGGTTTTCTTTGAGACTGTGGTCCCAGCTCTCTTCAGGTCATTGACCAGTTCCTGCCGTGTAGTTCTGGGCTGATCCCTCACCTTCCTCATGATCATTGATGCCCCACGAGGTGAGATCTTGCATGGAGCCCCAGACCGAGGGTGATTGACCGTCATCTTGAACTTCTTCCATTTTCTAATAATTGCGCCAACAGTTGTTGCCTTCTCACCAAGCTGCTTGCCTATTGTCCTGTAGCCCATCCCAGCCTTGTGCAGGTCTACAATTTTATCCTTGATGTCCTTACACAGCTCTCTGGTCTTGGCCATTGTGGAGAGGTTGGAGTCTGTTTGATTGAGTGTGTGGACAGGTGTCTTTTATACAGGTAACGAGTTCAAACAGGTGCAGTTAATACAGGTAATGAGTGGAGAACAGGAGGGCTTCATAAAGAAAAACTAACAGGTCTGTGAAAGCCGGAATTCTTACTGGTTGGTAGGTGATCAAATACTTATGTCATGCAATAAAAAGCAAATTAATTACTTAAAAATCATACAATGTGATTTTCTGGATTTTTGTTTTAGATTCCGCCTCTCACAGTTGAAGTGTACCTATGATAAAACTTACAGACCTTTACATGCTTTGTAAGTAGGAAAACCTGCAAAATCGTCAGTGTATCAAATACTAGTTCTCCCCACTGTATATACACACACATACACACTACCGTTCAAAAGTTTGGGGTCATTTTGAAAATCCTTGTTTTGTAAAGATGGAAAAGGGTTTTCTAATGATCAATTAGCCTTTTTAAAATGATAAACTTGGATTAGCAAACACAACGTGCCATTGGAACACAGGACTGATGGTTGCTGATAATGGGCCTCTTTACGCCTATGTAGATATTCCATTAAAAATCAACAGTTTCCAGCTACAATAGCCATTTACAACATTAACAATGTCTACACTGTATTTCTGATCAATTTGATGTGATATTAATGGACAAAAAAATTGCTTTTCTGTCGAAAACAAGAACATTTCTAAGTGACCACAAACTTTTGAACGGTAGTGTATATACAGTTGAAGTCGGAAGTTTACATACACTTAGGTTGGAGTCATTAAAACTAGTTTTTCAACCACCAGACTACGGTTTGCAACTGCACAAATTATGTGGATATATTGAAGCAACCTCTCAAGACATCAGTCAGGAAGTTAAAGCTTGGTCGCAAATGGGTCTTCCAAATGGACAATGACCCCAAGCATACTTCCAAAGTTGTGGCAAAATGGCTTAAGGACAACAAAGTCAAGGTATTGGAGTGGCCATAACAAAGCCCTGACCTCAATCTTATAGAACATTTGTGGGCAGAACTGAAAAAGCGTGTGCGAGCAAGGAGGCCTACAAACCTGACTCAGTTACACCAGCTCTGTCAGGAGGAATGGGCCAAAATCAACCCAATTTATTGTGGGAAGCTAGTTGAAGGCTACCCGAAACGTTTGACCCAAGTTAAACAATTTAAAGGCAATGCTACCAAATACTAGTTGAGTGTATGTAAACGTCTGACCCACTGGGAATGTGATGAAAGAAATAAAAGCTGAAATAAATCATTCTCTCTACTATTATTCTTACATTTCACATTCTTAAAATAAAGTGGTGATCCTAACTGACCTATAACAGGGAATTTTTACTAGGATTAAATGTCAGGAATTGTGAAAAACTGAGTTTAAATGTATTTGGCTAAGGTGTATGTAAACTTCAGACATATATATATATATATATATATATATATATATATATATATATATATATATATATATATAATTATTCAGATCCTTTACTCAGTACTTTGTTGAAGCACCTTTGGCAGCGATTACAGCCTCGAGTCTTCTTTGGTATGATGCTACAAGCTTGGCACGCCTGTATTTGGGGAGTTTCTCCCATTCTTCTCTGCAGATCCTCTCAAGCTCTGTCAGGTTGGATTGGGAGCGTCGCTGCACAGCTATTTTCAGGTCTCTCCAGAGATGTTCGATCGGGTTCAAGTCTGGGCTCTGGCTTGGCCACTCAACGACATTCAGAGACTTGACCCGAAGCCCCTCCTGCGTTGTCTTGGCTGCGTTGTCTTGTCTTGGCTGTCGTTGTCCTGTTGGAAGGTGAACCTTTGCCCCAGTCTGAGGTCCTGAGCGCTCTGGAGCAGGTTTTCATCAAGGATCTCTCTCTTTGTTCCGTTCATCTTTCGCTTGATCCTGACTAATCTCCCAATCCCTGCCTCTGAAAAACAAATCAAATCAAATTTTATTGGCCACATGCGCCGAATACAACAGGTGCAGACATTACAGTGAAATGCTTACTTACAGCCCTTAACCAACAGTGCATTTATTTTTAACAAAAAAGTAAAAATAAAACAACAACAAAAAAAGTGTTGAGAAAAAAGAGCAGAAGTAAAATAAAATAACAGTAGGGAGGCTATATATACAGGGGGGTACCGGTGCAGAGTCAATGTGCGGGGGCACCGGCTAATTGAAGTAATATGTACATGTGGGTAGAAAGTGGGTTAAAGTGACAATGCATAAATAATTAACAGAGTAGCAGCAGCGTAAAAGGATGGGGTGGGGGGGGGCAGTGCAAATAGTCCGGGTAGCCATGATTAGCTGTTCAGGAGTCTTATGGCTTGGGGGTAGAAACTGTTGAGAAGTCTTTTGGACCTAGACTTGGCACTCCGGTACCGCTTGCCGTGCGGTAGCAGAGAGAACAGTCTATGACTAGGGTGGCTGGAGTCTTTGACAATTTTGAGGGCCTTCCTCTGACACCGCCTGGTATAGAAGTCCTGGATGGCAGGAAGCTTGGCCCCAGTGATGTACTGGGCCGTACGCACTACCCTCTGTAATGCCTTGCGGTCGGAGGCCAAGCAGTTGCCATACCAGGCGGTGATGCAACCAGTCAGGATGCTCTCGATGGTGCAGCTGTAGAATTTGTTGAGGATCTGAGGACCCATGCCAAATCTTTTCAGTCTCCTGAGGGGGAATAGGCTTTGTCGTGCCCTCTTCACAACTGTCTTGGTGTGTTTGGACCATGATAGTTTGTTGGTGATGTGGACACCAAGGAACTTGAAGCTCTCAACCTGTTCCGCTACAGCCCCGTCGATGAGAATGGGGGCGTGCTCAGTCCTCTTTTTTTTCCTGTAGTTCACAATCATCTCCTTTGTCTTGGTCACGTTGAGGGAGAGGTTGTTATCCTTGCACCACACGGCCAGGTCTCTGACCTCCTCCCAATAGGCTGTCTCATCGTTGTCGGTGATCAGGCCTACCACTGTTGTGTCGTCGGCATACTTAATGATGGTGTTGGAGTCGTGCCTGGCCATGCAGTCATGGGTGAACAGGGAGTACAGGAGGGGACTGAGCACGCACCCCTGAGGGGCCCCCGTGTTGAGGATCAGTGTGGCAGATGTGTTGTTACTTACCCTTACCACCTGGGGGCGGCCCGTCAGGAAGTCCAGGATCCAGTTGCAGAGGGAGGTGTTTAGTCCCAGGATCCTTAGCTTAGTGATGAGCTTTGAGGGCACTATGGTGTTGAATGCTGAGCTGTAGTCAATGAATAGCATTCTCACGTAGGTGTTCCTCTTGTCCAGGTGGGAAAGGGCAGTGTGGAGTGCAATAGAGATTGCATCATCTGTGGATCTGTTGGGGCGGTATGCAAATTGGAGTGGGTCTAGGGTTTCTGGGATAATGCTGTTGATGTGAGCCATGACCAGCCTTTCAAAGCACTTCATGGATACAGACGTCAGTGCTACGGGTCGGTAGTCATTTAGGCAGGTTATCTTAGAGTCCTTGGGCACGGGGACTATGGTGGTCTGCTTGAAACATGTTGGTATTACAGACTCAGTCAGGGACATGTTGAAAATGTCAGTGAAGACACTTGCCAGTTGGTCAGCACATGCTCGGAGTAAACGTCCTGGTAATCCGTCTGGCCCTGCGGCCTTGTGAATGTTGACCTGCTTAAAAGTCTTACTCACATCGGCTACGGAGAGCGTGATCACATAGTCATCCGGAACAGCTGGTGCTCTCATGCATGCTTCAGTGTTGCTTGCCTCGAAGCGAGTGGTTTAGCTCGTCTGGAAGTCTTGTGTCACTGGGCAGCTCGCGGCTGTGCTTCCCTTTGTAGTCTGTAATAGTTTTCAAGCCCTGCCACATCCGACGAGCGTCAGAGCCAGTGTAGTATGATTCAATCTTAGTCCTGTATTGACTCTTTGCCTGTTTGGTGGTTCGTCAGAGAGCATAGCGGGATTTCTTATAAGCGTCCGGGTTAGAGTCACGCTCCTTGAAAGCGGCAGCTCTACCCTTTAGCTCAGTGCGGATGTTTCCTGTAATCCATTGCTTCTGGTTGGGGTATGTACGTACGGTCACTGTGGGGACGACATCATCGATGCACTTATTGATGAAGCCAGTGACTGATGTGGTGTACTCCTCAATGCTATCTGAAGAATCCCGGAACATGTTCCAGTCTGTGCTAGCAAAACAGTCCTGTAGCTTAGCATCTGCGTCATCTGACCACTTTTTTATTAACCGAGTCACTGGTGCTTCCTGCTTTAGTTTTTGCTTATAAGCAGGAATCAGGAGGATAGAGTTATGGTCAGATTTGCCAAATGGAGGGCGAGGGAGAGCTTTGTATGCGTCTCTGTGTGGAGTAAAGGTGGTCTAGAGTTTTTTTTCCTCTGGTTGCACATTTAACATGGTGGTAGAAATGAGGTAGAACGGATTTAAGTTTCCCTGCATTAAAGTCCCCGGCCACTAGGAGCGCTGCATCTGGATGAGCGTTTTCCTGTTGATTTATGGCCTTATACAGCTCATTCAGTGCAATCTTAATGCCAGCATTGGTTTGTGGTGGTAAATAGACAGCTATGAAAAATATAGATGAAAACTCTCTTAGTAAGTAGTGTGGTCTACAGCTTATCATAAGATACTCTACCTCAGGCGAGCAAAACCTCGAGACTTCCTTAGTATTTGATTTTGTGCACCAGCTGTTGTTTACAAATATACACAGACCGCCACCCCTTGTCTTACCGGAGTCAGCCGTTCTATCCTGCCGATGTAGCGTATAGCCCGCTAGCTGTATGTTATCCATGTCGTCGTTCAGCCACGACTCGGTGAAACATAAGATATTACAGTTTTTAATGTCCCGTTGGTAGGATAACCGTAATTTTAGGTCATCCAATTTGTTCTCCAATGATTGAAGATTGGCTAATAGGATTGATGGGAGCGGCAGTTTACTCGCTCGCCGTCAGATCTTTACAAGGCACCCCGACCTACGTCCACAATATCTCCGTCTCTTCCTCATGCCAATGACGGGGATTTGGGCCTTGTCGGGTGTCTGTAGGATATCCTTTGCGGCCGCCTCGTTGAAGAAAAATTATTCGTCCAATACGAGGTGAGTAATCGCTGTCCTGATATCCAGAAGCTCTTTTTGGTTATAAGAGACGATGGCAGAAACATTATGTACAAAATAAATTACAAATAACGCGGAAAAACACACATAATAGTACAATTGGTTAGAGGGCTGTAAAAAACATCCCCACAGCATGATGCTGCCACCACCATGCTTCAACGTAGGGATGGTGCCAGGTTTCCTCCAGATGTGACGCTTGGCATTCAGGCCAAAGAGTTCAATCTTGGTTTCATCAGACTGAAGAATCTTGTTTCTCATGGTTAGAGTCCTTTAGGTGCCTTTTGGCAAACTCCAAGCGGGCTGTCATGTGCATTTTACTGAGAAGTGGCTTCCGTCTGGCCACTCTACCATAAAGGCCTGATTGGTGGAGTGCTGCAGAGATGCTTGTCCTTCTGAAAGTTTCTCCCATCTCCACAGAGGAACTCTGGAGCTCTGTCAGTGACCTCCCTCACCAAGGCCCTTCTCCCCCGATTGCTCAGTTTGGCCGGGCGGCCAGCTCTTGGAAGAGTCTTGGTGGTTCCAAACTTCTTCCATTTAAGAATGATGGAGGCCACTGTGTTCTTGTGGACCTTCAATGCTGCATTCATGTTTTGGTACTCTTCCCCAGATCTGTGCCTCGACACAATCCTGTCTCGGAGCTCTACGGACAATTCCTTCAACCTCATGGCTTGGTTTTTGCTCTGACATGCTCTGTCAACTGTGGGACCTTATATAGACAGGTGTGTGCCTTTCCAAATCATGTTCAATCAATTTAATTTACCACAGGTGGACTTCCATCCTTAAGATGTTTCTACAACTTGATCAGTGGAAACAGGAAGCACTTGAGCTCGATTTAGAGTCTCATAGCAAAGGGTCTGAATACTTATGTAAATAAAGTATTTCTGTTTTTAATTTTTTAT
This sequence comes from Coregonus lavaretus, assembly GCF_964263955.1. Classification (NCBI taxonomy): domain Eukaryota; kingdom Metazoa; phylum Chordata; class Actinopteri; order Salmoniformes; family Salmonidae; genus Coregonus; species Coregonus lavaretus. The sequence goes on along the minus strand of NC_140012.1, from coordinate 11,277,136 downwards.
ATATTTGCAAAAGAATCTACACCTGTTTTTGCTTTGTCATTATTGGGTATTGTGTGTAGATTGAGATTTTTTTAAAATTTAATCCATTTTGGAATAAGGCTGTAATGTAACAAAAAGGGGAAAGGGGTCTGAATACTTTCCGAATGCACTGTACACCACACACACATCTCGTTGACTCTCTCCTTCTCTCCCCTCATCCGCAGGCTGTTTGCTGTACAGACCACGAGCACTGCTGCCCCCAGGGCTACAGCTGCAACATGCAGACTGGGACCTGTGATAAACCTGTAGAGGGTGTTCTCCTACATACGGTACCCCTGACAGAGGTGGCAGAGTCCCAGCAGAGGGCAGCAGAGATGGGTATGGATGTGAAGTGTGACAGCACCGGAGAGTACAGCTGTCCCAAACTGGAGACCTGCTGCAAGACCTCACCCACAGAATGGTCCTGCTGCCCTGCACCAAAGGTAGCGAAACGGCTACTTGGAATGAAAATCCTATGAATCCCAACTTGAAATTTTACTTTTGATGTAGAAGGGAAATTTGTGTGTAAATTTGACAAGTTGAGATGTTTTCTTAAATCACCTGAAATCAACTCCATATTTGGTTTGATGTTACATAAAGGATATTTGGCCTTTTTATTATTTATTTTTTTGGGCTGAGGCTGCACGACCAGATCGAACTTCCCCGCCCCCCAGGACACCTCTTTCCCATATATAAACAACCTTAAAACATTCTGTACATTTGATACTTTACGCAACAACAACAAATATTGTAGCAGCTGCGCACCCTCCCCCTCCCTTCAGGATGTATAAGTACTATTTCGTGAGTGAATTTTAGAGCAGATGGTGTGAATAAGCTAGCCTACCTGTATTTTGTTTCAATCAAAACACATAGTGGTGTGCACTGTTGAGTTTGGGCTGCATGAGAGAGAAATTCAGCACATGAGAACACTCATCCTAAAATCTCATAAGAAATTGCCTGGTGTCTTTAGTCTAACATAAGCATTATACAATGCTGTTATGTTGCTATTTTATATTCATTAGTCATTAAGTGATCTTGTGAGACATTGATTCAACTTTGATCCAACTTATTTAAACGAGCAACATTCGGAGAAGTGGCAGGGCGTCGCTCCGGTGTGTGTGCTCTGGCTGCACTACACTCCTGCCTATATGACAACATACGTAGCCTATATGTAACATTTATCCCACCCTGTCTACACATTGCATTGGGGCAAAGCGATCTGCATTTTAACCATAAATAACATAACTGTTATTACTCTTCTCAATGATCATGCAACACTGCACGATTTGATGGTCAGCACATCATTTGAAATTTGCCAGAGTAGCCTCTGGGCACCTTTGGGCAAACCTTCTGCACAAATAGGCAGAGTTTGACAACATGCCCGTCGATTTAAGTGATAAGTCTGCCGCACATAGGGTACAATGTGTGTGGGCAGTAAATTCAATTTGTGTGGTTATAGTTACAACAGACAAAGAAGTTTGTACAACGTGTCTTACACCCGGGGGAGAATGACTGCCCCCTCTCATTGAAACCACAGAAGTACAAGGTCAACTGCGGTACTGCAGGCACCAGATGCATGAACTGATTATTTTAAAATCGCACACAGAAGTTATACCAGTGGTATTCAAACCTTTTCAGCGGGACACTTATTTTCCCCGGCAGAATTTCTTGGGACCCAGTTTTTTTCCGGGACCCCACACCAAATATGACAACCTTAAAATCGGTACATTTCTATTGTTACATCAACAAATACTTCAATTCATTACTTTTCCATCTCTTATCAAAATGAAAAGAAACCAATAAATACATTTACTCTAACATTAGTGCAACGCCAGGGTTGTGGGTTCGATTCCCACGGGGGGCCAGTATGAAAATGTATGCACTCACTTACTGTAAGTCGCTCTGGATAAGAGCGTCTGCTAAATGACTAAAATGTAATTGTCTTTTTCAATAATTTGTACTCTACATTTTTATACAAAAAAAATGATATCTATATATATATATATATATATTGTAATTTTTGGGTGACCCCACTGTAGTTCCCCCGGCCTTCAACTTGAGTTACTCAATGAGAGGGGGCAGCACTGAGCTAGCCTGCAACGTCTCATCTTGGAGTAGCTCAAACTGCGCATGTTAGGTTTCCATGAGACATCATCTTAACCAAATTAATTTGGCTTCAATGCGCAATTGAGTCTTCACATAGGAATGACTGGTGTCACGTGATCGATGGCTTTGTCCATTCATGTATACAGTCAATTGCTTATACTAGACAAAGACGTCCGATCATCGCGGCTGGGTTGAGGGAGAACAGGAAGGGAGGGGGAAGCGGCAGCAGAGGGAGTAGCAGTTATGTAAAACAATTGTGCGTAAAGTAGCACATGCGCGTAAGGTTGTTTAGCCATCAGGAAGAGGCTTCTGAGAGTCTGGTCACGCAGTGATGCTGTAAAAAATGCTCAAATGCCCCCATCATTTCCATTGATTGTTTGCTTGTGGGGCTAAAGTTAGTTCAAGCTTGTGGTGGCTGTTTAAAGAACCTAACCATGGATTATTTTCTCCTGACCCATAGACTACTTTCAGGGTGAGTAACCATCTAATATCAAGTTGTAAAATCCTGAACTACTCCTTTAAACTCGCTTTCTCTTCACAGGCCATATGCTGCGCAGACACCAAGCACTGCTGTCCCATGGGATACACATGTGACCTGGAGCGGGGAGGCTGCTCCCAGCAGGCTGAGTTGAGCTGGGACATTTTCTACACCCACAACAAAAAGAGAGACTTTGTTCCTTTTGGACTCTGAGCTAATCGGGATGCACTGATCTGGACTCTGAGCCAATCAGGATGCAGCACTGATCTGATGTTCCTCACTCCAGCACACAACCTAACCTGCAGAACATGCCATAAGAGGAACAAACAACCTTATGGACACTGGACAAGGGAAAGGAGATGTATTTTGTATGTTTTTTTTGTTGGGGGTAGAACCAGGAAATAGAAATGGTTAGAAGTAGAGAATTCATCATCTCCACCCAAAGCCCATCCAAAATAGTTTTTTTTTTTTTTTTAAAGCAGCTAGCTTGTAGGTTTGTCTCAATGTCTTCACGTTTAGTTACTACTGCCCCAAATGCCATTTTCTCTATGCAAATGAGAAACATTAATGTATTATAGTCTCTTGGAACAAGAACTATCACTCTCCAGAATAAGCCTGCTTTAAGATGTATCAAAAATGTATTATATTCCAAACTCTTTCAAGAACACAGCTACATAGTAAAAGAAAGCTGATTTTCATGTTTCGTTGATGCAGGTAATATAATAATAATATGCCATTTAGCAGACGCTTTTATCCAAAGCGACTTACAGTCATGCGTGCATACATTTTTGTGTATGGGTGGTCCCGGGGATCGAACCCACTACCTTGGCGTTACAAGCGCCGTGCTCTACCAGCTGAGCTACAGAGGACCACCTAGCATTAGTAAGTGACCGGTAGTGTATCATTCTTTCTGGAAGCACTACAGAGCCATTGATCAGCCGACTGAGTGTTACTTTGATTGAACTTTTTGCTTGATTTTATGTCGTTTTGCCCACTGGCCTGGGTTCTTCACTTTCTGTGAAGATCAAAAAGGTCCAGTCTTTGACAGTTTTCTGTCATTAAAATGAAAATGCTGTCACTCAAACTCCTTAATTCATAGCCATTTTATTTTCTTGATATCATAATACCCATTGTTGATCAAAACTAAAATGGACTTGTGATCTATACAAATGATCATAAATAACTTGGTTTTAAATAAAGGGTTGTGCCATTTTGATTTTCAGTATAGGAATTACTGGTAAACCCCAGGTAAATGGTTACTACATGCAATTTGTGCATTTGTAGTGCTTGAACAAAAGTGATAGGGAAGTTAATCCAGTTCATAGGAATGATATATGATTGGTTAGTACAATGTTAGTTGATATCGAAATTGACACTAAGCACTCTGTGTTCTACCAGCCGTAGTAATGCTAACCAGTAATAATAATTTGAAAGTCAATGCAAACAATACTAGTTAGCACATCATAACTCTCATCCCATTCCCGACTAACGTCCCAAATCTGTATCTGTACTCTCTAGCTTTTTGTTTTGGATTTGTTTTTGTTTTTTTGTTTTTTACGTGAATGTCATGTTAAATGAAGTACTCGTTTCTCATTTAATTATAGTTTCCTTATAAAATATTTTATCTCATTGAAGAGGATGTTGAATTTGTGTCACTGAGTGTATGCCACTGAGGTGAAATAAAATTGTTTCAAATATTCGGTAGTGAAACAACCATTTTGGGTTGAGCTGTACTGTAGTACAGTAATAAGCAATGGATGAGTCATGTTTTTGTCTGAACCTGGGAGGGTATGGTTTCTGGATACAGTGAGGGGAAAAAAGTATTTGATCCCCTGCTGATTTTGAACGTTTGCCCACTGACAAAGAAATGATCAGTCTATAATTTTAATGGTAGGTTTATTTTAACAGTGAGAGACAGAATAACAACAAAAAAAATCCAGAAAAACGCATGTCAAAAATGTTATAAATTGATTTGTATTTTAATGAGGGAAATAAGTATTTGACCCCCTCTCAATCAGAAAGATTTCTGGCTTCCAGGTGTCTTTTATACAGGTAATGAGCTGAGATTAGGAGCACACTTTTAAATGGAGTGCTCCTAATCTCAGTTTTTTACCTGTATAAAAGACACCTGTCCACAGAAGCAGATTCTAAACTCTCCTCCATGGCCAAGACCAAAGAGCTCTCCAAGGATGTCAGGGACAAGATTGTAGACCTACACAAGGCTGGAATGGACTACAAGACCATCGCCAAGCAGCTTGGTGAGAAGGTGACAACAGTTGGTGCGATTATTCGCAAATGGAAGAAACACAAAAGACCTGTCAAACTCCCATGGCCTGGGGCTCCATGCAAGATCTCACCTCGTGGAGTTGCAATGATCATGAGTATGGTGAGGAATCAGCCCAGAACTACACAGGAGGATCTTGTTAATGATCTCAAGGCAGCTGGAACCATAGTCACCAAGAAAACAATTGGTAACACACTACGCCGTGAAAGACTGAAATCCTGCAACGCCCGCAAGGTCCCCCTGCTCAAGAAAGCACATATACAGGGCCGTCTGAAGTTTGCCAATGAACATCTTAATGATTCAGAGGAGAACTGGGTGAAAGTGTTGTGGTCAGATGAGACCAAAATCGAGTTCTTTGGCATCAACCCAACTTGCCGTGTTTGGAGGAGGAGGAATGCTGCCTATGACCCCAAGAACACCATCCCCACCGTCAAACATGTAGGTGGAAACATTATGCTTTGGGGGTGTTTTTCTGCTAAGGGGACAGGACAACTTCACCGCATCAAAGGGACGATGGACCGTCAAATCTTGGGTGAGAACCTCCTTCCCTCAGCCAGGGCATTGAAAATGGGTTGTGGATGGGTATTCCAGCATGACAATGACCCAAAACACATGGCCAAGACAACAAAGGAGTGGCTCAAGAAGAAGCACATTAAGGTCCTGGAGTGGCCTAGCCAGTCTCCAGACCTTAATCCCATAGAAAATATGTGGAAGGAGCTGAAGGTTCGAGTTGCCAAACGTCAGCCTCGAAACCTTAATGACTTGGAGAAGATCTGCAAAGAGGAGTGGAACAAAATCCCTCCTGAGATGTGTGCAAACTTGTCCGTGAGAGTCTCACCTTATCATAGAGGGGTCATATTAGTGTATAGCCCAAATATTTTCGGACTCTACAGGCACAAGTTGGCAGATCGGCGATACCGACTTCAGACGAGTCCCGTGGGGGTCGTCGAGCAAAACCGATTTTTGGGATGTCTCATGGTCTGACAAACGCCACTGTAGCTCTGCCATCCTTCACCTCAGATGAGGAAGGCCGACATCGGCGGATGCGGTGGATTGAGATGCAGCCCATGCATATCTAGCTTAAAGAGCCACTGAACAGTTGTTGCTTTTTAAAGGCAGTCGCTCTTTTTGTATTATACTAATTATTACTGCGTGGACATCGACTCTAGGTGGTTTAACTCCAATGAGGCACGTTAGCACTGTAATGCTCTGGCCCATGGGCCCTTTGGCTTTTACAGCCCTCTATTCTATTCTGTCACATTGACACGATTGTAAAGAGACACATTCTGTAAGGTTTCCAGTCATTTCAATTCATGATCCGTGATTTGTGGTCCTCTGTAGCTCAGCTGGTAGAGCACGGCGCTTGTAACGCCAAGGTAGTGGGTTCGATCCCCGGAACCACCCATACACCCAAAAAAAATTATGCACGCATGACTGTAAGTCGCTTTGGATAAAAGCGTCTGCTAAATGGCATATTATTATTATTATTATTATTATGATTTTTAAAGTGAATAATATTATTTATACATTTTGTACCTTAGTGTGCCAACTACACAATTTGTATGAAAGGTTTAACTTCTCTACCATAACTTTTACCAGCTTCACTTACTCTGATTAAATCTTTTAGTGGACTAAATTGCACTTTTTTGTCAATCAGTTTCAATACTGCTATTCTACCTTAATTGAGTTACACTCCATTGTGATTCTTACTTTTATTTGGTTTATTTATTGATGTTATATCCATGTTTTACCTATGTATTTCATGCCATGGGTATCAATACAACATATCTTTGAAGGTGATTGTACAACAGAATGAAATTAGGACAGAGGCCAGTTAGATGAAGGGAGGTGTATGTATTTGTTTGTTTGTTTAACTCCAAATTAACAATGACTACCTGCTTAGTCAAAAGACACATTGAAAAAAATTATATTCTAATAGTAAAACTGCTAGAGAGACTCAAGACAGTACCGAGCCTAGAGGAGTACAGTAGTGTGTTTCTGGGGCCGGGGGGCTGGGGGTGGAAGTTCTCATAACTCTCACATATGGTCTGTCAGCAGAAAGCTGGTGGGTTACACTTGGAGACAGCACACACAGACATACACAGACACCCACACACAGAACAGACACAAGTAGCTGAACTACTGGCCGATGTACTCCCTCTGTCTCTACTACTACTACTACTACAAAGAGAACCTCTCACAGAATTTTACAAAAAAATATATGGGGAATTGGAAATGATGCAGACAACTACGTTGATGGAAGCTACAATCTATCTGCAATTTTAAAGCTGATCTAAAAAAAATATATATATATAACTTCTCACAGAATAGGAGCAGCTGTTTTGCCTTTTGGGTAGGTTGGATTACTGCCTATTTGTTTTCTTGTCATTAAAACCAATGTATTTTATTGGCGTTAGAGGTAGGGCTGTTACGGTGACCGTATTACTACATCAACGGCGGTCACGAGTCATGATGGCAGTCAAATTCAATGTGACCGTTTAGTCATGGTAATTAGGCTTCTCCAAGCTCTAATACTGCTGATGGTTATTAGCAGGGGCGCAACTTTCACTGGGGACGAGGGGGGACATGTCCCCCACACATAATGAAATTGCATTTTTGTCCCCCCAAATTTTATCATTGGAATGTGATACTACATTGGCAACGGTGTGCTTTAGGACCATGCGTACGCCTCCGAGCGGTCGGGTAGGCTGTTTGGAGTGTTTATCTGACTGGGTAAATATATATATATATATATATATATATATATATATATATATATATATATATACAGTGGGGAAGAAAAGTATTTAGTCAGCCAACAATTGTGCAAGTTCTCCCACTTAAAAAGATGAGAGAGGCCTGTAATTTTCATCATAGGTACACGTCAACTATGACAGACAAATTGAGAAAAGAAAATCCAGAAAATCACATTGTAGGATTTTTAATGAATTTATTTGCAAATTATGGTGGAAAATAAGTATTTGGTCACCTACAAACAAGCAAGATTTCTGGCTCTCACAGACCTGTAACTTCTTCTTTAAGAGGCTCCTCTGTCCTCCACTCGTTACCTGTATTAATGGCACCTGTTTGAACTTGTTATCAGTATAAAAGACACCTGACCACAACCTCAAACAGTCATACTCCAAACTCCACTATGGCCAAGACCAAAGAGCTGTCAAAGGACACCAGAAACAAAATTGTAGACCTGCACCAGGCTGGGAAGACTGAATCTGCAATAGCAGCTTGGTTTGAAGAAATCAACTGTGGGAGCAATTATTAGGAAATGGAAGACATACAAGACCACTGATAATCTCCCTCGATCTGGGGCTCCACGCAAGATCTCACCCCGTGGGGTCAAAATGATCACAAGAACGGTGAGCAAAAATCCCAGAACCACACGGGGGGACCTAGTGAATGACCTGCAGAGAGCTGGGACCAAAGTAACAAAGCCTACCATCAGTAACACACTACGCCGCCAGGGACTCAAATCCTACAGTGCCAGACGTGTCCCCCTGCTTAAGCCAGTACATGTCCAGGCCCGTCTGAAGTTTGCTAGAGTGCATTTGGATGATCCAGAAGAGGATTGGGAGAATGTCATATGGTCAGATGAAACCAAAATATAACTTTTTGGTAAAAACTCAACTCGTCATGTTTGGAGGACAAAGAATGCTGAGTTGCATCCAAAGAACACCATACCTACTGTGAAGCATGGGGATGGAAACATCATGCTTTGGGGCTGTTTTTCTGCAAAGGGACCAGGACGACTGATCCGTGTAAAGGAAAGAATGAATGGGGCCATATATCGTGAGATTTTGAGTGAAAACCTCCTTCCATCAGCAAGGGCATTGAAGATGAAACGTGGCTGGGTCTTTCAGCATGACAATGATCCCAAACACACTGCCCGGGCAACGAAGGAGTGGCTTCGTAAGAAGCATTTCAAGGTCCTGGAGTGGCCTAGCCAGTCTCCAGATCTCAACCCCATAGAAAATCTTTGTAGGGAGTTGAAAGTCCGTGTTGCCCAGCGACAATCCCCAAAACATCACTGCTCTAGAGGAGATCTGCATGGAGGAATGGGCCAAAATACCAGCAACAGTGTGTGAAAACCTTGTGAAGACTTACAGAAAACGTTTGACCTGTGTCATTGCCAACAAAGGGTATATAACAAAGTATTGAGAAACTTTTGTTATTGATCAAATACTTATTTTCCACCATAATTTGCAAATAAATTCATTAAAAATCCTACAATGTGATTTTCTGGAGAAAAAAAATCTCATTTTGTCTGTCATAGTTGATGTGTACCTATGATGAAAATTACAGGCCTCTCTCATCTTTTTAAGTGGGAGAACTTGCACAATTGGTGGCTGACTAAATACTTTTTTCCCCCACTGTATGTCCCCCATAGTACAAAAGTTGATAGGCTAGTGCTTTTGCTGTTCATTAGGCCTACTCATCTTGTTGGCTGACGAAAAGTAAATGTGGACATTTCCTCTAATATCTTCAACATGCGCCTCAGAAATGGATAAGGACGCGCACAGTTGCGTCCCCGATGTGTCAGTCTTCACTTGTAGCCTGTTAGAAAGACCCGATCATGTGAATAAGAATTGAGCTATCTGACAGAGCCATGTGAGTGAGCGGTGCTTCGGAGCACGCAACCGGGAGAAGGGATTTATAATTCTTATATTCAGCCCAAGGGCACAATGGCCATTGGCCGCAAAAGGCATGGGTTTTTTAGGGGGCATTACGGCCACACAAAGAGGATGCCGCAGGGAAATTCGAGGCATTATCAAGCGCTTGTCAAATTGTGAATGAGAGACTGATGAAATGTATGCAGCCTGCGCAAATAACAAAGCAAAGCTCATGCCTTTCATGGGACTTTTTTCAAATCATCATTTCTTTTGGAGAAAACATCCTTTCTATTTTATTCAGCTATCTTCAATTGTATTCTTCATACCATAAAATAATGCCACGGAATTCTAAGCAAATCTTGTTTGCTAAATGAACTAGTGTAGCCCACAGCTATTGTCACACCCTTATCTGTTTCACCTGTCTTTGTGATTGTCTCCACCCCCCTCCAGGTGTCGCCCATCTTCCCCATTATCCCCAGTGTATTTATACCTGTGTTTTCTATTTGTCTGTTGCCAGTTCATGGTTTTCCCCTTGCTCCTGTCTTTCTCAAGTTCCTGTTTTCTAGTTTTCCTGGTTTTGACCATTCTGCCTGCCCTGACACTGAGCCTGCCTGCCGTTCTGTACCTTGTCACACCACCCTGGGTTATTGACCTCTGCCTGCCCCGACCCTGAGACTGCCTGCCGTTATGTACCTTTTGGACTCTGATCTGGTTACTGACCTCTGCTTGACCTGTCGTTTGCCTGACCCCTGTTTTTGTACTAAACTTTTGTTACTTCGACACTGTCTGCATCTGGGTCTTCTCCTAAAACGTGATAGCCATATGGCATAGCCATATCAGTGCCTAACATAAAGGACAAGGAGTATGCTATTTTGTTCTCTGAAAAAGACGACATTTTCATCATATCATGTTTCTTTTCACCTGTCTAAAATACATAATGGTTTATTGTGATGGTGTAGGCTATGGATTTATTAGACTTTTTAAAATGTACAGTAAATAATAATAAGCCATTTAGCAGATGCTTTTATCCAAAGCGACTTACAGTCATGTGTGCATAAATTTTTACGTATGGGTGGTCCCGGGGATCGAACCCACTACCCTGGCGTTACAAGCGTCATGCTCTACCAATTGAGCTACAGAGGACCACACCAGTCAAAAGGTTGGACACACCTACTCATTCCAGGGGTTTTCTTTATTTTTACCATTTTCTACATTGTAGAATAATAGTGAAGGCATCAAAACTATGAAATAACACATGGAAGCATGTAGTAACCAAAAAAGTGTTAAACAAATCAAAATATATTTTATCTTTGAGATTCTTCAAAGTAGCCACCATTTGCCTTGATGTCAGCTTTGCACACTCTTGGCATTCTCTATTAGGGCTAGGAAGGGGGTGTTGGTGTTGGCCGACAATGAAGATAACAGGAAGTATACGTTGTAGATGTGTCATTATTTTACCTTAGGTGTACAGAGGCCTTAGATGTCAAGGTTCTCACACAGTAAGATTCTAGATTTGGTTGAGGGTGTTAGCTGAATGCCTAACTTTACACAGAATGGGAACTTTACAGTTGTGCATGTACACGAATCAGGATTACTTTCTGAAATTCCTACAACTTTGCAGTGGAACCACACATAATAGTGAACAAATATGAAATGGAGAACTTTACAAGTTATACTTTGGGATAAGATTGATTGTTTTCCAAAACTTACGAAATAAGACACATAGGAAACCCTTAAACCTATGAGACAGATAGTTTAGATACTGTACCTGTGGTTAAGTTAGTCCAAGTGGTACATGCAGTTATGAGAGTACAGGGACACAGATAACCTGTGAAGCGTTGTCTGTGTGTGTGTGAGTTGACTTTGAGCTGGGGAAGGATTGTTTAGATCCCCGGCCTTCCCTTTCATTACAGGGTTGGGTAGGTTACTTTCTAAATGTAATCCATAACCGTTACTAGTTACCTGTCCAACATTTTTATCAGTAATGTAATTTTTGGATTACCGAAACTAAGTAACATAATCTGATTACTTTTATTTACTTTTGGATTACTTTCCCCTTAAGAGGCATTAGAAGAAGACAAAAACGATCCACCAAACGCATTTGGTGTGTCATCAAAAGTGATCTCTAACTTGTGGTCAGACTCACTCAGGTGGAACTCAAAGGACGCCCCACAGAGGAAGTGGCCGGAAATATTTCAATGTAATTTCCTGTCTTAAAGAGGAAATGCATGTTTAAGTTCCACCTCCGAAGAATGACAAAGGTTGCTTATACAGTGAGGGAAAAAAGTATTTGATCCCCTGCTGATTTTGTACGTTTGCCCACTGACAAAGAAATGATCAGTCTATAATTTTAATGGTAGGTTTATTTGAACAGAATAACAACAAAACAATCCAGAAAAAGGCATGTAAAAAATGTTATAAATTGATTTGCATTTTAATGAGGGAAATAATTATTTGACCCCCTCTCAATCAGAAAGATTTCTGGCTCCCAGGTGTCTTTTATACAGGTAACGAGGTGAGATTAGGAGCACACTCTTAAAGGGAGTGCTCTTAATCTCAGTTTGTTTCCTGTATAAAAGATACCTGTCCACAGAAGCAATCAATCAATTAGATTCCAAACTCTCCACCATGGCCAAGACCAAAGAGCTCTCCAAGGATGTCAGGGACAAGATTGTAGACCTACACAAGGCTGGAATGGGCTACAAGACCATTGCCAAGCAGCTTGGTGAGAAGGTGACAACAGTTGGTGCGATCATTCGCAAATGGAAGAAACACAAAAGAACTGTCAATCTCCCTCGGCCTGGGGCTCCATGCAAGATCTCACCTCGTGGAGTTGCAATGATCAAGAGAACGGTGAGGAATCAGCCCAGAACTACACGGGAGGATCTTGTCAATGATCTCAAGGCAGCTGGGACCATAGTCACCAAGAAAACAATTGGTAACACACTACGCCGTGAAGGACTGAAATCCTGCAGCGCCCGCAAGGTCCCCCTGCTCAAGAAAGCACATATACAGGCCCGTCTGAAGTTTGCCAATGAACATCTGAATGATTCAGAGGAGAACTGGGTGAAAGTGTTGTGGTCAGATGAGACCAAAATAGAGCTCTTTGGCATCAACTCAACTCGCCATGTTTGGAGGAGGAGGAATGCTGCCTATGACCCCAAGAACACCATCCCCACCATCAAATATGGAGGTGGAAACATTATGCTTTGGGGGTGTTTTTCTGCTAAGGGGACAGGACAACTTCACCGCATCAAAGGGACGATGGACAGGGCCATGTACCGTCAAATCTTGGGTGAGAACCTCCTTCCCTCAGCCAGGGCATTGAAAATGGGTCGTGGATGGGTATTCCAGCATGACAATGACCCAAAACACACGGCCAAGGCAACAAAGGAGTGGCTCAAGAAGAAGCACATTAAGGTCCTGGAGTGGCCTAGCCAGTCTCCAGACCTTAATCCCATAGAAAATCTGTGGAGGGAGGTGAAGGTTTGAGTTGCCAAACATCAGCCTCAAAACCTTAATGACTTGGAGAAGATCTGCAAAGAGGAGCGGGACAAAATCCCTCCTGAGATGTGTGCAAACCTGGTGGCCAACTACAAGAAACGTCTGACCTCTGTGATTGCCAACAAGGGTTTTGCCACCAAGTACTAAGTCATGTTTTGCAGAGGGGTCAAATACTTATTTCCCTCATTAAAATGCATATCAATTCATAACATTTTTGATATGCATTTTTCTGGATTTATTTGTTGTTATTTTGTCTCTCACTGTTCAAATATACCTACCATTAAAATTATAGACTGATCATTTCTTTGTCAGTGGGCAAACGTACAAAATCAGCAGGGGATCAAATACTTTTTTCCCTCACTGTACATGTTCACAAATTGGGTGTGGGAATTGCCATGTGGAGTTGATAAACATCAACAAATAGGACACTGACAGCTGTCAATGTAGCTAGCTAGCATGCTAACCTTATGTGTTTGCACCTCTACTTTTATTTTACCAAAAAATTATCATAATCCATTGGATAATTTGTATATTTTCACATTTGTTTTAGCTAGTCTGTACAAAAAAAAAAAAAAAACATATATATATATATATATATATATAGTACCAGTCAAAAGTTTGGACACACCTACTCATTCCAGGGTTTTTCTTTATTTGTACTATTTTCTACATTGTAGAATAATAGTGAAGACATCAAAACTATGAAATAACACATGTGGAATCATATAGTAACCAAAAAAGTGTTAGAAAATTCAAAAATATTTTAGATTTGAGATTCTTCAAAGTAGCCACCTTTTGCCTTGATGACAGCTTTGCACACTCTTAGCATTCTCTCAACCAGCTTCATGAGGTAGTCACCTGGAATGCATTTCAATTAACAGGTGTGCCTTGTTAAAAGTTAATTTGTGGAATTTATTTCCTTAATGCGTTTGAGCCATTCAGTTTTGTTGTGACAAGGTAGGGCTTGTATACAGAAGATAGCCCCATTTGTTAAAAGATCAACTCCATATTATGGCAAGAACAGCTCAAATAAGCAAAGAGAAATGACATTACATCATTACTTTAAGACATGAAGGTCAGTCAATCCGGAATATTTCAAGAACTTTTAAAGTTTCTTCAAGTGCAGTCGCAAGAACAATCAAGCGCTATGATGAAACTGGCTCTCATGAGTACCGCCACAGGAAATGAACACCCAGAGTTACCTCTGCTGCAGAGGACAAGTTCATTAGAGTTACCAGCCTCAGAAATTGCAGCCCAAATAAATGCTTCACAGAATTCAAGTAACAGACACATCTCAACATCAACTGTTCAGAGGAGACTGCTTGAATCAGGCCTTCATGGTCGAATTGCTGCAAAGAAACCACTACTAAAGGACATCAATAAGAAGAAGAGACTTGCTTGGGCGAAGAAACATGAGCAATGGACATTACACCGGTGGAAATCTGTCCTTTGGTCTGATGTCCAAATTTGAGTTTATTGGTTCCAACCGCCATGTCTTTGTGAGACGCAGAGTAGGTGAATGGATGATCTCCGCATGTGTGGTTCCCACCGTAAAGCATGGAGGAGGAGGTGTGATGGTGTGGGGGTGCTTTGCTGGTGACACTGTCTGTGATTTATTTAGAATTCAAGGCACACTTAACCAGCATGGCTACCACAGCACTCTGCAGTGATACGCCATCCCATCTGGTTTGCGCTTAGTGGGACTATAATTTGTTTTTCAACAGGACAATGACCCAAAACACACCTCCAGGCTGTGTAAGGGCTATTTGACCAAGAAGGAGAGTGATGGAGTGCTGCATCAGATGACCAGGCCTCCACAGTCACCCAACCTCAACCCAATTGAGATGGTTTGGGATGAGTTGGGCCTCAGAGTGAAGGAAAGCAGCCAACAAGTGAAAAGCATTCCTCATGAAGCTGGTTGAGAGAATGCCAAGAGTGTGCAAAGCTGTCATCAAGGCAAAGGGTGGCTACTTTGAAGAATCTAATATATAAAATATATTTTTGATTTGTTTAACACTTTTTTGGTTACTACATGTTTCCATATGTGTTATTTCATAGTTTTGATGTCTTCCCTATTATTCTACAATGTAGAAAATAGTAAAATATAAAGAAAAACCCTTGAATGAGTTGGTGTGTCCAAACTTTTGACTGGTACTGTATATTTAAAAGTGTCATTTTATAAATGGTATAATTGTGTGGTATGATAGCATTTTTCAAACCCCAGTCGCCCCAAGATGACTGGTTTTGACCACTAAAGTTTTGCTTCACTACACGCTCTACTGTTTTGATTGGTCTAACGTTAGCTAGAAACCACAAGTGTCGATCCAGATAATGAAAAGGGACCCGTGAAAGAAAATTCAGTAACACTTTACTTGACACCCAGCACACGGTCATAACATGTCATAACAGCTGACATAACGTGTCATATCCTTTTATAATATGGTCATAACACTGTCATGACACATATTTAGACCTGTTGTGTCATATATTGCATTATTTTATGGCTGGTTATGACACCTACATAAGAGTGTAAAAACCCACAAAACCTGCCACACAAGGCAAAACATTCCATTACACCATAGCCTACATGTCAACAGTATGTTTCTGCTATATATATATATTTTTTTTATTGACCATATTAAGTTAGCATTGTAATTGGTGTCAGACAACACTCTGTTGCTGATGACTGGGATGAATGCAGAAGATTTCAGGAGCATGACAAGACACCCTATTTTTGACTAACATAAGTGATGGTCATAATGACAGTCATAAAGTTTATTTTCTTAGTCCAAGTAAAGTGACACATGATGGTCATAATGCTTCATGACAGTGTCATAAGGTGTATTTTCTACAAGTTATTTAAAATATGAAAAAAAACATGACTGTAAAGATTTCATAACAAAAGAAAGGAAACCTCTTAGCAGGGAAAAAAACTATTTCAATAAATGTGGGTTTTGACACTCTTATGTAGGTGTCATAATCAGCCATAAAATAACGCAATATGTGTCACAACAGGTGTAAATATGTGTGTTAACAGTGTTATATCAGCTGTTATGACATATTATGACGTTTTTATGACCGTGTTATGACACTGGGTGTCAAGTGTTACCGAAAATTCAAGGAACTTATGATCATGATTAAAGTCATTGTAGCCTTTCATTTCACTTCCCCTGTGAGAATCATGAGCACGGGCTGACTTGGCTTTGCTGTATCGCAGCATAAGCCTGCCAGCAGATGACCTACCAAAGGCCCATTACAATGTAGAAAACGCATATCAGCTATCTTCAAATCAAATCAAGATGTATTTATACAGCCCATTTCAGATTTAAAAATAAATTATAATCAGCTGAAAAATGTACTACACAACAAACATAAGATTTGAAAAACAAAAGAATGACACAAACTGAACAACTAAAAAGCACCCTAAGGAAAAGCAAAGCTAAAAAGATGAGTTTTAAGATCTATTTTAAATATATGTCCACAGTTTCGGCCCCCCTCAGGTTCTCTGGCAGGCTATTCCAGAGTCTGGGGGCATAGTAGCTAAAGGTTGCCTCTCCATGCCTATTGGTCCTTTGGGATAGTTAAAAAGGCCAGTGCCAAAGGACATGAGGGACCTGCTGGGTACATAACTTAAAAGCATGTCTGACATGTATTGGGGTGCACAATCGTGGATTGATTTAAAAACCAATAGAAGAATCTTAAAATGTATTCTAAAACTCACAGGTTGCCAGTGCAGAGACCTTAAAACCGGTGTAATGTCTGCTCTCCGTCTGGCCTTGGTCAGTACCAGTGCTGCAGCATTCTGTATGTTTCACATGATTCGAAATTTAGTTCAGAATCTAAAATAACACCTAGGTTTTTTACCTGGTATTTTATATTTTACATTTTAGTCATTTAGCAGATGCTCTTATCCAGAGCGACTTACAGTTAGTGAGTGCATACATTTTTCATACTTTCCACCCAAGCCATAGATTGTTGTCTCTGCTTCCGCATGGCAAGCAGTACCGGTGCATCAAGTCTGACACCAACAGGCTCCTGAACAGCTTCTATCCCCATGCC
>NC_140012.1:10488388-10659862 GCF_964263955.1 Coregonus lavaretus | reverse complement strand
TACATTATGTATAGGCGGATAGGTGGAGACTGTGTAATAACGGGCAGGATGAGTGGAATTTAGGTCATATAAATGGTTTGATTGACGATTCTAAACTCCATAATGTTTTTATATTCCAATCAATATGGTGGGTCATCTATAACACTGAGGAATAGATAAGATTCACCACTAGCTAATTGGCTTACAAGTCACACACCCTTCAAATTTGGTCCCAATTAGAATGGGTATGTTCTACTCATACCAATTCTATGATTCAAATAGTGGTAAGGGTGAGAGAGTTGTCTTTCATGTGCACACACACACAAACATGAAAGCACGCACACAAACAGACACACACACGCACACTCACAATTATACATTGGCACACAAACATTCTGGTGAGCATGGACACACACACAAACACACACAGGTCGTGCATGGATCGATTCTGCCTGTGCTTTGAGCTGGTGTTTACTGTGGATAATGTTAAACTATACTCATGTGTAGGCCAGGGAGTCTCCCAAGTGTTGAAACAGACTGAGTGCTGTATAAAGGATTTCCAAACATGCATTAAACTACACTCCAGAGAGAACCACGTAAGAGCTTGACCTGGCCACTGCACCAGCCTTTTACAGCGCAGATCAAATCTACTTTTGCTCTATGCAGAATACAATACACTGTCAACTACTGTATGCAGCTCAAAGTGGAAAACGGCACAGAATGACTAGAACAATATGCATGAACATATCTTATTAATTATGACTGGTCAGACAGAGTAAGCACCTGAAATGCAGATCTGTTCTAACAATACTGAAGTAATTGAACGCCATTTACTCAATGAAATGGCACAACAAATATTGGAATTTATCTGTAAAAACGTTAGATTCTACCTGAGAACATTGTCTATGTGTTGTGAGGTAAAAGTAAATCAATACATCCAAGTAAATCCATTCCAGCTCAGTTTCTCAATCTACAAAAAGGAACTACAGTTGTTGTATAGCGCCCACTTGTGGTTGACACTGACAATGCATCACAACCTTGTCCAAAGGCTCAATTTGGAATATAGCAATACTTACTTTAAAGGGCAAATTCAGCCATTTAATTATATCAATATCAAATAATTTAACAATTAATGACCTTACTGTAATAGCTTTCCATTAAAATGGGCAAAAATAGCTTTTTAGAAAAAACTACTTCTCAAGCAAGAATTTTGCTAGGACTGTCTGAGAGTGGTCTGAGTGGGGAGGGGACATCTGAAACCTTACTGTCATTTGCAGAGAGATTTGGACCTCTCTTTGTTATTGGTCTCTTAACCAATTTACTGCATGGTGATATCACCATGGAAAGTCGAAACTCCCACAGATGCAAACCTGCTAATTAGAAGGTCCTGTGTAGATTTAATTTTAAACCAGCAACAATCAGGAAATAACATTGATCAAAAAATGTTTTACACTTTTACAGTGTTAGTTTCGTCAGCTGTTATACAATATGATGTAAACCAAAGGAAAAACAGAATTTTGAGTGCACTGGGCCTTTAAGCCCTGTGGGCTCTCCATTGACCATCACTAAGATACTCTCCAAATAACGACAGTGATCTTGATTTTGTTACTCAGGCCAATCAAGACACCAAATTTTAAGGGAAGAAAGTTTGCTAATCAACCTCAAGTAATGTTTCACAATGTGTCCTTCTTGAGGGCGGGCTGATTTTTATACTACATAAATAAATATGTCGCAATAGGATGGTGTAAAGCAGGAAAGCCACTCATTGTCTGTGAATACTGAGCGGAGCAGGCGGTTGTGGATGGCTGGCTGTGGATTGGGGACAGATGTGCTTGTGGAAACAGCACTTGGGTGGTGCAATATAGGTCAACTGCCTCACATGGGGTGGGAAAACCAAAACAATAGTTTACTCCAAGCCTCCCGTGACCATGTTCCTCTCACGGTGAGGTCATTCACAGAGTTAACTGTGACCACTGTCAATGGCAAACACTGTAGATGGTTTATGTGACAAAAGAGAGGGTCAATGTCCCTTCTTTTCAAAGACCACCACAGTTGTGATGTTAATAATAGCCAAATTGAACGGATACTGTGTGGCACATAAGGTGTGGTATATTACTGTTAACTGTGTGCCAGTGGTATAGAAACAGTGTAAACAATGTAATATTGATAACAGGTGATAGATATTATCAGTACAATTAACATACTTGGTAACTTCACCTATCTTCAGTTAGACTGAATGTTACTGTACCTGACTGAGCTTGTTTACTTTGCTGAATGAAGTCTATTAATCTAGTAGTCCACTGCAATCCCACCAGTTGACTTATACAATGGTAGCCAGCATATAGAAGGTGACCTGTCTGGATCTGAAAATCACATACTGTAGGAAAAGTAACCACATTTGGGGATAGATACTCCGCCGACAATTTACCAATATGGCCTTGTAGCAATACAACTATATGAGTCATAGTCGAGAAATGCAACACTTGCATTTCTAACCCGGTGAAAAAAGTGCAGTACCTCTAAAACCCACGAGAGGGAACTATTCCTGCTTTTTCAGACCGACGTCTCCAACAAGTTCATGCTGCTGTTGTTTCCAAGCAATGCCTCCATTGCTCTCTCTCCAAACACACACACGCACACACACACACACACACACACACATAGACACACACACGCACACTGTGCCTGGCTTGCACTGAGGGGGGTTTCAGGTTTACAATGCACTGCTGTTGATGTCTGGCCAGTTCCTCTCTCCTTGTGAGGTAAAAAATGGTCACAAAGCAGCCTTCTGGCACGGCTTTATAACATACACTGTTCTGGCCTCCACAATAACTCCTAGCCTCTCTGGTGTATGCTAAAGACTGTTCTCTACAGCTATATAGCCTTTATCAGTTCTCTACGGTCATCTCTGTCTTCACAATAGGACTGTTAAGTCACCTGGCAAGAAGAACTGAAGCAGCTCATCTGATGAATGGCCCCAGTTCTCTACAGAAATTCCTTTGATATGTTTATACTTTGAAGAGGATATAATGGATGAAAATCTCCCTCATGTCACTTGAGTCCTACACTGATTTTGAGCCATAGTCAAAAAACTGCTCAAGTATCATTGGCAACATTCTCCTGAAATACATGTAGGCCTATTTCACAAAACAGTGTTGTGGTTTGGTGCATCAGTGTATCAAATTACTGTAACAATCATATACAGTACCAGTCAAAAGTTTGGACACACCTACTCATTCAAGGGTTTTTCTTTATTTTTACTATTTTCTGCATTGTAGAATAATAGTGAAGACATCAAAACTATGACGTAACACATATGTAATCATGTAGTAACCAAAAAAGTGTTAAACAAATCTAAATATACTTTATATTTAAGATTCTTCAAAGTAGCCACCCTTTGCCTTGATGACAGCTTTGCACACTCTTGGCATTCTCTCAACCAGCTTCATGAGGTAGTCACCTGGAATGCATTTAACAGGTGTGCCTTCTTAAAAGCTAATTTGTGAAATGTATTTCCTTCTTAATGCGTTTGAGCCAATCAGTTGTGTTGTGACAAGGGTGGTATACTGAAGATAGCCCTATCTGGTAAAGACCAAGTCCATATTATGGCAAGAATAGCTTAAATAAGCAAAGAGAAATTACAGTCCATTATTACTTTAAGACATGAAGGTCAGTCAATGCGGAAAATTACAAGAAGTTTGAAAGTTTCTTCAAGTGCAGTCGCAAAAACCATCAAGCTCTATGATGAAACTGGCTCTCATGAGGACCGCCACAGGAAAGGAAGACCCAGAGTTACCTCTGCTGCAGAGGATAAGTCCATTAGAGTTACCAGCCTCAGAAATTGCAGCCCAAATAAATGCTTCACAGAGTTCAAGTAACAGACACATGTCAACATCAACTGTTCAGAGGAGACTGTGTGAATCAGGCCTTCATGGTCGAATTGCTGCAAAGAAACCACTACTAAAGGACACCAATAATAAGAAGAGACTTGCTTGGGCCAAGAAACACGAGCAATGGACATTAGACCGGTGGAAATCTGTCCTTTGGTCTGACGAGTCCAAATTTGAGATTTTTGGTTCCAACCACCGTGTCATTGTGAGACGCAGAGTAGGTGAACAGATGATCTCCGCGTGTGTGGTTCCCACCGTGAAGCATGGAGGAGGTGGTATGATGGTGTGGGGGTGCTTTGCTGGTGACACTGTCAGTGATTTATTTAGAATTCAAGGCACACTTCACCAGCATGGTTACCAAAGCATTCTGCAGCAATACGCCATCCCATCTGGTTTGTGCTTAGTCGGACTATCATTTGTTTTTCAACAGGACAATGACACAACACGCCTCCAGGCTGTGTAAGGGCTACTTGACCAAGAAGGAGAGTGATGGAGTGCTGCATCAGATGACCTGGCCTCCACGATCACCTGAACTCAACCCAATTGAGATGGTTTGGGATGAGTTGGACCGCAGAGTGAAGGAAAATCAGCCAACAAGTGCTCAGCATATGTGGGAACTCCTTCAAGACTGGGTTGGCGCCCCCCCTTGGTTTGTGCTGTGGTGGAGACCTCTTGTGGGCTATACTCGGCCTTGTCTCAGGATTGTAAGTTGGTGGTTGAGGATATCCCTCTAGTGGTGCGGGGGCTGTGCTTTGGCAGAGTGGGTGGGGTTATATCCTTCCTGTTTGGCCCTGTCCGGGGGTTTCTTCGGATGGGGCCACAGTGTCTCCGGACCGCTCCTGTCTCAGCCTCCAGTATTTATGCTGCAGTAGTTTATGTGTCGGGGGGCTGGGGTTAGTTGGTTATACCTGGAGTACTTCTCCTGTCTTATCCAGTGTCCTGTGTGAATTTAAGTATGCTCTCTCTAATTCTCTCGTTCTCTCTTTCTCTCTAAGAACCTGAGCCCTAGGACCATACGTCAGGACTACCGGACATGCTGACACCTTGCTGTCCCCAGTCCGCCTGGCCTTGCTGCTATTCCAGTTTCAACTGTTCTGCCTGCGGTTACGAAACCCCTACCTGTCCCAGACCTGCTGTTTTCAACTCTTAATGATCGGCTATGAAAAGCCAACTGAGATTTATTCCTGATTATTATTTGACCATGCTTGTCACTTATGAACATTTTTGAACATCTTGGCATGGTTCTGTTATAATCTCCACCCGGCACAGCCAGAAGAGGACTGGCCACCCCTCATAGCCTGGTTCCTCTCTAGGTTTCTTCCTAGGTTTTGGCCTTTCTAGGGAGTTTTTCCTAGCCACCGTGCTTCTACACCTGCATTACTAGCTGTTTGGGGTTTTAGGCTGGGTTTCTGTACAGCACTTCGAGATATTAGCTGATGTACGAAGGGCTATATAAAATAAAATTGATTGAAAATTGATTGATTCCAGGTGAAGCTGGTTGAGAGAATGCCAAGAGTGTGCAAAGCTTTCATCAAGGCAAAGGGTGGCTACTTTTAAGAATCTAAAATCTATAATACATTTCTAATTGTTTAACACTTTTTTGGTTACTACATGATTCCAAATGTGTTATTTCATAGTTTTGAGGTCTTCATTATTATTCTACAATGTAGAAAATAGTAAAAAATAAAGGAAATCCCTTGAATGAGCATGTGTGTCCAAACTTTTGACAGGTACTGTACATTATTGTAATTCAAAATAGATGATAGACATAGTCTATTTGCAAGTGTAAATAAATGTAGACTGTATTTATAGGCTAACCATTGCCATTGTCATTTATGTTTTGGTAATAAATACATGTAGGTATCTTTAATTACGCAGGAGTCAAACAAATCAAACATAATTTTGCTGACAATTAGCTCTATGTTGATGTTTTCGCTTGGTTATTTGATTATCGACATCATGCATTTTTGCTTTCGCTTTTACGCGTGAACAAAGAGAGCGCAGCGCATCACCTGTCACACAGTGTGACAACTATCGAACTGTAGCCTACAGTAGACGCAACAATACGCACAATCCATAACAGTATCTTCACAATCAATTTCTATGGAGATGGAATGTTTGATTTCTCTAGAATGTCAGAATGTTAGCTAAAAACATTAGTTTTCGCCAACCCAAGCACGAACACCTTTGCGAATTAGCTACAATTACTCATCTTTATTTTTAGTTATTGTCAAAAGTCCATCTATCATTTCCTCAAATAATTAATGGATTTTAGCAATAAAAACCCGAGTGCCTCTTCTACATCTGCACAGGTAAATCCTATGATTTTATTTTAGTTTTAATCGTTCAATTATGTCCTTGTAGAAAGTATAGTACTGATATGTTGTTATGTTCTCAAGATGTTCAGTTCGAGTACTGAATACCTGCAGACTGTAGAGCGCTGCTGGGACAAGAGTTACTACAATGAGCAGGTAAAATTAAATAATCTTAATTTCAGAAAACACTTATTTCTGAAGTGTATGTTACAGTGGAGTAAATGTGAATGTTTTAGGGCATGAACGTTATTTATAATAAGGGTTACATGGAGAAATTCTGACATCTCTGAAATGAAAATGGATGTCCCTCCCTTCCGCAAAACATATTTGACCTAAACCCTCCTTTGAATGCTTAAAAGAAGTGACACTCCACTATACCCAAAATAATAACTAAAACAAAGTGGATAGCAGAGAACTTGTCTACCGTTTTCCCTAACTTCTTGGACAGACCAGAGCCTTAGATATGCAGTTTTATAAATTGTTCTTCATCCTGTATGCATTACATGGCAACGTGGGAATTTTGATAGCGCATAGGGCTGTGGGTCAGTAGGTTGTGGGTTTGCAGACCACCGTGGCAACCTGGTCTCAGAGCATTTCGTATTATTCTGTACGATAATATGAAAACGTTCTATTTAGTATGATATGTTACGTTTTGTATGGTATGTATTATTTTGGGGATGTCCATCACCCATTCCGTATGATATGATACGAATTACAATTGTTATTATATGTTACGAATTTGCCAAATGTACAATTTATTACGAATTTGAAAAACGTATGATATGTTACGAATTCTAGTTAAGTGGCTATCGTTAGCTAAGCTAGGGGTTAGGGTTATGGTCAGGGTTAAGTTTAAGTGTTAGGTTAAAGGATTAAGGTTAGGGGATGGGGACGGGATAGCTAACATGCTAAGTAGTTGGAAAGTAGCAAAAAAATTGTAAATAGTTGAAAAGTTGCTAATTGCATAAAATGCTCAAGTTGTCCGTGATGAGATTCAAACTCGCAACCTTTGGGTTGCTAGACGTTCACATTATACGCTCCACTAGGGTTGAATGGCGGGAACCCGGTTACCGAGATTTACTGAGATTTACCGCCCAAAACCACTCCCTTTTCCCAGGATAAATAACTGTGAGAAATGGTAAATTATAATACATTATTTATATCAACAGTATGACGTAAAATGGAACTGTTAAATTACTGTATATGCAATGTCTAAATCTGGCTTCTCTATGGCCTTCTCTCTGCATGATCAATCATCAACGCTCAGGGTGGGGACAGACAGCCCATCTCAGTATGGAGCACAGTTCGCAACGCATGTAGACCTATCATCTCATCATGGTCACTTTTCTTTTGTGACACAGGCCTAAATTTGCTACAGCATAGCCTATGCTACAGTAGTATAAGGACCAAATGTGTGTCTAATTTACACATTTCCATCTGGCTTTCGGGGGTCACTATATTTTCTAATTGGAAATATATATTTTTGAAATTGCAGCTGCAGAGTTTTAAAACAGCCTATCACTCTAATATCATTGCTTTAAAATCAGAGCATGTACATGCAGTCTCTCTCCATCCATTCCATTCAAATTCCATCCAAAATAGATCATCCTGTTTCAGATATACAGTATATACTGTATATATAGCCTATATATATATATATATATATATATATATATATATTATATATATATATATATATATATATATATATATATATATATATATATATATATATATATATATATATATATATATATATATATATATATATATATATGTGGAAAAAATTAAGAGACCACTGCAAAATTATCAGTTTCTCTGGTTTAACTATTTATAGGTATGTGTTTGGGTAAAAATAACATTTTTGTTTTATTCTATAAACTACTGACAACATTTCTCCCAAATTCCAAATAAAAATATTGTCATTTAGAGCATTTATTTGCAGAAAATGACAACTGGTCAAAATAACAAAAAAGATGCAGGGTTGTCAGACCTCAAATAATGCAAAGAAAATAAGTTCATGTTCATTTTTAAACAACACAATAGTTTTAACTTAGGAAGAGTTCAAAAATCAATATTTGGTGGAATAACCCTAACAGCTTTCATGCGTCTTGGCATGCTCTCCACCAGTCTTTCACATTGATGTTGGGTGACTTTATGCCACTCCTGGCGCAAAAATTCAAGCAGATCGGCTTTATTTGATGGCTTGCGACCATCCATCTTCCTCTTGATCACATTCCAGAAGTTTTCAATGGGGTTCAGGTCTGGAGATTGGGCTGGCCATGACAGGGTCTTGATCTGGTGGTCCGCCATCCTCACCTTGATTTACCTGGCTGTGTGGCATGGCGCATTGTCCTGCTGGAAAAACCAATCCTCAGAGTTGGGGAACAATGTCAGAGCAAAAGGAAGCAAGTTTTCTTCCAGGACAACCTTTTACGTGGCTTGATTCATGCGTCCTTCACAAAGACAAATCTGCCCTATTCCAGCCTTGCTGAGGCACCCCCAGATCATCACCGATCCTCCACCAAATTTCACAGTGGGTGCGAGACACTGTGGCTTGTAGGCCTCTCCAGGTCTCTGTCTAACCATTAGACGACCAGGTGTTGGGCAAAGCTGAAAATTGGACTCATCAAAGAAGATGACCTTACTCCAGTCCTCTACGGTCCAATCCTTATGGTCTTTTGCAAACCTCAGCCTGGCTCTTCTTTGCTTCTCATTGATGAAGGGCTTTTTTCTCGCTTTGCACGACTTCAGCCCTGGCCCTAGGAGCCTGTTTCGAACCGTCCTCGCCGTGCACTTCACCCCAGCTGCCGTTTGCCATTCTTTTTGTAGGTCACTTGATGTCATCCTATGGTTGTTGAGTGACATTCGAATGAGTTGGCGGTCATCCCGGTCAGTAGAGAGTCGTTTTCGCCCTCTGCCGGTCTGTAGCTTTGTTGTCCCCAATGTCTGCTGCTTGACCTTGTTCTTATGAACCGCTGTCTTTGACATTTTAAGGATGGAAGCAACCTGACGCTCACTGTATCCCTCTGCCAGTAAAGCCAGAATTGAACCCTTCTTTTCCTCACTCAAAACTTTCCCTTTCAACTATTTAGGCATGGTCAATAGTTATTTTTTGATTAATATTACTTTTGAGGTACTATTAGCACTGTTTTTGCCATCCAGCTGGTCCTATTGCAAGAGGATAGGGATGACCACAGCAGTGGTTTTTATACTTTTCCTCGTTAAATAAGATTTGGTTCATGTGATCACCTAATCAGTACCTAATTCAGTAGAATGAGGTGTGCCTGTGTTGGAATTCAACAGACACTGGAATGGAATGGCTGTCATACATGTAGAGATGCTGATTTAAGAAAAATTTGCAGTGGTTTCTTAATTTTTTCCAGAGCTGTATGTCCTAGCCTACCTCTTTCAGGTAATACATTCAATGCAGTATTAGCCTTATATTTAGCTAATGAATGATGGGTTATGCATAATAAGCTTCTCTTGTTCAATATGCACGCAACTGTGCTCCATTGGCCTCTCTCTTTAAATAACATTCCTTAGCTCTTGGAGTCCCATGCAGGAAAAGCTAGACTAGAATAGCTTGCTGGCCTTTTTTTGTGCATTTCTTATACCAATAGACTGTTCGAAGAGGGACGCAAGCTCTTGTTTGCTGAATGTTAAATATAGCAGCCAACAGAACTCACATGTAGTTTGAAAGAAGAGCGAACACGCTATGTTGGTAGGCTATAGCAGTTATTTTATCAGACCCATAACATTTTCGTGAAGTGAAGTGAAAGCCGTCTGCATCTAATTCTAGTCACATATTATTCAAGCATGTCATAAGAATGATCAAGATAAGGACAACAAAACTTATTTCATTTAACTGTTGAAAGCGAAGGAATGAAGCAACAATAGAGAGAGAAAGGAGGTAGGCTAATAACATTAGGGGAAATATTATGAAAGGTATATATGTTTTAGCCTACTAATTATACATATAGGCCCTATTATATTTACAAATTAAAATCAAATTCGCTACCCTATATTTGTAACTTTGTAGGCCGCATGTGCTGCACCAGAATTGCATGTTCTCTTCTGCTTTATCATGGTTTGAACGAGGTGCGTCATTCCAGTCCATATAATACAATACAGTACAGTAATACAGTTCACACTAAAAAAGATTAGCCTACTGGAGCTTGTTTCATTTATTTACCCAAGGGAGCATATAGCTAGCTACATCTATGGGCTTTTATGTTTTTCTATCGTGCGTAATGTGCAATAGCCTATAACCCTATATCATATACAGTATGTAATGGATAACGGCACAATCATTAAACATTTTTGGGCTTGTGCTCATAGAATGTCTTAAATGTAGGTATTTAAATGTATTTAATGTATGGAGCATCAGGCTCAAGTAGCATCAGGCTTGAATTTTCAAACAAAGCTGTCTGGGTGGTTTAATACATCATCCACAGCATAATTATTAACTTGACCATGCTTAAAGAGATATTCAATGTCTGATTGCTATTGTTACCCATCTACCAAGCACTGCCCTTCTTTACGACGCTTTTGAAAACCTCCCTGGTCTTTGTAGTTGAATCTGTGCTTGAAATTCTATACTTGACTGAGGGACCTTACAGATGTTGTATGCATGGAGGACAGAGGAAAGGGTAGTCATTAAAAAATCATGTCAACCCCTTGAGACCTTGGGACTATAAGGTTCTATCTGCGCAAAGCATAGTTCTGAGATATTGAGCATCAAAGTTTTCACATCGCAGATCTCAGCACTGTTTTGTAGTGAGTTCTTATTTCATAACCCACTAAGGTCTTCGCCTTAAAGGTACCTAAAGTGCTGAGTATCAAAATTCTAAGACATTTGTAAATCCGTTTTTTTAGGGGGGGTGCATTTGCAGATAGAACCTTATGGCTCTGAAATGAGGGTTCTATCTGTTAGAGAATGTTACAATTCTTTCAATTTCAATAGAAAAGTACAGACATTTAATGATTAAATAAAAATAATACCCTTCTTTCTTTCTAATCACATCATCAAATGTATTAATTCATGTTCATCACACATTTGTTAAAGTGATAGTTCCCTAAAAAACAAATACACTATATCCTATGGATAACTAACAACATTGATAAAGCTTAGCTCTGGATGAGTAAACTGATATATTTTTCTGGTCTCTGACACCCAAAGTCAGTAAACTACTTGCTATTAATCAATAAAATGTGATAAGTATGTAACTTTAGTGAAATATCCCTTCCGTGGAGGTTTTCATATTGACACAGAACAATACAAAAACAGCAATGCCTCTCCTAAGGGCTATAAAGCACCTGTATTTATTAATTTTACCATAAAGAGCTTATGGCCATTCTTCTGAAAAAGTGGTGCAAAAAAAATCTAAGTAAATGCTAAATGTATAGTTTTGAGATAATGGGTATTTTTCAAGTCCCAGATCTCAGAACAGTTTTTTGATGTCTTCCTTTTTCATGACTCAATACAGTGCCTTCGGAAAGTATTCAGACCCCTTTACCTTTTCCACATTTTGTTAAATTACAGCCTTATTCTAAAATGGATTAAAACAAATGTGTTCCCTCAGCAAGGTGCTTCAACAAAGTACGTAAATGTGATATTTCCGTATTTTGTGCTTGTTATGTCAAGGGGTGGAAAAATTCAAGGGGTCTGAATACTTTTGTTACATTACAGCCTTATTCTAAAATGGATTAAATAGTTATTTCCTTCTTCAATCTACACACAATACCCCATAATGACAAAGCAAAAACAGTTTTTTAGAGAAAAAAAAGAAATACGGAAATATCACATTTACATAAGTATTCAGACCCTTTACTCAATACTTTGTTGAAGCAGCTTTTGTAGCTACAAGCTTTTGACTTTGCAAGCTTGGCACACCTGTATTTGGGGAGTTTTCCCATTCTTCTCTGCAGATCCTCTAAAACTCTGTCAGGTTGGATGGGGACGTCGCTGCACAGCTATTTTCAGGTCTCTCCAGAGATGTTAGATCGGGTTCAAGTCCGGGCTCGGGTTGGGCCACTCAAGGATATTAAGAGACTTGTCCCGAAGCCACTTCTACGTTTTCTTGGCTATGTGCTTAGGGTCGTTGTCCTGTTGGAAGTTGAACCTTCGCCCCAGTATGAGGTCCTAAGCACTCTGGAGCAAGTTTTCATCATGGATCTCTCTGTACTTTGCTCCGTTCATCTTTCCCTCGATCCTGACTAGTCTCCCAGTCCCTGCCGCTGAAAAACGCACAGCATGATGCTGCCACCACCATGCTTCACCATAGGGATGGTGGCAGGTTTCCTCCAGACGTGACGCTTGGAATTCAGGCCAAAGAGTTAAATCTTGGTTTCATCAGACCAGAGAATCTTGTTTCTCATGGTCTGAGAGTCCTTTAGGTGCCTTTTGGCAAACTCCAAGTGGGCTGTCATGTGCCTTTTACTGAGGAGTGGCTTCATTCTGGCCACTACAATAAAGGCCTGATTGGTGGAGTGCTGCAGAGATGATTGTCATTCTGGAAGGTTCTCCCATCTTCACAGAGGAGATGGAGCTCTTTCAGAGTGACCATCAAGTTCTTGGTCACCTCCTTTATTTTACCCTTATTTTACCAGGTAAGTTGACTGAGTACACATTCTCATTTACAGAAATGACCTGTGGAATAGTTACAGAGGAGAGGAGGTGAATGAATGAGCCAATTGGAAGCTGGGGATGATTAGGTGGCTATGATGATATGAGGGCCAGATTGGGAATTTAGCCATGACACCGGGGTCAACACCCCTACTCTTATGATAAGTGCCATGGGATCATTAGTGACCACAGAGAGTCAGGACACCCGTTTAACGTCCCATCTGAAAGACTGCACCCAACACAGGGCAATGTCCCCAATCACTGCCCTGGGGCATTGGGATATTGTTTTTTAGACCAGAGGAAAGAGTGCCTTCTACTGGCCCTCTAACACCACTTCCAGCAGCATCTGGTCTCCCATCGAGGGACCAACTAGGACCAACTCAGCTTAGCTTCAGAGGCAAGCCAGCATTGGAATGCAGGGTGGTATGCTGCTGGCACATCCCTAGTGCAAACCCTGCCCACCTGTCAATTCAGACCGGCTAAAGCAAACTCTAGGTTGTCTTATAGGCTACATGATTTGTCTTGCAGAAGAAGCTGATGAAGCAGTTTCTGGTGCTCCAGAGACAAGGCGTCCAGAGTTATGTCCCTCACCACACCACTGTGGAGGACATGAGCAACTGGCTTGTTAAGAACAAGACCCTGGAGCAGTGAGTACAGCTATTTGTACTATGTACCATAGAATTAGGAATTAGAATACTAGAATGGACATGAACCTCCTTATGACAGTATAAAATGTCAGCCATTTTGGTAAGGGAGTTGGTATGCCAGTTGTCAGCCAGTGCTGTGATAAGATATTGTGTAAAACAAATGAATTTGAAGATTTTCTGCACAGTATGTTTGTTAGCTACCTAGACAGTTTATGTGGAATGATTCCAAAAAAGATTCTAACTAACTGCCAATATGCCAACATTCCATACAAACAATCTAGTCAATCCACAGCCATACACTGGCTGAAATCAGTTGATGATAGGACAAAGACAAGTTGTAAATGAGAAAAGTACTGATATTGTATCATATTATAACACTCACTAACACGACTCTAGATAGACCCAGATGCAGACACAGGAGGCAGACAGTTCAAATCTCAGATGTTTATTACAAAACAGGGGGAAGGCAAAAGGCAGGTTAAGGGCAGGCAGAGGTCAGTGATCCAAGACAGCATCAATCAGGGACAGAACGGCAGGCAGACTCAGGGTCAGGGCAGGCAGAATGGTCAGAACCGGGAGGACTAGAAAACAGAAACTAGAGATGCTGGAAAATGGGAAAAACACGCTGGTAAGACTTGACAAGACAAGACGAACTGGCAACAGACAAACAGAAAATGCAGGTATAAATACACAGGGGATAATGGGGAAAATGAGAGACACCTGGTGGAGACAAGATCAGTGTGTGACAGTGGCACCCTACCCGGGCACATACCTGGTTGACCGGGGTGCCGGCGGCAGAACTCCAAAATGAGGGCTGAGTCCAGGATGTTCCTAGCGGGGACCCAGCACCTCTCCTCTGGGCCATAACCCTCCCAGTCAACCAGGTACTGGAATCCCCTGCCCTGAGATCGAACACTCAGACACTCCTGGAAACAGGAGACAAAGAGCTGTGAGACAGAGGTTTAATCCTAGACACATGAAAAGTGGGATGTGTACGGAGGGTGCGGAGGGTGCGGGGCAAAAGAAGACAAACAGCAGAGGGGCGAAGAATCTTAGAGATGAGAAAAAGGCTGATAAAACGGGGGGAAAGTTTGCGGGACTCCAACCGGAGGGGCAGATCCCGAGTGGACAGCCATACCCTCTGCCCGAGACGATAGCGGGGAGCAGGGCTCTGGTGGTGGTCCGCCTGTCGCCGATACCTGGAGGTGGTCTTCAGAAGAGCGGACCGGGCTCTCTTCCAGGTACGGCGACAGCGGCGGACGAACATCTGGGCCGAGGATATGCTGACCTCTTCCTCTTGCCAAGGGAAGAGTGGGGGCTGATATCCCATGGAACACTCAAAAGGCGAGAGACCAGTGGCCGAGCAGGGAAGGGTGTTGCGGGCGTATTCCATCCACACAAGTTGCTGGCTCCAGGTGGTGGGGTTGGCTCTGACTGACCGTTAGACTGGGAGTGAAAACCGGAGGACAGGCTGGCCGACGACCCAATGAGGATGCAGAACCTCAGTGGTGTTAAGACGATGGGAAAGGAAAGTGCAGGGATGAAGCTTTTGGTCCTGGGCAGAACGCTAGGACAGGACAGACCCCACTACGACGTCCGAGGCGTCGACCTCCACCACGAACTGACGGGACGGATCCGGATGGATTAAGATGGGAGCTGTAGTGAATCGATGCTTGAGGTCTGAGAACGCCCGGTCAGCAGCTGGAGACCTCGTGAACGGGACCTTGGGAGAGGTGAGTGCTGAAAGGGGGGAAGCCAGGGTGCTGTAACCCCGGATGAAATGGCGGTAGAAATGTGCAAACCCCAGGGGCAGGCTGCGCCAACTTCAGGCAATGAGCATGGCAGAACGGGCTCCAACCCTTGATAGAACCAACAGTCCAGTCGATAAGGGGATTGTGCCTCTGGAGCAATGAAAACTCAAACACCACGGGTACCTGAGGAGATTTGATGAGCAGAAATTGCATAGACTCAATGTGGTTACCTGACACTCACAGGATGATAGGAACCGTATTGTGGGTGACTCTACCAATAGAGCGCCCATCCAGCGCTCTGAAATCCATGGGAATGGAGAGGGGTTGAGTGGGGATTCCCAGCTCTGACACCAGGGTAGTATCCATAAAACTATCGCCGGCCCCAGAGTCAATGAGTACCCAGAGAGATTTAGACCGGTCACCCCACAGCAGGATGGCATGGAGAGGGGTGTGAGTAATGGGAGATTGGAAATTCTCCGTATGGCCCACCATACCACCCGGTTAAGTCGGGTAACCTCGGATTGTCTCGGTAATGTAGACGCCGGGGACTTCCAGGATTCCTCGGCGGCGAGATGGGATCCTTGAACGAGCGAGTGTGACTGGGAACAGACCTCTTCTCCCTCCTACGTTCCCGTAGCCGCCCATCGAGCCGTATGGTCAAGGCAATGAGAGAGTCGAGATCCATGGGAAGCTCACGGGCTGCGAGCTCGTCTTTAACCTATAATCCGATAATCCGTGAAGGAACATGTCAAATCGAACACCTTTTTCAACTCTGCCATGAACTCCTCCAGACTGAAGCACACGGTGGATTGTTGCTCCCACACTGCCGTAGCCCAGGCGAGAGCCCTCCCGGACATCAGCGTTATAAGGTATGCTATCTTGGAGCGGTCCAAGGGAAAAGAAGAGGGCTGCAGCTCGAAGATGAGGGAGCACTGGGAGAGAAATGCCTGACAGGTTCCTGAATAGCATTCCTGAGGAGGTAAGCAGGGTTCTCTGGAAGCCAGGGTAGGCTGGGGAGACGCGCTGCTTACAGTGGGGTTACTGAGAGGCTGGCTGCCTAATAGACAATCCGCAGAATTGCTCAAGCAATGTATTGAAAGTGCGGTCATGGTGTTCCACCAAGGTCTGGAATCCTTCCATAAGATTTTTGGGATGAGTTGGACCGCAGAGTGAAGGAAATGCAGCCAACAAGTGCTCAGCATATGTGGGAACTCCTTCAAGACTGTTGGAAAAGCATTCCAGGTAAAGCTGGTTGAAAGAATGCCAAGAGTGTGCAAAGCTGTCCTCAAGGCAAAGGGTGGCTACTTTGAAGAATCTAAAATCTATAATATATTTTGATTTGTTTAACACTTTTTTGGTTACTAATTGATTCCATATGTGTTATTTCATAGTTTTGATGTCTTCACTATTATTCTACAATGTAGAAAATTGTAAAAATAAAGAAAAACCATTGAATGTGTAGGTGTGTCCAAACTTTTGACTGGTACTGTATATTTATTTATTTATTGCTCTTTACTTGTCAGTGTTCCCAAATAGGACATTATTTGTCTTTTTACTTAAACATGCAAACACCATCAGATAGAATTCATAGCAATCAGTGCACTGGGTTAGTCAGATTTGATGAAATATACATGTAACAGAACAGATGACCTGGAATGACATTCACTCTCACGGGATGGGTTACCAAAAATACAAAACTGAAAGCCACACCCCCAATAAGCCACAAATATAACTGCATTGAGGCATATGTCACTGTGCTTCTATGGTTATATGCACCATGCCACTGCTTATTTCATTTGTTCATTTAGCAAACAAGACAGCTCATAATTCAGTGCCTTCATCAGTCAACACATCTATATTTTAGCTTTAGTGCAACATTTTCTCTCAGCCTCATGGCAAAAATGTGTAGAATTGCAGGAAGTTTCTGGACCACCCACATTTTTGCAGGCACACCCATCAACGAATTTCTGGCTACGCCACTTTTTTTCACTAGGCAAGTCAGTTAAGAACAAATTCTTATTTCCAATGACGGCCTACACCGGCCAAACCCAGACGACAACTGTATACAGCATATTTCTTACAGAGGATGCATTTCAAAGTGCATAAAAGTGTTTCCTCTTGTCTCTCTGGCTTGTATATTTTAGAAACCCTGAGGTCTGCGATGAGGTTGTAAGAGCTCTAAAGAGCATTTCCCGGAGCCTGGCCTTCCAGCCGTACTCCAAGCTGTGCTGTCCCTCTAAGGTGGTGGTGGACATCGTGCCCAGGCTGCTCCAGGCCCTCTGGTCCCGCCAGATGGAAGGCCCCTGTGACATGTCCTCCATGGCCCTGAGCAACATGAGTGTCACCAAAGTGCTGGCAGTAGTGGATAACCTCTCTGGAGTTCTGAAGGCCCTTCCTGTCGCTCAGGTCTACTACTCACGTTCCACTGGTGTCAGGATGGTCCACTCACTCAACCGTAAGATCCAGTTCCTAAGCAGCCCTGAGGACCTTAGGAGGACTCTTTTAATCCAAAGTTCCACCCTGATCAGCACCATCATTGAAGCTGTGAGCACGAAAGTCCAGAGGATGTTTGAAGCTCCTGCTGACTACATTCCATTAAGCTCTATCCGCAGCTGGCTATCAGAGCCAAAGGCGAGCGAGGTTCGTCCAAAGTGCTCTGACCAGCTGGTAATCTCCTCGGAGCTCCTGAGGACCATCATTGGTCTGATAGTTTATGTAGTCTTCGAAGGCCACCTAGAGGAAGACATCAACCTTCATTACTGGCCCCTCATAAATGACATAATCCACCAGCTGTCACTGTGTGGGGTCAAAGTCACAAAGAGAGCGAGCAAGGCTAACTGGCATCTTGGCTGGGACCAGATCCTTGAGATGATGACAAACATCCATACCCATCTTCACCACTACACTGGCACAGAGCTGGTACTTAGGTTTGCAACATCTGCCAGGGCCACCATGCTAACGAGGCACATGGTTCACCATGTGGTCGAGGAGCTGGTAAAGCTGAAGGACTTGGATGAAGGGACAACAGCTTCAGGGAGCAGTGAGGTAAGCAATGATTACAAGTGTTTATCTTTATGAAAGTCCACTCATTCAAAACATTTTTGTTGTCGGTAAAAAGAAGATCTGAAATGTTGCAAATGTTCTGTTAAATATTATATCCTTGTTGCTTTCAGTCTGTGGACGTGAACCTGGCAATCACCGACCACTTTGTCCCTATCCTTGTCAAAGCGGTGGACTGGCTTCAACCCCTGGCCACTACCCCAGCGGTGGACATAGCAGCACCCCTAATCACTAACTCAGTCAAAGTGGACAACATCACAACAACCCTGACCACTACACCAGTTGACCTCCAGTCAGGTGAGTTAAATTGACACTAATCACTTTGACAGGTTATCATTTCTTACTGTAATAGGGCCTCCTGTAGCTCAGTTGGTAGAGCATGGCGCTTGCAACGCCAGGGTTGTGGGTTCAATTCCATGGGGTGGCAGTATGAAAAATGTATGCACTCACTAACTGTAAGTCGCTCTGGATAAGAGCATCTGGTAAATGTAATATAACTTATTAGCTAATGTTTTGTAACTAGACAATTTCGTAATTAAGTTGTGTTTTTATGAGATTGATCTTCTCCTTCTAATTTCAAGGGGATGTTGTGGTCAAACACCCAGCACCCTGCATTCCAACTGCAGGCTTTGCCACGGCACCATGCATACTACCCCCAGGCTTTGCCCCGGCACCATGCACCCCACCACCAAGCTTTGCTCTTGCATCCTGCACCCCACGACCAGGCTTTTCCCCAGCATCCTGCCCCCCACCACCAGGCTTTTTCCCGGCATCCTGCCCCCCACCACCAGGCTTTGCCCCAGCACCCTGCATTCCACCCCCAGGCTTTGCCCCGGCACCCTGCACCCCACCACCAGGCTTTGCCCCAGCACCCTGCATTCCACCCCCAGGCTTTGCCTCGGCATCCTGCACCCCACCACCAGGCTTTGCTCTTGCATCCTTCCCCCCACCACCAGTCCCTCCCCCGTCCATCCTGAGACACATTGTCCTCCGGTTCTTGGAGAAGTCAGGTGAGTTACATTGACACAATCACTTTGACAGGTTATCATTTTTCACTGTAATAGGGCCTCCTGGTGCTCAGTTGGTAGAGCATGGCGCTTGCAATGCCAGGGTTGTGGGTTCAATTCCCACGGGGGGCCAGTATGAAAAATGTATGCACTCACTAACTGTAAGTCGCTCTGGATAAGAGCATCTGCTAAATGACGTAAATGTAATATAACTTGATGTCATCGGCCTCCCCCCTTGCTTGGGGAACAATAGAGAAGCAACATAGAACAAAAGAGCCTACCCACACTTGTGCTATGTCATGACATACCTGGACCACCTATTGAGATGTGACTTTTGTTAAGTAAATCAGGTGTTAAATGAGGTGAAAAGGAGACTGGAGTGCCACTTAAAGTTTTTATGTAAGACTGATCTTCACTTTGTCCGCCACCAACAGGCTGTGCTCCGGCACACTGCACCCCACCACCAGGCTTTGCCCCGGCACCCTGCACCCCACCACCAGGCTTTGCCCCAGCACCCTGCATTCCACCCCCAGGCTTTGCCTCGGCATCCTGCACCCCACGACCAGGCTTTGCCCCGGCACCCTGCACCCCACCACCAGGCTTTGCCCCAGCACCCTGCATTCCACCCCCAGGCTTTGCCCCGGCACCCTGCACCCCACCACCGGGCTTTGCCCCAGCACCCTGCATTCCACCCCCAGGCTTTGCCTCGGCATCCTGCACCCCACCACCAGGCTTTTCCCCAGCAACCTGCACTCTGTCGCCATGCTTTGCAGCTAATGCCATGCCAGGCTTTGGCACGAAAGTCATCCTGAAACTAATGGTCCTGCTATTCCTGGAGAGGCTCCCTCCTGCATCAGAGGACCTTGTGTCAGAGTTCCTCACTGTCGCCGATCGTATCTGCACGCTGTTTCAAAGCATCACTGCCAGATTCCGCAACATCATTAATGAGGACCTGGAGAAATGTACAGACTCTGACAGTAAGCAGTACTGGGCTAACACCTTCTACTGGGAGTACATGAAGAGGTACCCATCATCCCAGTGCCTGGGGATTGAAGCCTTCACATGTGATGAGGAGAGATGTTTAGTGGTGGCCAACTTGTTTGCAAAGAAAATGTACCCCAAGATGTTCCTCTCAGCAGAAGACTTCGACACGGCTGAAGATTCAGGGAGCAATGGAGTAAGCAATGATTTCAAGTGTTTATCTTTATAAAAGTCCACTCATTCAGTTATCTCTGACACTGCACTGTCGGAGCTAGAAGCACAAGCATTTCGCTACACCCGCTATAACATCTGCTAAACACGTGTATGTGACAAATCAAATTTGATTTGATGATTTGATTTGATTTCATCCAAAAATGTATTATTGTCGATATTGGTAAAAACAGTAAATCTGCAATGTTGCAAATGTTATGTTAAATAATAAATATCTTAAATATTTAATATTTTTGCTTTCAGTCTGTGGACATGAACCTGGCAATCTCCGACGAATTTGTCCCTAACCCTGTCAAGGTGTTGGAGGTGCTTCGACCCCTGTCACTGCCAGACATCAAAGAGCCCTTGACCACTATCCATGACAAAGTGGTGGACAACACAACAACAACCCTGGTTGCTGCCCCAGTTAAGATGGACAACATCACAACACCCCTGGCCCTGACCATTAACTTAGTCAACCTCAAGGTTACGGATGAACCAGTTGACCTCCAGTCAGGTGAGTTACATTAACACAGATCACATTGACAGGTTATCATTTCCCGAGTGGCGCAGTGGTCTAAGGCACTGCATCGCAGTGCTAGCTGTGCCACTAGAGATCCTGGTTCGAATCCAGGCTCTGTCGTAGCCGGCCGCGACCGGGAGACCCATGGGGCGGCGCACAATTGACCCAGCGTCGTCCAGGGTAGGGGAGGGAATGGCCGGCAGGGGATGCAGCTCAGTTGGTAGAGCATGGCGTTTGCAACGCCAGGGTTGTGGGTTCGATAAAATAATGTATGCGCTAACTGTAAGTCGCTCTGGATAAGAGCGTCTGCTAAATAATGTAAATGTAATCATTTCCCTCTGTAATATAAGGTATTAGCTAATGTTTTGTAACTAGACAATTTCGTAATTAAGTTGTGTTTCTATGAGATTGATCTTCTCCTTCTAATTTCAAGGGGATGTTGTGGTCAAACACCCAGCACCCTGCATTCCAACCGCAGGCTTTGCCACGGCACCATGCATACTACCCCCAGGCTTTGCCCCGGCACCCTGCACCCCACCACCAGTCTTTGCCCCAGCACCCTGCATTCCACCCCCAGGCTTTGCCCCGGCACCCTGCACCCCACCACCAGGCTTTGCCCCAGCACCCTGCATTCCACCCCCAGGCTTTGCCTCGGCATCCTGCACCCCACCACCAGGCTTTGCTCTTGCATCCTTCCCCCCACCACCAGTCCCTCCCCCGTCCATCCTGAGACACATTGTCCTCCGGTTCTTGGAGAAGTCAGGTGAGTTACATTGACACAATCACTTTGACAGGTTATAATTTTTCACTGTAATAGGGCCTCCTGGTGCTCAGTTGGTAGAGCATGGCGCTTGCAATGCCAGGGTTGTGGGTTTAATTTCCCACGAGGGGCCAGTATGAAAAATGTATGCACTCACTAACTGTAAGTCGCTCTGGATAAGAGCATCTGCTAAATGACGTAAATGTAATATAACTTGATGTCATCGGCCTCCCCCCTTGCTTGGGGAACAATAGAGAAGCAACATAGAACAAAAGAGCCTACCCACACTTGTGCTATGTCATGACATACCTGGACCACCTATTGAGATGTGACTTTTGTTAAGTAAATCAGGTGTTAAATGAGGTGAAAAGGAGACTGGAGTGCCACTTAAAGTTTTTATGTAAGACTCATCTTCACTTTGTCCGCCACCAACAGGCTGTGCTCCGGCACACTGCACCCCATCACCAGGCTTTGCCCCGGCACCCTGCACCCCACCACCAGGCTTTGCCCCAGCACCCTGCATTCCACCCCCAGGCTTTGCCTCGGCATCCTGCACCCCACGACCAGGCTTTGCCCCGGCACCCTGCACCCCACCACCAGGCTTTGCCCCAGCACCCTGCATTCCACCCCCAGGCTTTGCCCCGGCACCCTGCACCCCACCACCAGGCTTTGCCCCAGCACCCTGCATTCCACCCCCAGGCTTTGCCACGGCACCCTGCACCCCACCACCAGGCTTTGCCCCAGCACCCTGCATTCCACCCCCAGGCTTTGCCTCAGCATCCTGCACCCCACCACCAGGCTTTTCCCCAGCAACCTGCACTCTGTCGCCATGCTTTGCAGCTAATGCCATGCCAGGCTTTGGCACGAAAGTCATCCTGAAAGAAATGGTCCTGCTATTCCTGGAGAGGCTCCCTCCTGCATCAGAGGACCTTGTGTCAGAGTGCCTCACTGTCGCCGATCGTATATGCACGCTGTTTCAAAGCATCACCGCCAGATTCCGCAACATCATTAATGAGGACCTGGAGAAATGTACCGACTCTGACAGTAAGCAGTACTGGGCTTACACCTTCTACTGGGAGTACATGAAGAGGTACCCATCATCCCAGTGCCTGGGGATTGAAGCCTTCACATGTGATGAGGAGAGATGTTTAGTGGTGGCCAACTTGTTTGCAAAGAAAATGTACCCCAAGATGTTCCTCTCAGCAGAAGACTTCGACACGGCTGAAGATTCAGGGAGCAATGGAGTAAGCAATGATTTCAAGTGTTTATCTTTATAAAAGTCCACTCATTCAGTTATCTCTGATACTGCACTGTCGGAGCTAGAAGCACAAGCATTTCGCTACACCCGCTATAACATCTGCTAAACACGTGTATGTGACAAATCAAATTTGATTTGATGATTTTATTTGATTTTATCCAAAAATGTATTGTTGTCGATATTGTTAAAAAAACGAAATCTGCAATGTTGCAAATGTTATGTTAAATAATAAATATCTTAAATATTTAATATTTTTGCTTTCAGTCTGTGGACATGAACCTGGCAATCTCCGACGAATTTGTCCCTAACCCTGTCAAGGTGTTGGAGTGGCTTCGACCGCTGTCACTGCCAGACATCAAAGAGCCCTTGACCACTATCCATGACAAAGTGGTGGACAACACAACAACAACCCTGGTTGCTGCCCCAGTTAAGGTGGACAACATCACAACACCCCTGGCCCTGACCATTAACTTAGTCAACCTCAAGGTTACGGATGAACCAGTTGACCTCCAGTCAGGTGAGTTACATTAACACAGATCACTTTGACAGGTTATCATTTCCCTCTGTAATATAAGGTATTAGCTAATGTTTTATTATAACTAGACAGTTTTTGTAAATAATTTAAGCTATTGTGTGAGATTGATCTTCTCTTTATATAATTTCCAGAAGATGTTGTGGTCATCAAACCAAAGAAAAGCAGAGTCATGAGATTCTTCCGTCGACTTTTCTGCTGCATGTCCAAAGATGATTTCAAGGTGTGAACCTGACCAGCTTTTCAGCTGATGACTTCAGATCACACACACCCATTTACATTACATTTACATTTTATCCAGAGCGACTTACAGTTAGTGCATACATTTTCATACTGGCCCCCCTGGCCATCGAACCCACAACCCTGGCGTTGCAAGCTCCATGCTCTACCAACTGAGCTACACGGGGCCACACCTTCAGCTCACACACTTATATGTGCGCACGTACACACACACACACACACACACACACGCACACACCACAGTTCTTTAAAATGTTTGAGTTTCCCATGTTAAACATTTCTCATTACTTTTTTCCTCATTAAATATTTTAAGAACAAGTTATTTTGTCTTCATTCAATGTTGACTGTTTTTACTATTTACAGTAGCAATCAATTATGATTGTTATTTTTGTCAAATACAGTTTCAATTCACATTTCATCACAAACTTAAATTACATATTATTTATGCATCAACAACATGTATTGAATGTGTGTTTAGACTGAGTTTCCTACTGTACTTCTTCAGTTTTCCAGCAGAGGGCAGTCTTGTCTAATATCTGAAGTCATGTCTGTTACAGTAATTCTGATGGCCTTGTGTCTTGGTGTATATGTTTTTAGTCATTATCATGTACTATAAAGAATACTACATTGAAATATATGGATATAAACTGACAAGCATGACCACAGTACAAAGAACAATGGTCTGTATGTGTATGCTATTAAGCTATTAGTCTGAAAGATAGGGCCATATCCAACAATGTTTCCCTTTCTTTGATTGCAACATCTGTATGGGTAATCCCCAGGGGTCCCTGTTGGACTAGATAGATTATGGAAACCAAAGAAAGCTTTACAGTTTACTCTGTAGCAGGGATCTGGTTCATTTCAGTTTCAAGTGATTATGATGACCACGCCTCTCACTACATGATGTGTGGGGGCTGTGGAGAGACTGGGAACAAGACCATGGGAAGAACTAGTAGGAAAACGTTGAGACACATCAACTACAGTGCCATGCAGTACATCGGTCAAGAGTGGTGCCTTTAAAAAAATAACTGATCGAAGATACTGTACTGTATTTAGACTCCAGTCTGATTCCCACACCTTTCAACAGCACAACACCCCCGAGACCCGTGCAGGCGCAGATCTACAGCTCCCGCCAATGCCCTCGGTCCAGGTTTCCCACTTCTTTTATTCTGTGATACACACACACACCACAACCCCCCCCCCTTACCCCCACCCGGCCCGTCCCACACGTACACAACCACACACCTCTCCCTGTCAAATTAGCAGTGGTTCACAGGGCTGGGGGGGGGGGGGGGGGGGGGGGGTGAGAAGAAGCCTGGCACGGAGCTACAGTGAGAGGCAGCGGAGGGCCTGATTGAAAGGCTT
This sequence comes from Coregonus lavaretus, assembly GCF_964263955.1. Lineage (NCBI taxonomy): Eukaryota > Metazoa > Chordata > Actinopteri > Salmoniformes > Salmonidae > Coregonus > Coregonus lavaretus. The sequence continues at coordinate 10,634,716 of NC_140012.1, read as the reverse complement.
CCGAGAATTCTCTGGCTTTGTTGTGTAGTTCTCTCCGCAGCGTACAGGAGACGAGTAATGGCTTTAGCAGGGCCAGGTACACAAAGCTCCTGTGGCCACAAACCGGAGCTCGACAAACTTTACTGTTGACATCTGGAATTTCTTTCCTCCCTTCTCTTTTTTTCTTCTTCTTCTCTCTCCTCCTTTTTTTGATTGAGGGGTGACTCACTGGTGTTCCAGCTTGTACTGTATCCATCATCGTAAAGGCGTCAGCTGGCTAAATGTAGATGTTTTGTTTGCCTGTCCATGGTCATGTACTGTACTGTATGGTTTTATCATGCCCTCTTGTATGTTTGACTGAGGAGAACACTGCAGTTGCCTGACTGTGTGACAATCCTTCACGTTGAACCCGTATAACATACACAATCCATGTCTCAATTGTCTCAAGGCTTAAAAATCCTTCTTTAACCCCGTCTCCTCCCCACTTCAATCTACACTGATTGAAGTGGATTTAACAAGTGAAATCAATAAGGGATCATAGTATTCACCTGGATTCACCTGGTCAGTCTGTGTCATGGAAAGAGCAGGTGTTCTTAATGTTTTGTATTCTCAGTGTGTATATATATACAGTTGAAGTCGGAAGTTAACCTTAGCCAAATACATTTAAACTCAGTTTTTCACAATTCCTGACATTTAATCCTAGTAAAAAATTCCCTGTCTTTGGTCAGTTAGGATCACCACTTTATTTTAAGAATGTGAAATGTCAGAATAACAGTAGAGAGAATGTTTTATTTCAGCTTTTATTTCTTTCATCTCATTCCCAGTGGGTCAGAAGTTTACATACACTCAATTAGTATTTGGTAGCATTGCCTTTAAATTGTTTAACTTGGGTCAAATGTTTCGGGTAGCCTTCCACAAGCGTCCCACAATAAATTGGGTGAATTTTGGCCCATTCCTCCTGACAGAGCTGGTGTAACTGAGTCAGGTTTGTAAGCCTCCTTGCTCGCACACATTTTTTCAGTTCTGCCAACAAATGTTCTATAGGATTGAGGTCAGGGCTTTGTGATGGCCACTCCAATACTTTTAATTTGTTGTCCTTAAGCCATTTTGCCACAACTTTGGAAGTATGCTTTGGGTCATTGTCCAGTTGGCAGACCCATTTGTGACCAAGCTTTAACACCCTGACTGATGTCTTGAGATGTTGCTTCAATATATCCACATAACTTTCCTTCCTCATGATGCCATCTATTTTGTGAAGTGCACCAGTCCCTCCTGCTGCAAAGCACCCCCACAGCATGATCCCACGGTTGGGATGGTGTTCTTCAGCTTGCAAGCCTACCCCTTTTTCCTCCAAACATAACGATGGTCATTGTGGCCAAACAGTTCTATTTTTGTTTCATCAGACCAGAGGACATTTCTCCAAAAAGTAAGATCTTTGTCCCCATGTTCAGTTGCAAACCGTAGTTTGGCTTTTTTTATGGCGGTTTTGGAGCAGTGGCTTCTTCCTTGCTGAGCGGCCTTTCAGTTTATGTTGATATAGGACTCGTTTTACTGTAGATACTTTTGTACCTGTTTCCCCCAGCATCTTCACAAGGTCCTTTGCTGTAGTTCTGGGATTGATTTGCACTTTTTGCACCAAAGTACGTTCAACTCTAGGAGACAGAACACGTCTCCTTCCTGAGCGGTATGATGGCTGCGTGATCCCATGGTGTTTATACTTGCGTACTATTGTTTGTACAGATGAACGTGGTACCTTCAGGCGTTTGGAAATTGCTCCCAAGAATGAACCAGACTTGTGGAGGTCTACAATTATTTTTCTGAGGTCTTGGATGATTTCTTTTGATCTTCCCATGATGTCAAGCAAAGAGGCACTGAGTTTGAAGGTATGCCTTGAAATACATCCACAGGTATACCTCCAATTGACTCAAATTATGTCAATTAGCCTATCAAAAGCTTCTAAAGCCATGACATCATTTTCTGGAATTTTCCAAACTGTTTAAGGGCACAGTCAACTTAGTGTATGTAAACTTCTGACCCACTGGAATTGTGATAAAGTGAATTATAAGTGAAATAATCTGTCTGTAAGCAATTGTTGGAAAAATTACTTGTGTCATGCACAAAGTAGATGTCCTAACCGACTTGCCAAAACTATAGTTTGTTAACAAGAAATTTGTGGAGTTGTTGAAAAACGAGTTTTAATGACTCCAACCTAAGTGTATGTAAACTTCCGATTTCAACTGTATATCCATGCCCATGGGGAGATTCCAAAGGGCATTTTAAACTGTCCTACAGCCAACCTGATCAGAGCCAGCTGAGGTGAGATAGGATCTAGTTTCCTGTGTGTTACAGGCTGAAAGAAACCACTACACACACATCTAAGAAAAGACTGACACTGACACCCACCCACAACATGACATGAAATATCGCCGGAAATGTAAATAACTTTTGGTATAGATTGTAAAGTTTGATAAATGTGAGTGTATTATTTTTTTTGTAGCTTGGATGATTTGTTTCCTCTGGTCCATGTGCAGGTAGGCCTACAAAATGAGTGGGTACAGACCAGATACTGTAAATATATGTGTTTCCAATCTACTGTACCACCATTTACTGTATAGGACACCAGTCTTCACAGCCTTACCTTTACATAACTATTTAAATATAAAATATTTAAGACACAGTATTAACACAACACTGGATAGGCCTATCCAATCAAGGGTCATGCTGTCTGCCTTGCTTTGGAAAAGGTGTCCCTCAAATCAAGTCAACGTTCAACGAACATTCAATATTACCAAGCTAATCTAGTTGCCTGATAACGAATTACATAATTGGTTAATTAATTGCCTGTCGAATCGAGGAGAAAATTCACATTAAACTGGAGTGGAAGATGAATGTCAACTGTACCAGTTTCGACCACTAGAGGACACTGTTAATTTGCTTTTCTCTGCAAAGCTCTAACTTCCACAGACGAAGGCCCTGTCCAGTAACAACTCCTATCCCACTACCCCCTAAGCACATGTAAATTTCGGGGCCAGGTGGAACTAACATAACCTCTCAGCTAGAAATGATCACTGTTTTATGTTGTTTGGATATCATACTTGTTTGATATTCGCTAGGGTAGTTTGTTCCACAACTATGTTACAGTGCTTTTGAAAAGTATTTCCTGAAGTAGCCAACCGTAGCAATTAGCTCAGACTCTCAACGATGTTGTGTTGAATTGCAGACACACTGGTTAACCATACTGAACTCTCATATTATATGCATAGTGTATGGTTGACGGGACCTGTAGCATACTTTCTGTGTTTGATCTCTTCGCATGCAACCTCTGTGCCCTCTGGTAAGTGATACTCTGGGACGTCAGTCAGTTGTGTAGAGATAGGCTACTCTACTGTGTGCCTACTGTAGAGATAGGCTACAGTGTGAGCTGGCTTCCCATTGACAGTTTGGGTCAAAGTTCTAATAAGGTACAGGATATGAAGTTATTATGATATGTTGTGATTTGATCTGATGCCTAACTCCACCCACTACCCACTTCATGTAGAGCTCAGGTATAAACCAAATATTATATGTGTATTGTCTGATTGGTGTGGCCATTCTACTACTGTTATACAGTAGCCTAAATAAGGGGCCTCTTTCAGAGGGCCAGCAGCAGAGATAAGGCCTTGTCTCTCACAGCCCAGGGAGCCTAGGGTAGTATGGGTCAGTATGGGTCATCCTGTCAGCCAGCAGAGACTGATGGAGGGACTAATCCCACTGCTGTCATGAAGATGGATCAGATGAAAACACAAAAACACCCGCCCTGCCCCCCGACCTGTGGGCTCAGACTGACAGAGACAGGTTTCAAAGAAAACTTGAGTGACTGACACACATGCATGCATGCGCGCACACAATAAATAGGCATCAAGGGAATAGGAATTATGGGAATTAGAGTTGAACCATTCTAGTTGGTTGATTTTATTAAATCAAATGGTACAGATTGAAATGGCTGCTAGATTTGCAATCTATAAACAGTAGCTAAAACCAATAGCTAAACTTACTCATTGCACACACACACACACACACGCACACACACGTACCCTGACACACAGATGGCCCCCGGTCTGACCACAAGTGTCGTCTAACCCCTGCACCCTGTGGTGAGCTAGAACCCAGATTGCCACTAAAAAAAAGGGATGCTTCATAGGTCAACTATTTTCTGGGTAAATGGAAAGGGGTTGTGTTTGACCTCAAACACTTCACGCTCTCACTGAGGCAGGCTGTGTGTGTGTGTGTGTGTGTGTGTGTGTGTGTGACAGACGGTGGAGGTGAGGTCCACTGAGAGAGGTCAGGAGCAGTATGGGGACAGGGAGTGGAGGAAGAGAGTCATCTCAAAACTATGAACACGTCAGGTTTACTCAGAAACATTCAGTTCTCTTCTGTGGAAGTGTGGTTGTGTACAGTTAGTGGGTCATGGAGAAAGTGAAATTGAAACTGCAATATGGTAGTTTGAGGTTAAAAAAACAACAACGTAGAAATGTATTTTAAGTACAATGATTACTCAGAACATTATTGTACAATACCATGACCAAGGGCTTTGAGTGGTATATAGATCTGGTTTTACGGATATTTCATTTGACTTTATTGTAAACAGACATATATTTTTGGTGATTCATTATCCTTCACCCCTCAGAAAATATTGAGCAAACAAAACCAGCTGACACAAGTGTCACAGTTCAGTGCATGTCACGGTTCAATTTGTAAAAATAAAATAAAAAGTGAAATATTGTACAGTACAGCCACAATCAATCAGATACCTTGAAAAAACAAAAACAAGTTGTCAAAAATTTTTTTTTTCCAAGATAATACATAAAGTCAAATAAACTCTGAATTGAAATAATTTGATAATTATCAATAATGGACCATTTCAAATCTAAAATACTGCTCTGAAATCCCATATTCCATCTCATTGCAGTAAAGTGTACTCAAGAGGTGTGAGAGTCGTTAGCTCCAAATCCAACCAATTTATCACACAAAAGCTAAGTGGAATTCTGCCAGGCCGATTAGGCTGTGTAGCTCAAGGCTAAACACATATACAGAATAACTTTAGCTTATCCTGAGAGAAGAAAATGTAGATTGGAAAAGACAGACTGGGATCAGGGGTGTAGAGTGAAGGGGTGGAGGTGAACTTTCCTCCAAAGAGTGTCGGACTAAATTGTGTGTCAAAAACCACTAAGGGGTTTGCTTTTATATTTTACAGACAATATCCCTTTAAAAGCGCGGCACGTCTGGAAAGCCCATTAGATGTGCATACAAAATGTCCTCTGTGATTAATAGTTGATGAGGCAGGGTTGGTGGGGTTGGTCGCAGGGTACCCACATGTGGCCACCAGGGCTCTGCCTCTACAAGCTCGCGTTACACTCCATAAACTTGCCACTCTTTCCCACCTATGCATTTAAAAGGGAGGAGGGACCACTTGTCAGGAATATCTCAGAACTGTGAAAACAGCCAGCCCAGTCAGGAGCGTGTGTGTTGGTGTGTGTGTGTGTGTGTGGACACAGGGGTTAGCCTAACACTTCTCTAGCAGCACAGCCAGTCAGATCACTTGTCCACTCGCCGGTCGGTGGGTGTGAAAGTGTGTGTGTGAGTGTGTGTGAGGAGCTGCTCTCTACGACGTCACCCATGCAAGACGGAGCGAGAGAGACCAACTAACCAGAGGAAGGTGTCCATCCTTACACATTGGACTGAGGAGAGTCAACAAGCCACAGTCAGTGACTGAAAGACAGACAGACAGAGAGAGTGAGTAACTTCTTCCAGAGTTGGATGTGCTGGGGAGATGATGTGCTTCTAAAACCAAAAAGCTGAAGTGGATATTATCCCATATTGACAGAACCAGAGAACTCTCTGCAGGGACTTTCAGCTCTCAGCAAGGACTTCACTCCAGAAGTGTGTGAGGCTGACTAAGTGTGTGTGTGAGGGAGTGTTTATTGTGTTTATCGCCATGGATCAGACAACCAGCAGCTGCATGCGGAGCACCCACCCCGGCAACCCCATCTGGGGGTGCGTGAGGAACCCTCACCCCGGAGCAGGGCTCCAGTCGCAGGCCCCCTTCTCCCTGCACCAGAAGCCTGAGTACCTTGCCTATACAGACTTCTCCACCTCCTGCCTGGTGCCTGCGCCCTACACCGCCTACCCCCGCGACGACAGACTTTACCAAGAGCCCCATGCGGGCTTCCAGAGGGCCGACTGGCAGTTCCCCCCCTGTGAGACGCGGGGCCGGGGGCAGGAGGCCTGTCGGGTAGTGCCCGTGGCGGTGGTTGGTGGAGGGGTGGTGGGTGGCGTAGGGGGAGAGTTGGACAGCACAGGTGGGGAGGTGCCAGGGGCAGTGCCCAGGTGTCTGAAGGGGGAGTACTCGCCACAGAGCATGGCATCAGCCGACACAGAGAAGAAGAGCTCCAAGAGGAAGAGGGACATAATAGGTGAGTCAATGATACGCCATGAGGGGATCAGTTGGGGTGTGCTGCTGGTAAATACCATGACTGAAAAGATGTGGGAAAAGACATGGGTGACCACTTCAGTAAGCCTACATTGCGTACTAATACAGGTCAAATGCCATGCAGAGACAGAAATTAAAACATGATTCCCAGAGTTGACATTCATTTCGACAAACCCCTTTTCCTCATGAATATACAAGATAGATGTGCTATTCTGCAGGGAAACTCTCACCAGACTACTCTATCAGTGGACCATGATACAGTATCACATTCACTAATGCCCCATGTCATTGCTGGCAATGGGACAGAATCTCTGTATCTGTTTCCTCACCAAAAGACAGTCAACCTAGAGCCTCAACAGATAGGTATGTAAAAGGTGACGACGCTTGGTGCTCAAGACACACTCTGAGTGGACCAGTTACATCCTCTCATTGTTTGAGGGCTCTTAAAATGTTGAAATGACTAATGCAACATCTACTGTAATGCTTTGTTGCATCGGTGTATCCTTTGTTTCATTGAGACATGACGGCTGTCAGGATACTGCGGGTATAAATCAAATGAGATGTTTGTCAGCAAAATAAGCTTGGCGTATCTCATATTCTTATGATACATAGTATGAGGGTCACGGACAGTCCATAATAGCAAATATATCATTAGATGTCTTTATAAGCCGTACTATTACAAGCATTAGAAGCTCCATGAACTACTTCAACATCAACACCAACAGTCAACTGTATATTACTCGCAATTCCTCATTGATTATTGATTTCAACTTCTCACCGTAAACAATGATGTTACACCAACAGAACAACGGATATTTCTTAAGTTTGTCTAGTAGGGTACGACACTTAAGGACCTATGTTTAAATATCATGGTGATATTATACCGGTCGCCAAAGTACTATTTCTGATGCAGCATAAATGCAAGTGAAAGGGTTCACTGAGAAAATATGAATTTATGATTCAGTTCAGGGCCATATTCAAATTTTCAGTTAAGAGTTCAGTCTTCTAATTTAAAAAATAGTTTTAATTGTTCACTAATCTATTCTTCTTATCTTCTTTCATTCGTGACAGGAAATCGAACCAAATTTCTAGTACAGTAACTGATATCCATGAAGTGCTAATTCCTAAAAGTCACACACTTTTTAATGACCTTTTAGTTAATGGCCCTGGGAACTGTTATATGTATTTTCTAGCTGTAGATGTGTTATTGAAATATACTCCCACATTCATGCTAGCTGAAAGAGAGCAAAAGTGAACCTCACTTTTTTCAGCACATATGCTAAAGGCATTCCCTTCAGCTTTCAGCCATTCTATGGAAACCAAACTTTCTAACCTCCATTTTTTGAAGATAAATAAATGTATTACCTCCTTGATCAGTATTCAAGTGGCTACTGGCTATATTAGGATGGCCAAAACTAAAACGCAATACTCACTTTAGGAAAATCACGTAGGGCTTGGAGACATTATTCGATAAACGTGTCTAATATGAGATCTCCTTCATGGGGCAGCAGACACAGGCCTTAGGCGCTTAATTGGGGAAATATAGATTTTTTCCCTTTTCTTGGTTTACCTTGTTGTAACTCTCCCTCAATCCAGTGAAAACATGCCAGACCACGTCTGGTAAAATCGCTTGCCTGCAACCCCACTTCTACATTCTTATCCATTGACATTTTCCTGTCATTAAGCTGTAACAGAATCGCCCACTGAACACATGCAGCATGGTTGACCACTGCATAGGCCCAGTATTTCATAGATGACCATTCAAACCTGCGTTGAATACTTTTACCTAGTATTGGGAAAATAACCTTATTAACCTTTTACTGCAGTGGGCTAAATCAGGGTCACACAGAGTGGTTCTTGGTAGTCTTAACCAAATCTACTTTGAAAGAAAAGCACACACCTCACACACATGGTTAAAAAAAAGAAGTCACCTGTACCATGTCAGATATAGAGTTGAAATGTATTCCATTTTTAGTTTGCATCCCAATATTACACTTTATATACTTCACAGAAGACTGAAATATAACAAAACTATTTGAAATAAAAACACCGGATTTTCAGCAGGTTTAAAAAAAAAAAGTTTATTAATGATGAAATTATACAAAACATTTATAACAGGGTGTTTGAATCTCATCATAGACAACTTTATCATTTTAGCTAATTCGCAAACATTACAACTACTTACTACTTTTTAGCTACTTTGCAACTACTGTACATAGCATGTTAGCCAACCCTTCACCTAATGCTATCCCTAACCTTAACCCTTTTTGCTAACCCTTCCCCTAACCCTTTAACCTAACTCCTAACCCTAATCCCATCCCCTAGCCTAGCTAACGTTAGCCAGCTAGCTAACGTTAGCATTAGACACCTAACCACCTAGCTAACATTAGCAACAACTAATTGGAAATTGTAAGATATCCTACGAATTGCCATTCATAACATAACAAACAAATTGTAATGCATAAAATATCATACGAAATTGGTGATGGACATCAACAAATTAATACATACCATACGAAACGTAACATATCATACTAAATGGAGTGTCTTGGATTTCCATACAGAATAATACAAAATGCTCTGAGACCAGGTTGTATATACGGTAAGCATTTAGCTCTATAATGATATGGTGATGGGTTCACCTTCATTCATACTTTCAACCATTTCAAAAGGTTCAACCTCTACTGATATGCAGATTAATACATGTTTTGACTGAAGGAATGTCAGGTCTATCTACAGGTTTTAATTGTATAAACCATTGTGTAAGAACTAGTTTAGAGAAGCTCTGTTTAATGTAAATCAAGCAAGGTAGGGTATAATGTGTCTGTATTTCTCCAACTCCATTACAATAGCTCTGCAATTTGAATAGTGGATACTTAAATTCTTTAAATATTATACTTATCATAGCCAACTATTTAACTTTATTGAACCTTGTTGTGTTAATACTGAAACATATATGAGCCTGTTTCGTAACTATTTGTATTTAGAACAGGTTTATAGTGCTGCTAAACCTATGAGCATTGCAGGGTGATTTTGATCCATTTGCCTGACCACCATCATTGTTAACTTATCAACTTTATAATAACTTGTCTCTAAACAATTTCAGTAATAACTTTAATAAACATATTACCACTCCAATATAAAACTAATTACAACACCACTGTGAATAAAAACATCTTGGAGGTGTACACATTTATTTATATACGTTCATAAACCTTGGCACACACTTTAATACATTAACTAATCATGTCATTAATTAAATAGTCATTTTAATTTCTGTTTGAGTCTGAACCCCACACACACACACTTATTTACAATGGGCTTAATTCAGTGTTAATTAAGACAAATGACTTTTGCACCATCTCCAAGAAATACAAAATGCTGGGTGCAGGAGTTGCTCCCCTCCAGTTTATGAGCTCTGGCTGTGCAGGATATTTATTGGGGCCTGTTTAGTGAAGGCCAGTGTGTGTGCCCACTAAATCTGTCCTGCCAGGTGTTCAGCAAGCTAAAACTGCTCTCTACTCAGTTCCTCCACACCAGGCCAGAGTAGAGCAGCACACATAGAACAAGTTTTAATTATGATAATATGGCATTTTCAACATGAGGCATTATAGGCCACAGGTTGGTCTCTCTGAATGGGAGTCTTTTGACTAAGGTGTATAGACACACACATGGCCGCGGGAAGATGTTTTGAGTTGGGGGTACTGTGAGCGTGTGTGTGTGTGTGCATGCGTGTATGCACACGCAAGGCAAAGATGCACGACACACACACATGCAAGCACACACTGAAGGACGCGGGCACATGTGCACACACACACGCACACACACACACACACACAAGCGCACACATAGTGAGTCTGAAGGACACAGGCACACACGCACAGACAGACAGACAGACAGACAGACAGACAGACAGACAGACAGAGACAGACACACACACACACACACACACACAGTGAGTCTGGATCTTCCCAGTCACATCTGGACCAGGCACTGCAGTTCATTTCACAGTCTGGCTCCACGCTCTGGCAAGCACAAAGCAGAACTTCTCACTTTGACAAATTAGAACCATTTTCTTGAGATTACATCAGCAGCTAGTGTCGCTACCTACGCACAATTATTACTTAAAATCATTCCATTTAACATAAAGTTTATATTTTTAACAAGGAATGATTAAATGGCTTTCATGTACAGTATTTTCTATCCTAATATACTGTACATTTCATTTTGACCAAGTTTACAATAGCCTTCATATTCCCTGTCGTACAAATTTGTCATACAAACTTTATTACCCTATAAGGAGAGTAAATCAATAAACACAATGCACACATATATGAAAGCCACAGTAATTACAGCACATGATTTCATAATTACTCTTTCCTATGCTCTGCTATATGGGTGAGAATGCTTCCTATTTTACAGAGGCTGGCGAGGCTGTCAGGTTGTGTGTGAGTTACTGTGACATGGCCCTCCGCCTCCTCTTCTCTGGCCCATGAGGGGAAGTCTTCCCATCTTCCCAGAGATACACACGTTTGAGCCGGACAAATCCCCATCTTTGTTCTTTTGTTAGAGGGTTTAACGATGTTCCGCTGCATTCCTCTCTAACTCAAGCCCTCTGCCTCCTGGTTTGGTGGCCCCCGTTGCAGGGCAGAGGAGCGTTGACTTGACTGGGGCACTGGTGGTTCGATAGTGTAACTCAGGTCAGGGTGGTCTCTCGTAGGGTGGTGGTCCGGTCGCGTTCTTAGTGTATACGACTAGAGCCTCGACAGATTTGTTGGCTGACCTCTTCTTCGCGAAATGGCCTAATACCAGACAGACAAACCACTCAACTTCTGTCCACATTCAGTTCTAAACCAATATACACGCAAATACATTGTAGGCCTTAGTGGTACTCCTTCAATGCATAAATGCAGGTACAGATGTAGGATCTTAATTTGATCACTCTTCTGTTGCTGAGACCTTTCCTGCAAAGCAGGAAATGCAAACTTGTAGTGTATTTTACTTTAAAAAAGGCTTCTACAGTTTGTAATTTGCACTTCGAAATTTCAGACTTGATTTACCCTAACAAAAAATGTATCAACCCCTACAAAAATGTCCATTCATTATAATCCACATAATAATTCACATTTCCTGTTGCTGCAGGATTGTTTTCCTGCTGTAGCAAACTGGCGTGCACAGAATTTTACTGAATTATTTCTCAACACTAGTGTATATCATAGCATAGGCTAATCATGCAGTGCTAATGAAATAACAATTCTCTCCACTTCTTATGTCCAGATATTCAGGACTCTAATTTCAAGGTGGACTCTAACTGCAAAGCGAGGAAAGAGCGTACAGCATTCACTAAAGAGCAGCTCCGGGAACTGGAGGCAGAGTTCACCCACCATAACTACCTGACCAGACTGCGTCGCTACGAGATCGCTGTCAACCTGGACCTCACAGAGAGACAGGTAATGAAGATGCATCAAACAGTGGTGTAAGGTACTTTAGTAAAACAATTTTAAAGTACTACTTAAGTTGTTTTTTGTGGTATCTGTACTTTACTTTACTATTTATATTTTGGGCAACTTTTACTTCACTACATTCCTAAAGAAAATAATGTACTTTTTACTCCATACATTTTCCCTGACACCCAAAAGTACTCGTTACATTTTTAATACTTAGCAGGACCGGAAAATGGTCCAATTCACGCACCTATCAAGAGAACATCCCTGGTCATCACTACTGTCTCTGATTTTACATTTTAGTCATTTAGCAGACGCTCTTTCCAGACAGTTAGTGAGTGCATACATTTTTCATAAGTCATCTGATCTGGCAGATTCACTAAACACACATGCTCCGTTTGTAAATTATGTCTGAGTGTTGGAGTGTGCCCTTGGCTATGCATACATAAAATGGTGCCATGTGGTTTGTTTAATTTAAGGAATTTGAAATGATTTATACTTTTACTTTTGATACTTAAGTATTTTTGAGCAATTACATTTACTTTTGATACTTAAGTATATTTAAAACCAAATACTTTTAGACTTTTACTGAAGTAGTATTTTACTTGGTGACTTTCACTTTTACTTGAGTCATTTTCTATTAAAGGTATCTTTACTTTTACTCAAATATGACAATTGGATACTTTTTCCACATTTTTACATTTTACATTTTAGTCATTTAGCAGACGCTCTTATCCAGAGCGACTTACAGTTAGTGAGTGCATACATTTTTTTTCCATTTTTTTTTTACCACTGGCATCAAACACACAACACCTACACAAGAATGTTTCTACACAATGAAAATATTTAGTGATCTATAAGCATACATTTTTCCAAGGAATAGAAAGAATAGGTCTATGAAAAAGAGGATGTTTTCAGCTAATTGCCTGACAAATAAGAGAAGAGCCTGTTGATTGGATGAGAATATGTGATTTAAAGGGCAATATTATTAACCACAAAGTATTTTTAAAATGGACATATAATTAACAATTCTCTTGATATAGTGAGCTGGAACATAGTTGATAACTTAGTTGAGTCTCTGCAGCCTACTGGCTCAGTTTGTTTCTTGTTAATAGCACTCATCCTAATAGGTGACCAACCTGAGCAGGGGATGTTTGAAGCCTTCCTTTGTGAGTGGGCAGTAGATCTTAGAACCTGGTGAGACAAGGCTAACATTTGTAAGAACTTGGCAGTCTCCTCTGTTCCTCTCCCCATTTCCAGCCCCTGTCCCCACTCCCTACTCCTCCTAACGAGCCCATAGTTTCTCAGTGACTGCACATAGCCTGCTCTTAGATGAATTTCCCAGGCCTCTGGTGCTCAAGGCCAGCTAGGTTCCAGCCCTACACTCTGGGCTCTGAGTCCCATTGCAACTCAGGCTCAACTTTTTTGTGATTTCTTTCCGACACATCTTGGCAGAGTGACGTTCCTTCAGTCACGAGTGGCAGACAGTATCAGACGAGGGGATAGTCTTAATAAAAATAGTGTGGGAACAGATTAGTCTGTCCCAGTGTTGCCGTGGGGAATGCTGAGAGGGATGCACAGAGGTCAGGCACTGCCCTCCCCTGAGCCTGCGGGTCCAGTCGACACAGGATAGCGACTGACTGGGTCCAAGGAAATGATGTCATAAGTCATGTCAGTGATATTGTAGAATGATCCAGAAAGCTCATTAGCTACTGCAACCTACATATTGTTGCTGTCTGATGAAAACCTCTTATCTCCAAAACAGAAACCTTTCAGTAAATGGAAAAAAGTAACATATTTCCCCACTAATTAATATACAATTATGAAACTTCAGAAGCTATTTTGAACACATTTTATTGGTCCTAGAGTCATATAATGTACAGAGGACATTGAGGGAAATCTAAACAAAAATTGAGTTACAAGGTTTTCATCAGACAGAGACGATATGATACTGACTTAAATGTGATCCAACCCTAAATTCATGCTATACACTAAGACAGCACAGTAGCTCTTCCCAAGCACAAAAAAACACCAACCTGACTGATGTACTGAACTGTTGTGGAAAATTGTGGGATTATGCTTATTTACAATAAACATTATGATACGAACATGTGGAAAATGATCTAAACAATCTCACTCAATATCCCAAGCATCCATATATATCATTATGTAGAAATGGTAGTGACACCTCCTGTCTATGTCCTGTAGGTGAAGGTGTGGTTCCAGAACAGAAGGATGAAGTGGAAGAGGGTGAAAGGAGGACAGCCTGCTTCCCCTAACGACCTGGAGACAGACGACATAGACTCTGCTGCCTCACCCAGCTCAGAGTGAACACATAGAGAGGAGAGGAGGCCCTCCAACACCAACTGGACATCCATAGAGAACACAATACATCCTATAGTATCCCTGGAGAGTCAGCTGCTGGAAAGAGCATTTCTAGAGACTTCATACGCAGCCTGAACCCCTGTGTGTTTCCTATTGTAAATACTGTAGTGCTCTGTCTGTCAATGTCCAAAGTATTTTTTTAAACTTCTCTATCTAATGAGGACAATATTAGATCTAACTTCAAAGGGGTTATAAAATGTTCTGTATTCCCTACAATCTAACTCCTGGAGCATTGACTGCGCTGGAGTATTGGAATAAATAAATGAAGGAATGGATAAATCTTAGCTAGTTGCAGAGTTTATCACCCTGCCCAAGTGAGAGCTTGCAGCTCAGCGATGACATGTCAGGTCTGCGATTTGATTTTGTTTGAGGACATCTCCTCAGTTCTCGCATCGTAATCATGGCCCTCGACGCTTCACTACAGCCACCTGCAGACACTCAAACCGTTTCAGCGTTGCCAAGCCATAAGTGCCTCAAAATCTGATTGTATTCAAAGTTGTGTTGTCAGGTTTTTCCTAGAATTAACTTTTTCTGTCAAACTAATTTGTGAAAATGTTTTGTACTTTTCTTTTTCTTTTTTTACATTTGAATGATATTGATAAAACACAGATGTTGCCAATTGAAGTCTGCAAAAATTAATAAATCGTAAATAAATGGGAAAAATACTTTGATAATTTCTTCCAACCAGCCACGTGAGTTCTGAAGTGACAGTGCATGGAGCTATAGGACATAACCAATGCTTTGGCATTTACAGGTTACTTAGTCCAATTTCTATGACAACTGTCTGCAGACGTCTGTCTCTATCACAACTATGTTTTCTTTCTTTTCCTGTGTGTGTGTGTGCCTGCGAGTGTGAGCGAGAGAGCTGCACCTGTGACAACATCTGCAAATCTGTGTACGCAACCAATAAACTTTGATTTGATTTGAGAGAGATGGACAGAGAGACAGAGTGAGAAAGAGAGAGAGAGAGAGATAAATCCAAAACCCTCTCAATATAGAACTACACTCCTCGAAAAAAGGGTTCCAAAAGGGTTCTTTGGCTGTCCCCATAGGATAACTCTTTTTGGTTCCAGGTAGAACTTTGTGGAGGCTTCTACACCTGGAACCAAAAGGTTTCTACCTCAAAGGGTTCTCCTATTGGGACAGCCGAATAACCCTTTTCGGTTCTAGATAGCACCGTTTTTTCTAAGAGTGTAGCCTTATTATCATTAATACCTCATGTGGTGTTGGGGACTTGCCTTAAAGAGCGACTGCCCCTAAAAAGCAACTTCTTGTTTTGAAAATGGCTTATGTGGCATCGATATGAGTCAGAAACATTTATTATATTGTTATAATTGACTACAAAGTGTAAATAGGATACGTTTGGTCATAAATTCAGTCTCGTCCAAAACATAGATTTGCGAGATGATAGGAAAAATGGAATGTCACGGAATGAAGGGTACCGTAACAGTTTTCCATGGGTTGGGTTTATTTTAATCCTGCCTACATGCCCACAGCTGGCAGCACACAAGTAATCATCAATTCGGGGCACAGTTGCACACGACCTGATCGTAATGCCCATGGTCAATTTGGTTTGACATTTGATATCCCTATGGGGCTAATTAGTGACCATCAGTAAATTACACAATGTACATGGGACAATATTTTAAAAGGTCAATAGCTCCAAATGTCAATGACATAAAAACCTCAAACCAACTATAAATTGTAGAAATTCATATAGAAATATTGGAAGCAACTAAAAGATGTGTAAAGTTCCAGAGCATGTCTAAGTAGGTTTTGATTAAACTAATTTGTGCCCACACAAAATCTGGTATATATTAGAATAATCCTCTAGGATGTTTTTACACTGGGAATTTGTCTGGTCTGGTGTTCTTCCTAATAGCAATAAACCCTAAGAATATCACTATGATGGAAGTCCATTTACCTGACATGGTACTGACATGGACATAAGTGGATCTGGGCCTGCATTTGAATGATCACATTCGCTTTGCAAACCATAATCACTGCCATTTCAATCAGCTCACAAAGCACCATTAACCTGACAAGGTGGAATCTGGCTCCTGAAGCCCTATTTGGCCCCCAAACTATTTTCAACGGAAGCATCTGGCTGGGGCCAATTTGATCTCAACCCGAGTGGAACTCAGACAAGCCCACGCGAGGGCCGCTAGGAACCAGAAGTCTGCTGGCTGACCACTTGCGTATGATGGAAAGGGGAAATAATAGGTGGGTATGGGTGAAAAGACGGCTTCTCAAGTACAGGATGTTGTTGTAGCAGGTAGCTAGTCATCCAATTTCCTGCTTCCCAAAGAAAACAAGAGGTAAAGCGTAGGAATCCGGGGACTTACAATGGCCGGCCTATGCTCGGCCGGCCCAAACAAAGACTTTTGGAGGTTATTGCCCTTTCTCTTCCACCAACGGGGGGAGAGGTTCCATACACACCCACGGTATAGGGGTCAAGTGTGACTGTAGCACTGACCCAGTGAGGCTGCGCAGCAGCTGCTGGGGGTGGAAAAGCTCTGAGCCAATCCTCGCATCACTTCCTCCGCATTGGGTCCCTATTAGGGAATATTATTGTATTAGTGGTAATAGTAGTCAAAATAAACTATGTCCAATTGTAATGATAGTATTAATATCACTAGTGTAAACCAATGTACTTGGAATGTTGTTCTTGTACCACAAAGGTGTCTTTAAAAGGTACAGGGTGGCCAAATTTATGGATGACATTTAATTGGATGGTATTGTGTTCTGCAGGAGCTGTATGTTCGCCAAAACATTGAAATACTAGATATTCCTTTCACTTATCAGGGTGAATTATTGCAACAACAAAAAAGAGTACAAATGTTTTCTTTCATCCTGGTTAATCTTGTATGTCGTATTAGATTTGATTAGTTTACCAGAAGCATTCTCTCTAGGAACTTCGAAAGAACTGCAGCGGAGAAGTCATGCAACATTGAGTTCTAAGAACACCATAATTTCCCATCTCTGGCAAAATCCTAGTTGACAGAGGCACAGAAATAAAAATAAAAGTTGCTGCAGTGGCTTCCAAAAATAAGGATAGGGGCCGTTCTGTCAATATCCATCCAGCTCTGATTTTGAAAGCAGACTTCAGTGGAAGAAGGACATTCTTTAAATAACTCCTGACTTGCTGCTTTGTGAATATAACCTTTTTCTGTGGGTAGCTCAGTAACGGCGCTCATAAGAAAACATTTGGATGAGCAGCTGGTGACTTCACCCTGTAACGCAACGCAACGGGAGCGTTCTCTCAACGACCATTCAAAGCACAGAAGAGTAGACTTCTGAAAACACAGATTAACTGTGAAAGCTGCCAAATGGACCTAAATTCTCTATTTTAAGGTGCACTATGCAGAAATCGCGCCGCCATTTCCTGCTTGCTAATATTAGAATAGTTCGCCTAATTTCAGTTTATGTGACAAAACAAGCAAGTATAGTGTAGAGAATCATTGTACCATCTAAACCGCTGTGAAATATATTCTCCATTACCCAAAATATTGTTTTTTCAGCTGTTTGAAGCTGCTGTACAGAACCGAAAGTAAAAGATGCAAAAACATAACTTAAGAATGGGAACCATAGAAATAGCACACATAGAACATATCTACTGCCTCTTAGACTTGCTTTCAATGAGAATGACATATCCATAATTCATATTTCTATGTGAATTTGGTCAGGTTGCCCAAAAAGTTACATATTGCAGCTTTAACTAAAAAGATTTAGACCAACCCACAACTACTATACACTAAAAATGATGTACTGTATCTGTGATCTAGTGGTTGCTGTGCCTACATTACCATTATATAAAAAGTTTTGGATGAGTCATTCACCTCATAATAATGTATACCACAAAGAGTAATACATACCATTATGGGTGCGCTCAGGTACATGCACAGATAGGGGTCTACCTGTGCCCGAACACCTCCTCCTTTGCCCTCCCACTCGCCAAGTGCCCTTTTGGGTGGTGGTATAATAAATGTAAAAAATTAATACCTTTTTTCCCCGTTGTTTTTCTGAACCCACTGCCCCCAAGTCGTCGTCAAGTTCGCCACCCCCACCCCTACCCAGTCTGTTGGACTGCCCTGTACGGAGCTCATGTGCTTCCCGGTTGTGTATTTTTCCCAGCCTGCCCTGTAGGCTACGGAGATTGCGCGCGCCCAGTATCCAAACATACAGTATCCAAACATGCATCGCTTGAGATGCAACCGGTCAAGCGTGTTATAGCAAGGTACCTAGTTTAAATATCAACAGTACTGCCACAGCAGCATAACATTTGATTTAGGCTACATTATCATCATTATTCAGTCTGGTTGGCTGATAGCCTACACACAGCAGCACTTCATCATTTATTTCCTTATATAATCATAGCCACGGGAAGGGTGGAGGTGCTGCAGCTCCCCAGATCAATTAAAATTAATTTGCCAAAGTCATAGAATTACAACTGTCTGTTCAGAAAGAAATGAAATAATTCAGAATAGCCTACTACACCATGAGTAGGCCTATACTTTAGCCACATAGGATCAATAGCTTCTTAGTGAGCTGTGGATTTTGTGTAGCCGAATAACAAGGCATAGCCTACTGTACGGAACGCGTGGCAAATCTGTCAGTGAACAGCATACAGACTAAAAAAAGAAAGGACTCTAATCTGTCTGATGTAGGCTACCAATTTTTTTTTATCAACTTCCAAATAGGCCTAAGGAAAGTAAAACAAGAGAGAAATCGCGCAACGGCCATCGCTATCATTAGCTGAGTCAGTGAAACTGGAAAGTATTTGCTGTGCTGGACCTAAGGGATAATGTTTGCTTTATAAATGTTGTTTTATGTTCTAAATCTAGAAAAACATACATCAGGTCCAGTGGCGATTTTAGAATGTATTTCTTGGTGGGGCAAAAAAATCATAATGTTGGATGCATGCCAGCAAAGCCACTACACAACACAACACTAAACAGTACATGAATTGCACTATAATGGTGACAAACGGTGCCCACAAACTGTTAGGGCCTAAAGCTTTCAGCAGAGTCCCAACAGCAGAGTCCCAACAGCAGTCCCAACACCTTACCACTGCTACACCTGGCTATCAGCGGAGCCTTGTCTGGCAGAGAAACAGTTCATTTAGCCTCATTTAATGCCTTTTAAAAAAACATAGCTGATATGGCTGACTTGCTTAAACAAATGTGGTTTCTACTGACAATTGAGATGTACAAACTATGGCATAAGGGGATGACAAGTGGATAAGAGTGTCACGACGTCCTCTGAAGCTGCCACCTCTCCTTGTTCGGGCAGGCTTCGGCGTTCGTTGTCACCGGCCTTCTAGCCACTGCCGCTCCTCATCTCATCATTCCATTTGTTTTTGTCTTGTTTATTATACACACCTGGTTCATATCCCCTCAACAGTACCTGTATAAGTGTTCCCTCTGCCCCCTTGTCTTGGTGTGTGATTGTTTATTGTGGAGAGTAGTGAAGCTCGGTGGAGCTCCTTGTATTTTGTATCGCCGGGATATTTCCCCATGTGCCTTGTATTTTCCAGTGTGCCTGTTTTGCGCACTGGAGGGTTTTGGCGCGTTACTGCGTACTCTGTGGTTTGCGGAATAAAGCCTGTTATTCTGTGATTTACCCTCCTGCGCCTGACTCCTTCAACATCACCTCATCACAAAGAGGCAATCCGTAATTTCGATTAAGAAATTAATGAGCGAGCCAGGACGGACGTAGTCAATATAACTATTTGTTCAGCACTTATGAAATGTACAGCGACAGAATTCAGAACATGAGCCGTTCTTACAGTGTTCTCCCTGTACACCAAGTCAGAACCGTATGATAAATAAAGGGGGCATATAAGCAGACAATGAAAGCTCTTACAATATTTGATGATTACATTTCTCAAAAACAGGCTATAGGCTACATGGGCACCACCGAGTCAGAACAGTAGGTGAAATTCAGAGGTGAAAATAGACCAAATGATTAGGGTGAGGCGCATGGGCTACTAACAGCTTACTACACAACATACACTTAGTATTACTTTCTTAGCTACAGTATACATATCTCCCTGGCATATTACATCATTTTTGCAGCAGCATATAAGACATTTTTGGACTCACCTTGTTGTGATGTGCTCACTTGAACAGGAAGGTGGCGCGGCGGTCCTTCGTGGGAAAAGTTTGTCATCAAAGAAAGAGAAAGAGGCCGGATTTTCAATTCCGAGTTGGATGACCGTTCAAAACGTATTTTCCCAGTCTGAGCTTGTTTATTCCCGACTTCCCAGTTGCAATGCTTGCAGTTAGCCACTGTCACCGATTCCTTTCAAACCACTCATTGTTGAATTTGCGATTTAATGCCAGAATAACATGCAAAACATGTTGCTGCTAAAAATGTGGGGCTCAAAACTGAATGACGGGTTGCCACTGATCAGGTCACCCTCCCAAAATAGTTAATTTGGACTGTCAACTAAAAAAGTTCAGAAAAATAGGATGTAATCTAAAATGTGATCACGTTCATGTTCTTAGTATCTCATGTAAGCTGCACTGCAATTCAGTTTTCTGTATTGTAAACTACTAAAGTGCACCCGTGTACAAGGCCCTTATTTGACTCTCAATGTTGTATTCTATACCCATTTGAAGAGAAACAAGTTATTGTGTTTGATAAGATTAAAGATTCTCTCAGGGGACCCTATTTAAATTTCAGGGGACCACACATGGGTCCCCGAACCCAAGTTTGGGAACCACTGTACTACTAACCTCTCTCTGCTTGCATCCTCTCTCTGTGTCTCCTTTGCTTCCTGCATTGCAGCCTGCCTCCCCACTGTCTGTCTCACTACTCTCCATAAAGCCTGTCTTTTGTTAAGATTATATTCATCCTTCTAGCCAGCTAGTTATAGCTAGCTAGGTATCTAGCTAACAGTGGCCAGAGCCCTTGAGCTAGCTAGATAGCTAGCCATCTGACTGAAATATCAGCTACTATTTACCAGTTGTAGGCTCATTCTCCGAGAGTCTGTTTTTTTGTTTTGTTGTTTGGGGGATGTCTGTTTATTCAAGGCAGGAGTCAAGGGACATAAAACATGTTTTTATTATGTCCGACCTCGCAAGGCCACTGTCAGCGGTGTCACTCTGCCACTTGCCACCGTTGGTCTGGGCTGAGGTAGTTTGTTTCATGTCTCGGCCTGTGCCGTGGGCGGAGTTTGCCATTGGACAGAATGGTGAATGAATGCCCTGCTAACAAGGCAAATCTGCAGGGAGCAGGAGAGCAGTCAGTAAACATCAGCTACAAAACTGAATTAAATTGTTGCCAATAACACAGTTACAGTCATTACCCCTCGAGATAAAATGAAAACACTATAACCAGCTCTGCTAGGGCAAGTAAAATGGTCAAATCAAATCCAATTTTATTGGCCACATGCGCCGAATACAATTGTGTCTGGAAGTAGCTAGCAAGCTATTCAACTTTAGCCAGTTAGCTTTGCTGTTTTACTGTCATTGTGAGGTCAGAACGCTCGGATCAGCCTACTCCTCGGCCAGAGTATCCAGTGTGCGCTTTGAACGCTCTGAGAGCAAAACGCTCTGAATTTAGGAACGGACAATCTGACAATGTTCTGAATTTACAAATGGCCTAGAGAGCAATTTACAAACGCACCCTATAAAAACAATGACTATCCATACAACGCTCGTTATTGTTGCAACACAGGAAGAAATCTACTCAAATGTAACTGAAAATGTATACGCTCTGCAAGACTTCCCTTTTACACCTTTTGAGATAATCCTCATGATTTTGTTGTTAATGTTAACATTAAAGGCCTACTCTTTCATTTGAAAAACAATGGCAGCATTGCCACTTGCTTTGCTTGTAAGCTGAGGGATGGTGGTGGAGTAATTTAATCACTCTCAAATCCATTTAACATAATAATGTAGAACCAGAGGTGAGTTTCACAAGGGCTGGTTCTTCTCCAAAGACTTTCTTAAAGCATTACTCTCCCTTTCCCTCTGTTCCACTATATTTTCCTACATGTATTGCACCATTGACAATGATCCATTCTCCACCATCTAGCTACCTCTGGTTGATACACTACATGTCTCTTAGAGTACATTGAAAAGCCTGTCATCAGAAAACAGTGATTCAACAGTCATTCAGTCTATTGTTGGTCTCGTCTTTTTCAACCTCTGCAGCTGGATCTATCCCAGACATGCCTCACCTTGCTCTCCACCTCTTCCATCCCACACTGCCAAGGAGACAGAACTACCCTGCGGTTCGTCAAGCCAAATGGGCCCAGGAGAAATGTTACGTAATAAGACTGCCTCAAACCCCCAACCCTCCTTCCTCTCTTTCTTTTCATCCTCATTGTTATTTTAGGCCACTTGCAAATCTATTCCATCCATCTATCTACCCTCTGCTGTGTCTGCTTTTTGCCCTCTCGCACATGCAAGGCAGAACAGAAGAAGAAGAAGAAGAAGAAGAAGAAGAAGAAGAAGAAGAAGAAGAAAATGTGCGATGTCTTCCGCACATCCTCCCAAGACAGCAGTTGTGTTGAAGGGGGGATACAAGGAAAAAGAGTATGTGTGTGTGTGCGTATACGTGTGTGAGTGTGTGTGCCCTAGGGGTAGCAGAGCAAGTCTGGTGAAGCAGCTTGTATGTACAGTATGTAGTAGGATGTGGTGAGTGAGAGTCACTGGAGCAGCTTCCTCCTCCCTCATCCCTCCATCCTTCCATCCCTCCATCCCCCCCATCTGCAGTGATTAGCGACCCCAGCAGGACAGATAAATCTTCCGTCTTCCATTGCGCAATCAGTCAAAGATGGGCTTGAGTGGAGGAGCACAACATTAAATTATCCAGGACTTCCTGCAAAGCTCTTTTGACGGTTTCTTTAGCCAAGTGGAGAGCAGCGGTGCAGGCCTGGGACCCTCTCTATTGCTCCCTCTGGCTGGTAGTGCTGATCTGCTCTTCCCTCAACCAACATGGAGGCAGGAAAGCCACCAGCAGTTACACTCTCCCAATCATCACACAAAGCAGCACTCAATTGTGTTGTTGCTCCCCAAGTTGGATGTGGAGGGTCCTGTTCAGAACAGGCACGAAAGGAAGTACACAATTAATTTTAGACACAGGAGTCTGAACTGGCATGGAGACTTAGAGCCTATAGTATCTGATATCCCATCTCATAATGTCTAAGCCTATAAAACAATGATCTTTACGATATCTAACAAGATCTTTACGAGATATTGATTTTTTTTGTCAAAATGACAGCAAGAACAGTAGTCTTTGTTTCCAGGTAAGACAATCCCTCATCTAGCTGCATACTTGTGCCCCCATCCTCCCAATGTTGTACAAAAGCCCAGTGAGTCAGTCTACTCCCATCCAGAGACTAAAGATCCCTTCTCCAAATAGCCCAGAAGGTCTTAGGTTCTGAGGAGTGTTAGGAAGTGGTGTTGGCAGTAAGGGAGGTTCGTAGTAGAGGAGCCATCCATCAGCACCACTGCTCTCTGAGTGCCCTGGGATCAGTGCTACGCTGTCATAAAGGTGTCATGGCCGCCAGACAGTAGCCTTCTGTATAACAAAGACCCTGGTGTCTCAGGCTGGGGAACTGATCTGCTGTCTGTGGATGGAAGGTTTTGTCTCATTATAGTCTTTGGATGCTAATTTGGTGTGACATGTTATTGGGTCATTTGGTGCATCATCAGTGGTATACCGAATGAGCTCACTGTGAAATCATCAAGCTACTGAGTCTGGTTCATATGGTGTGTCAGTAGAGATGATCTCAATAAGGCTATTTGTGTTAGCGTGAGGATGGACGCTTTACAGTGAGTTGATCAATAAATAGCTGAGTTCACTGCGTATCAGGCTCCGGTTTATTACTTCAGTAAATTCCAAGGATTCAGGTTTCCAAAGTTTTAGATGGAAAATGGAAGGAACATTTAAGTACAAATGTGTATACAATTGTGTACTGTATGTTATTTTAGTGCGTTTGAGGGGGCAGGTAGAGTGTGGGGCATGCTTTAGGTTCCCAGTTCCGCCAGACAAAGTTCAGCCATGGGAACCCTTGGGAAATGGGAAACAGGTTTCATGCATGACTGCCCGTGTAGAAAACATCCACATACAAGGTACTCTCTCTCACTGAATGGGATCCTTTTAGTGGTTGAAACAACCCCAGCCTTGAGGTGTCTACTTGAGGATATGACAACCAATAAAAACCTCCGGAAATCACAGATTAGGGGACAGTGGGGCTGATTGTCCCATTTCTTCTTACCTACTGTATACTACTCAGCCTGTTGATGTATTACACTAACTCTGTCCCACATTCACTTACAGAACAAGATCTCAAGATTTAGAACATAAACATAAAAGTCATGAACATTTGGATTTTGGCCATATAAAACACAGATGCTGTCCTCATTTATAAGGTTTGCAACACTGACATAGATTAACAACGTTAATAGAATAGTAGTACTACTTCACAGGTTTCCATCTGGAAATATATATTTTGCAGTACTACTCCCAACCCCAGACAATACAGAAACACTGTGGGGCGCACACGGTCATCCGCAGTGCAGCCATGAGGAGGTAAAGTGCCATACTCAAAGGCACAGATGATCTCTAATGATGAGGACATACTGTAAACATTCATAGCATCCTCCTGGGTTTTTGTTTTGAGCTCTGTCACAGACAACCTGTTTTTTCCCCGTACACAATGTGACAACAAGCCCTGCTCTCTCCCTATTCATGTTAATGTTAACACAGTCTCACAATGATACAGACTCTATTAAAACCCACATAAGTGAAACGTTTCTCATCTGTCCACTCTTTCTCATTGCTTCCATAGTCTAAAGCAAGAGCTCCAGTCAATAGTGTGACTATGTTCACCTGCACCAGGGAATAGAGCCCTCATCCAATCAGCCTTGGGCAGGAACAGCAACAATGAACAGCCGAGTCGTGTAGACATTGAACCAGTCCTCCACTCCACTCCATTTCTCAACGCCTCCATCCATCCATTCATCCACCCACCCCTGCACTCCAACTCCAATCAGGCCCCAGAGACGGAACCCGAGTCTGGGCTCGAGCCTGTGGAGTGACAGCCAGGCGGGGATTTCTGCAGCTCCCGGCCTGTGATATTCTCCATCCCCGCGCTGTCTTTCATCAGGTCCTGTCCTTCGGCCCACAGACAGCTCAGAGAGAAGGTAAGGAGCTGCTAGTGTACAGTTTCACCGCCAGGCCTCTGTCTGCAGCACGTGGGAGGATGATTTCTAACACATGGAGCCTGGGGGCCGCCGAGAAAACAATGGAGGACCTATCAGTGTCCCAGCCGCCCAGCCACCTCGACGGGACAGGGGTTAGTGATGTTACACCCATTCACACCCCCCCCCCCCCCCCCCCCCCCCCCCCCCCCCCCCCACCCCATCCCTCCTCACCCTAGTCCCAGGCTCCAATTAACACCTGTTTTTACACCACACCAGCCCCCCCGTTAGAACAAGTTGTATGTTATGGTCTGGCCTGGAGCCACCTGGGTCTGCAGGATTAAAGCTCTAACAGAGGTACGGGCTCCAGCTACACCTCTGCAGCTCCCTCACACGTCGTGAGGATCCTGAGCTGGGCTGTTGTGTCACACTCCAGCCCAGCTCACTGAAACTGAGCTGCCACACCGACTGGCAACCTCAGCGCCATTTTGGCAGAAGATGTGTTAGCAAGCTGGCACATGTCCATAGGATTAGCTTGGTTTAGCCAGTGATGCAAGCTAGATGTGATGGCCGTCGTTTTATGTGCTCCTGACCAATTGTGCTATTTTGTGTGTTTTTCTGTGCCGATCCTAACTTTATTTGTACATAATGTTTCGGCCAGCATTTCATATGACCAAAAGTTGCTTCTGGACATCAAAACAGCGATTGCTAACCTCGTTTTGGATGATGATGAATCGGAGGCGAACGACATAATGCTCATCCCAGACCAGGCCCAAATCCCCGTCACTTGGAGTGTGGGACACCTAGAATGAGACGGCGAGTGGATAAGTCACCCTTACCCTCTGTTCTACTGGCGAACGTGCAATCACTGGAAAATAAACTGGATGAGCTCCGTTCGAGACTATCCTATCAACGTGATCTGAAGGACTGTAATATCGTGGCTGAACAAGGACATGGAAAATATACACTACCGTTCAAAAGTTTGGAGTCACTTAGAAATGTCCTTGTTTTCAAAAGAAAAGCATTTTTTGTCCATTAAAATAACATCAAATTGATCAGAAACACAGTGTAGACATTGTTAATGTTGTAAATGGCTATTGTAGCCCATCTTAATCTTTTATTTTTATTGGCCAGTCTGAGATATGGCTTTTTCTTTACAACTCTGCCTAGAAGGTCAGCATCCCGGAGTCGCCTCTTCACTGTTGACGTTGAGACTGGTGTTTTGCGGGTACTATTTAATGAAGCTACCAGTTGAGGACCTGTGAGGCGCCTGTTTCTCAAACTAGACACTCTAATGTATTTGTCCTCTTGCTCAGTTGTGCACCGGGGCCTCCCACTCCTCTTTCTATTCTGGTAAGAGCCAGTTTGCGCTGTTCTGTGAAGGGAGTAGTACACAGCGTTGTATGAGATCTTCAGTTTCTTGGCAATTTCTCGCATGGAATAGCCTTCATTTCTCAGAACAAGTATAGACTGATGAGTTTCAGAAGAAACTTATTTGTTTCTGGCCATTTTGAGCCTGTAATCGAACCCACAATTGCTGATGCTCCAGATACTCAACTAGTCTCAAGAAGGCCAGTTTTATTGCTTCTTTAATCAGCACAACAGTTTTCAGCTGTTCTAACGTAATTGCAAAAGGGTTTTCTAATGATCAATTAGCCTTTTAAAATGATAAACTTAGATTAGCAAACACAACGTGCCATTGGAACACAGGACTGATGGTTGCTGATAATGGGCCTCTGTACGCCTATGTAGATATTCCATTAAAAATCAGCCTTTTCGAGCTACAATAGCCATTTACAACATGAACAATGTCTACACTGTATTTCTGATCAATTTGATGTTATTTTAATGGACAAAAAATTTGCTTTTCTTTCGAAAACAAAGACATTCCTAAGTGACCCCAAACTTTTTAAAGGTAGTGTATGTTTTTTCTATACATCGGCAGGACAGAACAGCTGCATCCGGTAAGCTGAGCGGAGGGGAGGGGTGTCTCTTTGTCAACAACAGTTGGTGCGCAATCTCTAATATTAAGGAAGTCTCTAGGTTCTGCTCGCCTGAGTTAGAATACCTCATGATAAACTGTAGACCACACTATTTACCAAGAGAGTTTTCATCTATATTTTCCGTAGCTGTCTATTTACCACCACAGACCGATGTTGGCACTAAGACCGCACTCAATGAGCTGTATAGGGCCATTAGCAACAAGAAAATGCTCACCCAGATGCGGATCTCCTAGTGGCCGAAGATTTTAATGCAAGGAAACTGAAATCCGTTTTACCTCATTTCTACCAGCATGTCTCCTGTGCAACTAGAGGCAAAAACAATCTAGATCACCTCTCCTCTACACACAGAGACGCATACAAAGCTCTCCCTCACCCTCCATTTGGCAAATCTGACCATAACTCCATCCTCTTAATTCCTGCTTACAAGCAAAAACTAAAACAGGAAGAACCAGTGATGCGTTCAATATGAAAGTGATTTACATTTACATTTACATCATTTAGCAGACGCTCTTATCCAGAGCGACTTACAAATTGGTGCATTCAACCACTTTTTTATCTATTTTTTTTATGGGGGGGGGGGGGGGGGGGGGGGGGGGGGGTAGAATGCTTTTATACTATTCCAGGTATTCCTTAAAGAGGTAGGGTTTCAAGTGTCTCCGGAAGGTGGTCAGTGACTCCGCTGTCCTAGCGTCGTGGGGGAGCTTATTCCACCATTGGGGTGCCAGAGCAGCGAATAGCTTTGACTAGGAACTGGGAACTGTGCTTCCGTAGAGGTAGGGGGGCTAGCAGGCCAGAGGTGGATGAATGTAGTGCCCTCGTTTGGGTGTAGGGTCTGGTGATCTGATGAAGAGGACGCTAAGCTACAGGACTGTTTCGCTAGCAAAGATTGGAATATGTTCCGGGATTCTTCCAATGACATTGAGGAGTTTACCACATCAGTCACCGGCTTCATTAATAAGTGCATCGACGACGTAATACGAAAAGTGACCGTACGTACATGCCCTAACTAAAAGCCATGGATTACAGGCAACATCCGCACTGAGCTAAAGGCTAGAGCTGCCGCTTTCAAGCAGCGGGACACAAATCCGGAAGCTTATAAGAAATCCTGCTACGCCCTCCGACAAACCATCAAAAATGCAATGTGTCAATACAGGACTAAAATCAAATCCTACTACACCAGCTCTGACGCCCGTCGGATGTGGCAGGGCTTGCGAACTATAACTGTTACGGTCCGGCACTGTTGGTCCTGTTCCTGCTGGTTTTCCTTTCCCTTTTTTCCCCTGTGTGTGTTGTTTGTGTCTGTCTCCCCCTGCTGTGCAGCCCAGTCAGAGGATCTAGGTCAGGGGGCGTGGCCATTCTCTCACAAGATCAGTTACATCAAGCTGCAGCTCATTGTCACCAATCAAGCAGCAGTTATCTACCCGGGCTGGACACCTCTCCAGCGCCAGTTCGTTCCTACACTACCTGTGGTAACTTGGCCCGTACAGCACTCTCAGTTTAGTTGTACTCTCTCAGTATTATTGTTGTTCCTGCCACGTTTGTAACCTGTCTCTCCTTCGACCAGATCCCGTCTGTTCCTGTTGCCTGCCTGCCTGCCATTCCCACGCCGCAACCTGCTCCTCTGTTGCCTGATATCCTCGTCATCCAGCTCTCAGGACTACTGGTTCTCCACCCCACTCAGCTCCTACCCCGGCCTGAAGCTACTCCACCCTGAACTGCTTCTCTCTGCCAAAACACGTTGAATAAACTACATCCTAATTCACTCTCTTTGTCCGTGTGTCCGTCTCTGCACCTGAGTCCCCCACCCAACCTAATAGAACGAACTGGCCAAACATGGACTCAGCAGAGATGCCACATGAAACAACGGGTGATGGCGTACAACACGCCCTCCATTCACAGGGAATGCTATTGGGACAACACGACCAACTCATCCGGACTCTATTGGATAACAACCAGCAGTTGTTGGATCAAGTATCTCATCTCACCTCTCAGGTAGCTAACCTGGTAACACTCACTACCCTTCCTCCCTCTGCTTCTCCTCCGCCTGTTCCTCCTACAGTGGCTCCAGGCTCGGCTTCCGCTCCTGCCCTTCGGGAACCCCCTACAACTGCACCCGAACCTTTCACCGGGGACCTGAACAAATGCCGTGGGTTCCTGCTTCAGTGCCGCTTGGTGTTCCAACAGAAGCCCCTGTCTTTCTCCACGGAATCCTCCAAGGTACATTACGCACTGGGGTTAATGAGGGGCAAAGCTTTGATTTGGGCAGAAGCAGCTTGTTCTACTCAGCAGATTGCCAGCCTGTCGTTTGACGATTTTTCCTCTCAATTGAAAGTTGTGTTTGATCACCCGGACCATGCCGGGACCGCCACAAAGAGACTATTGAAGCTACGACAGGGCACGGGTAGCGTGGCTGAATACGCCATTGAATTTTGGACCTTGGCAGCCGATTCCAAGTGGAACGACGAAGCTCTTCAGGGAGCGTTTGTTAACGGTCTAAGTGACACGATTAAGAATGAACTAGCTGTTCGTGATGAGCCTGCTAACCTTCATGTTCTCGTTTCCCTTGCTACACGAATAGACAACAGGCTACGGGAGAGGAGACAGGAGAGGGGCGGTCGGGTCCACACCTCTAACGGGGCTCCCTCGCTTTCTGCAGCCCGAGCTACACCACCACTCGGACACCGCCCACACACCTCAGCGGATCCCTCCACGGAACTAGACGAGCCCATGCAGCTGGGCCGTGCTCGTCTGTCCCATGTCGAAAAGGAACGGCGCATACGGGCTGGTGAGTGCATGTACTGTGGGGACCGCACTCATTTCCTGGTTAACTGTCCGGTTCGCCCAAAAGACCAAGCTCGCAGGTAAAAGTGGGCGTACTTGCGAGTGCTATACCTGACTCAATGCCCACAACACCCCGTCTAGTGATCCCAGTTACAGTCCAGTTCAGGAATCTATCTCTCCCACTAGCTGCTCTCATCGACTCTGGTGCTGAGGATAGTTTCATTGACGCTAACCTGGTCACTCAGGCTGAGATCCCTGTTAAGCCCCTGCCTAAGCCTATAACAGTAACCGCTATTGACGGCCATCAGTTTGCCAACATCACCCACCAAACTGTCCCCGTTTCTCTCATGCTGTCCGGCAATCACAAAGAAACCATCCAGTTTAAAGTAGTCTCCTCCTCGGCCTCCCCCCTTATCCTCGGTTTCCCCTGGCTTAGCCTTCACAACCCCCATATTGATTGGCAAAACCACAAAATACACAGTTGGAGCACTCACTGCCATTCTGTTTGCCTCGGGTCGGCTATTCCGCCCTCGGTCGGCTACCCTGATTCCCCTGTCAAAACTCCAGACCTCTCTTCAGTCCCTGAGGAGTACCTGGACCTGGCCGAGGTATTCAGTAAGTCCAAGGCACTTTCATTACCACCTCATAGGCCATACGATTGCGCTATTGAGTTACTTCCTGGAGCCCCTTTGCCGTCCAGTCGGCTTTTCAATCTGTCCCGTCCTGAGAGAGAAGCTATGGAAACCTACATAGGCGACTCCCTAACCTCTGGCATCATTCGTCCCTCATCGTCCGCTGTTGGTGCTGGGTTCTTTTTTGTTGAGAAGAAGGACAAAACATTACGCCCCTGCATTGACTACAGAGGACTTAATAACATCACAGTCAGAAATACATACCCCCTGCCTCTCATCAACTCAGCATTTGACTCCCTTCATGGTGCCACTGTGTTTACCAAACTCGACCTACGGAACGCTTACCACCTCGTTAGGATCAGGCAGGGAGACGAATGGAAGACTGGGTTCAATACCCCTCTCGGACACTTTGAATACCTAGTCATGCCATTCGGTCTCACTAACGCCCCAGCAGTGTTTCAGGCCATGGTTAACGATGTGTTGAGGGATTTTCTACACCGTTTTGTGTTTGTCTATTTGGATGACATTCTTATATTCTCTAAGTCACAGGATGAACACGTCTCCCACGTCCGTCTGGTTCTCCAACGCCTCATGGAAAACAAACTGTATGTTAAAGCAGAAAAATGTGAGTTCCACCGGCAGTCCGTCCCCTTTTTGGGCTTTATTATCGAGCGGGGACAAGTGTCACCAGACCCTGACAAGATCAGAGCGGTTGTGGAGTGGCCCACACCCACGTCTCGGAAGCAGCTACAACGCTTCCTGGGCTTCGCCAACTTCTACCGCCGCTTCATCAGGGGTTTCAGCCGAGTGGTTGCCCCCCTGACCAAGCTCACCTCCCCTAAGGTGCCATTCCTGTGGACGCCTGAGGCCGAGTCAGCCGTGAGTACATTGAAGGAACTGTTCACCACCTCACCTGTTCTTATTCATCCAGACACTAGTTTGCAGTTTATTGTTGAAGTGGACGCCTCTGATTCGGGGGTGGGGGCTGTCCTGTCACAACGTTCCCCCACGGACCAGAAGCTCCATCCTGTGGCTTTTTTCTCCAGGAGATTGACCCCTGCCGAGAAGAACTACGACGTGGGTAACCGGGAGTTGCTTGCTGTCAAGTTGGCGTTGGAGGAGTGGAGGCACTGGCTAGACGGAGCAGAGCAACCCTTCATAGTCTGGACAGACCACAAGAACCTGGCTTACATCCAGTCGTCCAAGAGGCTGAACTCCCGTCAGGCCAGATGGGCTCTGTTCTTCAGCAGGTTCAAGTTTATTTTAACATATCGTCCTGGCACACGTAATGTCAAGCCTGATGCTCTCTCTCGCCAGTTTACAGACAATGAAGACTCCAGCAATCCTGAATCTGTTCTGCCCGCTTCCTGTTTGGTGGCGGCTGTTCATTGGGAAATCGAGTCCCTCGTCCGATCGGCACAAGAGTTGGAACCTGGACCGGCCGATGGCCCCCCCGACCTTCTCTATGTTCCCGCAGCCGTGCGGCCGCAAGTGCTCAACTGGATCCACACCTCACGCTTCTCCTGCCACCCTGGTATGAAACGTACACTATCGCTACTGAAGAGGCACTTTTGGTGGCCATCCGCCGAGGCTGACGTCCGGGAGTACGTGGCGGCCTGTTCCATCTGTGCCCAAAATAAGGCTTCCCACAGGGCTCCTTCGGGCCTGCTGCGGCCTCTCCCAGTCCCGAGTCGTCCTTGGTCTCACGTGGGCTTGGACTTCGTCACTGGACTTCCTATGTCTGAGGGTAATGACACCATACTCACCATCGTGGACAGATTCTCTAAATCTGCCCATTTTGTTGCATTACCAAAATTACCATCTGCCAGTGAGACAGCCGACCTCTTTGTCCTACATGTATTCCGTCCCCATGGAATACCTGTGGACATAGTGTCCGATAGAGGTCCACAGTTCATTTCTCGGGTATGGAAGGAGTTTTGTTCGGCTCTGGGTGCCTCTGTCAGTCTCTCATCAGGTTTCCATCCCCAGTCCAATGGCCAGACTGAGAGGACCAATCAGGACCTGGAGGCTGCTCTACGCTGTGTGACATCCCAGAACCCGTCCACCTGGGCCAAACATCTCCCGTGGGTCGAATATGCCCACAATTCCCTCACCTCATCTGCCACCGGCCTCTCACCATTTGAGGCGGCTTTGGGGTACCAACCGCCATTGTTCCCGTCTCAGGAAAGGGAGTTAGCCGTCCCGTCAGTTCAGGATAACCTTCGTCGCTGCCGCAAGGTGTGGGTGGACACCCGTGAGGCCCTTCTACGGACAGCAGAGCGTAACAAGAGGGTGGCGGACAGGCACAGGGTAGTCGCTCCACAGTTCCAGCCTGGTCAGCGAGTCTGGCTCTCCTCCAGCAACATCCCCCTGCGCACTGACTCCCGTAAGCTGTCGCCCCGGTATTTGGGTCCTTTCGAGATCGAATCCATCATCAACCCTTCGGCTGTTCGGTTGAAGCTTCCCCAGGCCATGAGAGTCCATCCTACATTTCACGTGTCCCAGCTGAAGCTGGTCTCCTCCAGCCCTTTGTGTCCGCCTGTGGATCCCCCTCCGCCACCGCGTATTATTGACGACCATCCAGCCTACACGGTGCGGAGACTGCTGGACGTCCGGAGGCGTGGTAGAGGGCTTCAGTACCTGGTGGACTGGGAGGGATACGGTCCCGAGGAGAGGTCCTGGATTCCCCGACGATTTATACTGGATCCGCAGCTAGTGGCTGACTTCCATAGGGACCACCCTGACAAGCCGGGTGGGTCGCCGGGTGGCGCCCGTTGAGGGGGGGGTACTGTTACGGTCCGGCACTGTTGGTCCTGTTCCTGCTGGTTTTCCTTTCCCTTTTTTCCCCTGTGTGTGTTGTTTGTGTCTGTCTCCCCCTGCTGTGCAGCCCAGTCAGAGGATCTAGGTCAGGGGGCGTGGCCATTCTCTCACAAGATCAGTTACATCAAGCTGCAGCTCATTGTCACCAATCAAGCAGCAGTTATCTACCCGGGCTGGACACCTCTCCAGCGCCAGTTCGTTCCTACACTACCTGTGGTAACTTGGCCCGTACAGCACTCTCAGTTTAGTTGTACTCTCTCAGTATTATTGTTGTTCCTGCCACGTTTGTAACCTGTCTCTCCTTCGACCAGATCCCGTCTGTTCCTGTTGCCTGCCTGCCTGCCATTCCCACGCCGCAACCTGCTCCTCTGTTGCCTGATATCCTCGTCATCCAGCTCTCAGGACTACTGGTTCTCCACCCCACTCAGCTCCTACCCCGGCCTGAAGCTACTCCACCCTGAACTGCTTCTCTCTGCCAAAACACGTTGAATAAACTACATCCTAATTCACTCTCTTTGTCCGTGTGTCCGTCTCTGCACCTGAGTCCCCCACCCAACTAATAATAACGGATTACAAAGGGAAATCCAGCTGCAAGCTGCCCAGTGACGCGAGCCTTCCAGACGAGCTAAATGCCTTTTATGCTCGCTTCGAGGCAAGCAATACTGAACCATGCATGAGAGCACTAACTGTTCTGGACAACTGTGTGATCACGCTCTCCGTAGCCGATGTGAGTAAGAACTTTAAACCCACTCCAATTCGCATACCACCCCAACAGATCCACAGATAATGCAATCTCTATTGCACTCCACACTGCCCTTTCCCGCCTGGACAAAAGAAACACCTACGTGAGAATGCTGTTCATTGACAGGTTAACATTCACAAGGCCGCAGGGCCAGACAGATTACCATTAAGCGTACTCAGAGCATGCACTGACCAGCTGGAAAGTGTCTTCACTGACATGTTCAACCTCTCCCTGACCCAGTCTGTAATACCCATATGTTTCAAGCAGACCCCCATAGTCCCCGTGCCCAAGAACACCAAGGTAACCTGTCTAAATGACTATTGCCCCATAGCACTCACATCTGTAGCCATGAAATGCTTTGAAAGGCTGGTCATGGCTCACATTAACACCATCATCCCAGACAACCGGGACCCACTCCAATTCGCATACCGCCCCAACAGATCCACAGATGACGCAATCTCTATTGCACTCCACACTGCCCTTTCCCGCCTGGGCAAAAGGAACACCTACGTGAGAATGCTGTTCATTGACTACAGCTCAGCATTCAACACCATAGTGCCCTCCAAGCTCATCACTAAACTAAGGACCCTGGGATTAAACACCTCCCTCTACAATTGGATACTGGACAATCTGACGGGCCGCACCCAGGCGGTGAGGGTAGGCAAAAACACATCCGCCATGCTGACCCTCAACACGGGGGCGCCTCAGGGGTGTGTGCTTAGCCCCCTCCTGTACTCCCTTTTCAACCACGACTGCGTGGCCGCACAAGACTCCAATACCGTCATTAAGTTTACCGACGACACGACGTTGGTAGGCCTGATCACCGATGACGATGAGACAACCTATAGGGAGGAGGTCAGAGACCTGGCAGGACAACAACCTCTCCCTCAACGTCAGCAAGACAAAAGAGCTTATTGTGGACTACAGGAAACAGAGGGCCGAGCACGCCCCCATTCACATTGACTGGGCTGTAGTGAAGACAGTCGAGAGCGTCAAGTTCCTCGGTGTCCACATTACTAAGGACATACCATGTTCCAAACACACCAACACAGTCGTGAAGAGGGCACGACAACACCTCTTCCCCCTCAGAAGGCTGAAAAGATTTGGCCCTCAGATCCTCAAAAAGTTCTAAAGCTGCACCATTGAGAGTAATTTGACTTGCTGCGTCATTGCTTGGTATGGCAACTGCTCGGCATCCGACCGCAAGGCGCTACAGAGGATAGTGAGTACAGCCCAGTACATCACTGGGGCCGAGCTCCCTGTCATCCAGGACCTCTATACCAGGCGGTGTCAGAGGAAGGCCCTAAAAATGGTCAAAGACTCCAGCCACCCAAGTCACAGTCTGTTCTCTCTGCTACTGCACGGCAAGCGGTACCGGAGCGCCAAGTCTGGGACCAAAAATACTCCTCAACAGCTTCTACCCCAAATTCATAAGACTGCTGAACAGTTAATGAAATGGTGGTTACCCGGACTTTATGCTTTTCACCCCTACCTACATCAATCAATCACCTAACCAAACCTACATGTACATATTACCTCAATCAATCACCCCAACTACCTCGTACCCCAGTACACTGAATCGGTACCAGTACTCCTCGTATACTGTATAGCCTGTATATAGTATCTTTGTTATTTTATTGTGTTACTATTTTCTTTTGCTAATTGCTAATTTTTGTACTTTTTAACTGCATTGCTGGGAAAGGGCTTGTAAGTAAGCATTTCCCGGTAAAGTCTACACTTGTATTCGGCGCATGTGACAAATAACATTTGATTTGATCCACTGTACTTGGATTCTGGTGGCTATCGAGAATGATGGATATGGCTGTGGCCATGTCACAAGAGTCTGTTCCCGGCTGTCTCTGCCTCTTCTTTCATAGTTACAAGAAGCCAGAAGCAAATGTCAGCATTGGAAAAACACCATACAGTAGGATAGAAAGAACTACACAGTGATACATGAGCTGGGTTGCTGACAGTGGTAAGGGAGGGAGGGTAGGTCCCGGTGGTCCGCTGGGGTCCGGAGAGCCGCAGCACACGGCAGACGGAGCGAGTGAGGAAAGTCATCCATCACAATGGGACCAAGAGTGGGGCCAAACCATAACAATATGTGTGTGCGTCCATTGTTAGCCCGGCCGGGGTCATTGTTTGTAACCGGGAACCTCCACAATCCACACCCTCTGGCCTCAGAGTGGGACTTAACTCCTGGCTTCTCCCTAGAGGGAGTGGGGACTGGTGGGAATGTTCTGTTCTAACACACCTTTCACTATGACACACACACACACAGACAGACAGACAAACACACACACACGCAGGCAGGCACATAAATAGAGCACAGACAGACAGACAGACAGACCGACAGACAGACAGACAGAGACACTACACTGTCACGATCGTCATAAGAAGCAGACCAAGGCGCAGCGTGATAAGCGTACATTATTTTATTAAGTACACACACCCGAACAAAAACAACAAAACGATACGTGAAGTCCTAGGTTATACACCAAAACAAACCTTACGGAACAAGATCCCACAATGAACTGTGCAAAACAGGCTGCCTAAGTATGGTCCCCAATCAGAGACAACGAGCCACAGCTGCCTCTGATTGGGAACCACCCCGGCCAACATAGAAATACACAAACTAGAACATGAACATAGAAAACACAACACAGACACTACACACCCTGGCTCAACTTTTAAGAGTCTCCAGAGCCAGGGCGTGACATACACAGAGCTGTGGGAATGATCTTCAGTATTTCACACAGAGGGAAAGGGAGAAGGAGAATGTAGCGTAATGTAACCACTTAGGTTGAGTGTTTTCTTTTGCTGGTAAGAGGAACTGGCTTACAGTGATGGTGGTGATATACACTGCAGACATTCTGTTCCAACATCTTTGGTTTCAGGTGACTTACCTAAATATCGTATTTTTGAAAGTCAAGCAAAAATAATTAACTCAAAAGATACAATATGCAGAACTCGCTCCGCCATTTCCTGGTTGCAAAAATTCTAATAGTTTGCCTAATTTCAGTTTGTGACAAAACAAGCAATGTAGAGTATAGAGAATCATTGTACCATCTAAACCCTTGTGAAATATATATTTTTGGCCTCACGAGTGGCGCAGCGGTCTAAGGCACTGCTTCGCAGTGCTAGAGGCGTCACTACAGAGCCGGGTTCGATCCCGGGCTGTGTCGCAGCCGGCCGCGACCGGGAGACCCATGAGGCGGTGCACAATTGGCCCAGTGTCGTCCGGGTTAGGGGAGGGTTTGGCCAGCTGGGATGTCCTTGTCCCATCGCGCTCTAGCGACTCCTTGTGGGGGGCCGGACGCATGCACGCTGACACGGTCGCCTGTTGGACGGTGTTTCCTCAGACACATTGGTGCGGCTGGCTTCCGGGTTAAGCGAGCCATGTGTCAAGAAGCAGTGTGGCTTGGCGGGGTCGTGTTTCGGAGGATGCATGGCTCTCGACCTTCGCCTCTCCCGAGTCCGTACGGGAGTTGCAGCGATGGGACAAGACCGTAACTACCAATTGGATATCACGAAAAAGGGGGATAAATAAATTAATTTGTATTAATTTGAAAATAAACAACACATTTTTGGGGGATGTTTTTAAAAGAAAATCTATATATTTTTTCAATACCAAAAATATTGTAATTTCAGGTGTTTGAAGCTGACGTACAAAACAGAAAGTAAAAGAAGCATAAGCTAAACATAAGAATGGGAAGCATAGAAATAGCGCACATAGAACAGATGTCTGCTTCTGAGACTTGCTTTCGATGAGAATGACAGATCTATAACTCTCATTTCTATGTGAATTTGGCCGGGTCGCCCAAAAAGTTACATTATGCAGCTTCAAACAAGAAAAATGTACGACTCAAATTATACATTCCATTTTATTTCAATAAAGTCCACCTAAAATCCAAAGTAGTCTAAGCCAAGGGAGTGAACGTTATTCATAATAAGGGTTACATGGAGAAAATCGGACCTCTCTAAAATGAAAATGGATGGCCCTCCCTTCAGCAAAATATATTTGACCTAAACCCTCCATGAACGCTTGAAAAAATAAATAAGTGACCCCACTATACCCAAAATAATAACTAAAACAAAGTGGATAGCAGAGAACATGTCAACCGTTTACACTCACTTATTGGACAGACCAAAGCCTTAGATATGCAGTTTTAGAAACTGTTAGTCATCATGTAAGCATTACATGGCAACGCTGGAATTTTGATAGCGCACAAGGCTGCGGGCCAGAAGGTTGTGGGTTCGCAGACCACCATGGACAAGAGTAGGAGTGGAAAGATCTCCTTTATAGTAAAAGCATTGCATGAATCTATCATCATATTTGCTGGTCTGAGAAAAAAGTATTTTTTAAACATTTCATGCAATTCTACATAATTTTACATATTATCAGAATATTTTTTAATACCACACAAATTACTGAAATTACAGGATAAGAATGGACAGAGATATATGTGTTCATCGTATCATATGTTTCCAATGCCAAATCAGTGTGTCTTGTTTGCAATGAAACTTTCCTTGTTTGCAAATAATTAAATCTGAGACATCATTAGGAATCTGAGCATGGTACTTTCAAAAGTTAGGCCTACCTTTCCACTCCAGACAGAGTAGGCCTACTGTCACAGAAAATGTAAGCTTTAACTGCTGACTACTCTTCTTCCGTGGCTTAACCCAATGAGAGGTCACAAGTGTAGTCCCATGTTGTTCAGTTGGTAGAGCATGGCGTTTGCAATGCCAGGGTTGTGGGTTCAGTATGAAAAAAATTTATGCACACACTAACTGTAAGTCGCTCTGGATAAGAGCGTCTGCTAAATGACTAAAATGTAAGTGTTTCCCTAAAAGCTGTCTGGGTTTAAACATCTTCAATTGATAGTGACAGAATTAGATTGCTTCCCAAGCAAAGTATAATTTGTATCTCCTCGGCTATAGAAGGTTGTAGCTCAGCCTCTGAATGTCAAAGAAAGGAAGCAATGATATAGAAAGGAAGCAATGATATCCCCATATTCATCGGAGTCAAGTCTTTTTTTGTTAGTTAAGTCTAATTCAAATGAAGATGGTTGAAATTAATTATGCCTACTCGAATTTGCCTACTTTCAGCACCATGAGCTGTCCATTTCCGATTGATTGTGCCGCGGCTGCTACTTCAAGTTTCACCATTACAATGTAAGTCACTAGAATCTGGTTTATTGTGAGGTCAATAACTGTGATAAATATATAATGGGCAAGAAACATATTGTTTTTAATAAAATGAATTATAGTAGTAGCAAGCTATCAAAGTTGACCTCCGGTCCTCCTTCTCATCTCCACGCTCTCCTTCTCAAACCGAATAGAACATAGGCGATAGGTTGGTCCGCACACGCAATATGATTATTTGGACTAGGCCTAATCAACAACAAAAAACTGGCAGAAACCTTTGACTCTCCTCCTGAACTGCCACCATAGCCCTACACAGGACAGCTATTGGTTAAGCAGCACACAAACACGTTTTTGATCAGCAAGAGCAGAGCAGGCCAGGGCTCATGGTTAGAATATCCATTGCAGTGTGTAATGCAGCCTAGTTTTATTTACACCATCCAAGCAGCTATCTTAGAAATATAACTTTGCTCTATGCTTCTCCGAGCATGCACTTCATAGCCTATAGCCTATATGCTATGGATCATTTGATTGAGACCACACTATATAGCCTATAGAAGGAATTGATATTGTGCGCCCAGCGGAGAATCAGAGATGATGGGCGGCATCTGGTACACATCGATATGTAGCCTAATAAGCAACTAATTCTAAAACACTGAGAAATATTGAAATTCAATCCATTACAAATGACATGACCCTCCCCTGGACTCCCCTTGATTGAAACTGAAAAAGCCTGACCCTCCCCCATTTTCCTCCAGGTAACCAATCTGTAAATTTCCATCCGTCCCTAAGTGAGTATCATTGACTACCAGCAATTCTGAGCCCCTGTAGGGACCGTTTGTTCTGGTAGTCAGCAGGCTGAATGAACACTATCAAAACAACCTTGGGGTCACTGTGCTGTTTGTTTGCGTATTTATACTGTAGATCTATCAGACAGGGCCAGCTAGCAGCTACTGAGACCATCTGTGCCAGCCAGTGTGGACATGGGTCAACATTTACCTACCACTCTGTAAACACTAGTCTACACCATTCAGAGAGAAGCGGGGGAAAAGACAACAGCATAACAGGCACTTTAACAACAAGAGTAGCTTATTATGTTGAGGGGGTAAGATCATAAGGGAAGGGTGTGGAGTAGACAAATGTACTGTAGGATAGGGTAGGGTAGGGTAGGGTAGGGTAGGCATTGTATTCAATTGTGGTTTTGTCACAATCCCTTTCTAATGTTTCCTGACTCCTGCGCGGCTTGTAAGCGTCGTAGAGGGAAACAGAAGACATGCACGTGTTCCTGAGAGTCTTAGCTTTAAGGAATGGGGTAATAGCTAATAGCCCCAACTGTTCAAAAGCTCGAGCAAAATTCGTAGAAAGAAAACAGAAACCACACCGTTTATCACTACCACTAAATAGTGCACATTGGAGGTTACTCAAGAGCGGAGGAGGGACTCGAGCAGAGGAGAAAGACAAGATAACAGAAATGAGGTATTATGTAATGAAACTATGCCAAGTTCACGAGCCCCTGATTATGTGAGGCCTCAGGCAATTGCCTGAGTTGCCTAATTGTAAGTCCACCACTGGGGGTAGGGTAGAGTAGTCGGAGAGGATACCTTTTTATCCACTACAGGTATTTCTGCTTACATCATAAAAGGACATAGAGACCTCTCAAGGCATAATGGAAGTAGTGCTAATGGGTGTTAAAGATTTTGGTCAAGGCATTTATTATTTCTTTATTATTCCTGCCAAAAAGCTGGGCAAAGCGGAGGTTAAAAGCACCATCTTCAACATATCCATCATCATCACCAGTTCTAAGAATCATCACTCCATCCTTTCCCATTCCATGAATCTCCACACAAACCCAAAGACAGGAAATCTAGTCTTACAGCGATCACGCTCAAATTTGCCTCTCTGTCTGGCTCTGGCGGGAGGGACGTGGCCAGGCCCAGCATCCAGGAGTGTCGGTCCGGGCTCTCTGGCTGTAAACCAACTCCTGCCAGGCTATATCACCTTTCAGGCCCCTGGCCCCTGAGGCCCCTGAGTTATTACAGGGCAGATCAGCCCAGTGCAGAGCACCACAGCAGAGAGCAGCCGTACCACAGGCCAGACCCAAGGCAGGCTGGCTGG
This sequence comes from Coregonus lavaretus, assembly GCF_964263955.1. NCBI lineage: Eukaryota > Metazoa > Chordata > Actinopteri > Salmoniformes > Salmonidae > Coregonus > Coregonus lavaretus. The sequence goes on along the minus strand of NC_140012.1, from coordinate 10,593,042 downwards.
GGGCTTCCGCCGCAGGTGTCAGCCTTTCTTCTTCTCCGTCCTGCCAATTCTTCTTATTTTTGACGAGCGCTGTAATTCCCCTGCCCTATACCCATCCCCCGCCTTCTTCTCATCGCTCGTTCCCTCTCTCTCTCAATCTCCGACACACACAGGCAGTTCCAGATTTTTCTCCTTTAGCACTGGCGAGGTAGCGGGACCTCTCCCACACAGCCCCAGACCCAGACCAGACCACTCTCCCCTTTCCCTCTCTCTCTTTATCTCTCTCTCTCCACCTCCCTCTGTAGGTTTTACAAGTCCAAGCAGCTGGGCTCGTCCACTAAATCCCCTGGGATTTGGGATTGTTAAAAAGATAAAGCTCTGAGGTAAGTGACAGAGAGAGCGTTTGGAGGCTCAACACCAAACCCACATTAAAGTTTGTGTGTGGAGGGGCAAGGACGTGGGTGAAGGGGGTTGTGGGTAGTGTGTCAGACTTGCTCCCACCTCGTCTGCTCCAATCCATTTTCTCCTCATTTAAGAGTAAGTGGTTTGTCTTGGACAGACTGTGGTTAGTGCTTAATACAGGAATGTTTATAAAGTAAGGTTTATACTGTAGCTGTACAGTGTGGTAGTTGGTGAGTTTAACTAGCTGTACAGTGTGGTAGTTGGTGAGTTCAACTAGCTGTACAGTGTGGTAGTTGGTGAGTTGAACTAGCTGTACAGTATGGTAGTTGGTGAGTTTAACTAGCTGTACAGTGTGGTATTTGGTGAGTTGAACTAGCTGTACAGTATGGTAGTTGGTGAGTTTAACTAGCTGTACAGTGTGGTAGTTGGTGAGTTTAACGATGGGATGGTTTTTATATGTTATTTCTCATGCTTGTGCTAATTTCTAACTATTCTGTCCCAAAATGACACTGTCTACAGTATACATAGAATATACAATATTGATACATCTGTGAAGGCTACATTGACAACTCTATTGAACCAATTTTTCTCTGAAAAACGGCCATTTCTAAATCAAGACATTGTCCAGCACAGTAGTTCTGCTGTATCACTAAGAGGGCGGTCATATCGTTTGTACTGTAACGGCTACCAGTGAACCCAGTCAAAGCATCACCACCAGTCAAACAGCCTTAAACTCACAGCCCTGATTGAATATTTACCCTGCACTAATCCAGCCATGTTTTCCATCATCTCAGCTGATGCTAGATGGAAGCAGAGTAGCACCAGACACGTCTGACTGAGACAGAGGAGACCGAGGGAATAGGAAGGGAGCCCCGCGCTCAACACTCATGCACACCTCATCATGACCTTTTGTGATAACCAGTAGACACTATGGAGGAAACCCGATCGGCAAGCGAAAACAAGAATGAAGTCATACTGTATCTTTATTTAAGGGAGCCAGGCTGCAAGATCTGTGATATCCAAAGGAAGGAGGATGGGGGAGGGATTAGGGGTCTGGGTGAGGTTGCTCTCGGTTGTTTTCTGAACGCTTGCCAGGAAAGTTTCATGGCTATGGAATTTGGACAGGAAAAAAGCGGAGCTGCTGGAAGTTTCAGAGGAAGCGAGGATTTGTGCCTCACGCAGGCAGCACCTCAGTTTGTGTCCTCCTCTCCTGGGCTGGAGAGAGAGGGGAGAGAGAGAGCGAGCAAGAGAGAGGGGCGGGAGGGAGAGAGAGAGAGAGAGAGAGAGAGAGAGAGAGAGAGAGAGAGAGAGAGAGAGAGAGAGAGAGAGAGAGAGAGAGAGAGAGCGACAGAGAGAGAGAGGGAGGGAGGGAGGGAGGGAGGGAGGGAGGGAGGGAGGGAGGGAGGGAGGGAGGGAGGGAGGGAGGGAGGGAGGGAGGGAGGGAGGGAGCGAGCGAGCGAGCGAGGGAGGGAGGGAGGGAGGGAGGGAGCGAGCGAGCGAGGGAGGGAGGGAGGGAGGGAGGGAGGGAGGGAGCGAGCGAGCGAGGGAGGGAGGGAGAGGAAGAGCGTCAATGTAGCTTTTCCAGTCAGCCCTTGGGGGACAGCCCGCAGACAGACAGGCCACAGTCAGCCAACCTCACAAATACCTGCATATACACATAACAATGCCCAGACACACATGTGCACATGCACAAATACACACACAGACGCACACAGAGAAATATAGCTACAAAAGAAATTATCAGGATCCAAACCACACACACACACACTCACACTCACACACCTTGCCCCAGCTGTTTCTCAGTCTCGTCTCAGACACAGCGGTTCCTCTCTTCTGGGTTTCCAGGCTGGGAGAGGAAGTGGATCCAGTGATGAGGGTGATGAAGAGGGAGACAGATTCCCCCAGAACCCCATATCAGTGTTTGTCTGTGTCTGCGTGTGTCCACCCACGTCTCCTGGCCATGTCACCAGTAATGGCTGCACATCAGCCTGCTCCCCATCCTTCACCCCACACCTCCGACCAGGCAGGGGCCAGGCAGACAGGACAACCAAGGGCAGACAGACTGGAGAGGCCCCCAACAGACAGACTGGAGAGGGCCCCAACCAACCATGGGAAGAAGGCCCCTACTGCTGGAGACCACCGTATCCATTACACACGCAAGCATGCAAACATACACACACACACAAACACACCCATGCTCCTTCACCACATGCCATGCCTGGGGCCAATAGGGAATTCCCACACACTCCTACGATGTCCCCCACCCCCTACAATGGTGTCAGGTCCGACACTTTGACCAGTGAAACACAAACACACGCAGAAGAGGAAATGCCTGTGGACAAATGGGCCAAATGCAAACTGACCGCTGTATATGGCACCCTTGTCACTTCAACTGTGAAAAAGAGGAGGATAGCGGGCGTAAGGGCCACTAAATGTAGTTCCAGTCAGTAACTGGGGAAACCCCCCTGATGAGTATAGAGCACAACTTTTGACACTGCAGCATCGCATGAGAAATAAACTTTTGGCACCACTGTCTGCCCAAACAAATAAACTGGAGCTTTGCGGAAGTCAACGAAAACAAATACAAAAAAAAATACATGCGAAAACAAATATCCAAAAACATTGATCCAAACTTTAGGTTAGATTGGATACATAAGGAATGAACCTGCTACTGAAGCTGCTCTTGTGCTGCATTGTGGAGTGGGTGTGTGTCATTGTCCATGATCATGTGTGTCTTAGGCTTGCAGCCTTTTTATGAACATGTCCTGTATTGATTCTAAACTGCAGCCGATTGTAGCACTGGCTTGATGATATGAGTCAATCTTATTTAAGCCCTCCTTGGCTACATTCCCATTCCAGCACACAATGGCAAAGCTATGGCAGGTATGGTAGTGTAGCCTATGAATGAGCACGTTGGAAGCCATTGGCTCTTGTTTAGTACTATACAAATATACTTTTTTTCAGTGGAATAATGCCGGTCGGGGGGGAGTAGAGGGGGACAGGAGGGGGGGGGGGTGTTTACTCAGCTGTATGGCTCCACAGGTCCAGCCAGGGGAAAGAGGATGTGTTCAGGGCCTCATTAATCATGGCCGCTTCGGAAGAGATAAACAAGCCCGGCCCAGCAGGGATGCTGCCTGTCGCATGATGGGTGGATGGGGGGATGGGATGGATGGGTGGACCGGGGATGAAGGGTTGGAAGGGTGGACTCACACCAGGGGGACACGCCAAAACACTTGCTGTCCGGTCCACATCTGCATGGTCGCACGCACTCATAAATCTGCATTCCCAACTCGTCTGGACAAACGGACGAACTGGACACAGACGGACAGTACTAGTCTAGTCTAATGTAGTACATATACTTCTTGTGTAATGTTGGATTGCTCTTTTCTTTCGTAAAACTTATACAGGACTTCATGCCGATTAGATGTATACCTCAATCGCACATTCAAACATGAAGGTATTGTGATTTGAATATCTCTTGTTAGTCTCTTTACACCCTCTTTCTATGTGATCGCTGGACATGATGCACTGAGAAGAATATTCATAGATAGTATGAAACAAGTGTCCAATTTCTTCACAGATCTCCTATAGCTATGTACTGCCTTTTGGTTGCCACTGCTGTACTGAAATGCATCACTGTATCAAACAATAGACAGGTGTTACCCCTACTCAGGTATATTCAACCTGACAGACAGTGTTATTCTATACCCCCAGACAGACCCTCTTTCTTCTGGAGGAGAAGAAAACCAGGTCCAGGTCCGCTCCGCTTCAAGAAGGCTTCCATTAGTACTACCTGCTGCTGCAGCCCGTCTCTCCATCCCCGCAAGACCTCTCCTCCAACAGCCCATGTGTTTCACAACAGGCAGGGTTTCACTCATCTTCCTTGCACCATATTTCATCAGCCGGGGGAGAAGGAAAGAGAGAGAGGAAGGGAGGGAACAGAGAGAAAGGGCAATCAGTTTGAGAGACCTGACAGATGCAATAGGAGAAACGTTTACTTCACTGCTCCCCACTAAATGAGTTTTAAGATATTATATTTCTCTGTTTATGTAAGCTTTATGTCTTAATTATGGGCTGTGTGTGTGTGTGTGTTGTGTGTGTGTGTGTGTGTGTGTGTGTGTGTGTGTGTGTGTGTGTGTGTGTGTGTGTGTGTGTGTGTGTGTGTGTGTGTAGATACACTAATTGGTAGTGATAGTCTTGGAAAAGTTACATCATTACGATCTCACTACCAGTCAAACAACAGTATATGAGTGAAATACAGCTGCGTAGTGTGGTGAGTGAAGTGGATTCATGCCCAATGATGTGCCCTGGCCTTGCATACTGTTCCACACCCTACCAATAACAGCTATTTACCATTTCCCTGTCTAACTAGTAACCGTGTAGAAATAGGTTACAGTAGTTACTATACAATAGGCCCAGCAGGGAAGGCATACACCACTGATGGTTATATGACTTACAAGACTAATCAAATTATCAACAAAAAGCTAAAGTTTGTTGCATTATTGCTCACTTTTTGGTCCGCTTTTGCCTATTGTTTGTGTTTGTTTGCGCTTGCTCATTACGTTTCAGGTGCATATTCTAAATGTTTTAATTAAATACAAGGAGTTGATGGAGCGTTAATGTCAAGATAGGTAGGCTGTGTGGCTGCAGTCACAGGCAGGCAGTTGATATTAGAAAATTACTAATGATTATCGGGTTCAGTGACTTCAGTGACTGAGTGACTTGAACATCACATTGCAGCGTTCTGCCGCAGCATATTTTAGGTCTTTACTGCCACCTAGTGTAACCCGAGAGAGTCACTCAGCACCATCAACAGATGGTTTTCAGCGCATAAGCTGTACCACAAATGACCACATGGTGGTGTAGTTGACAACAAAATGACCATTTGCATCCCTGAAGAGCTATTCTCTGAGTAGAAAAACAACTCTCAAGACATTAACTTTGAATAATGATCTATGCCTCATTATAGTTTATTTGAGCTCCCTTACATAAACACAAACACATTTTACAAGTAGTAGGCTATCCTAGATTGAGCAGCACTGATAAGGACCTATTTCACTTGACTGCACCTCAAATATGGAGCCATCAGGTGCTTTCCAGCAAATCACCTTCTAGGCCACCAAAATATTTACCTCCAACAAACACAGGTCCAGATTTGTATTTTACCTACGTCATGTTGCTGAGAGATATCTCCATAAACCTTATCTGCTCCTCTCAGCTCCTCCACTGACCCATCTGTTGTGGGCCACAGCCACCTACTGTATATGTGCACTCACCGGAAAGAGTAAGACAGATTGAGAGAGAGCTGACAATGTGGATATATCTCTATCTATCTGCACGTATCCAACCTCTAATTTCCGGAAATGTCCATGAGGTGGCCTGATTTTGCTACACTGGTTCTATTCGGCTACTATGTGGCATATGATTTACAGTTATGACATCCTTGACCATTATGAAACCAAAGAGGGTCCACGTGCTGAGATGCACTTTATCAAGGATGCTTGGCCTCTTGGTTTTGGGGGGAGCTGCAAAACAGTTTCCTAAAAGGCCTACAATAGAATAGTACTGAAATATGAGTTTGAGTTTCATTTGACAGGGAACATATCTTCAGTGTATCTCTACCATTAGGCTTATATTAAAATGGAAACTTAATTAATTCAGAATCTGTAATGGATCCTAAGCTAGATTGACTGAGATTGCTGGAGAGAGCTTAAGTAACAAGTGTCTGAATGGGCCCTTTAGAAATCACACATGATTATGCAATGGCATGTGTAACAGATAGCATAGGGAAAATGTTTTCATTCGCCCTGCCAGCCCCACCCATATCAGTGCACTGAGCGTCTCACCATAACATTATGAGCCCGGGGACTAGCAGGTCTCTTCACATGCCAGTCAAAGTCTTCTCTGATCTATAAGAGTGGTTTGGTGGGGTTAGAAAGGGTTGATCTGGCCAGTTTTATCTGTGTTGCTACTTGACTAGACACTTAGCTATGATGATAGAGACCTCTTCAGTGGGCACATGCCTCATGTCTCAGCCAGGGAGAAAGATAGTGGACCTATGATGCACCTCCAAGAACGACGGTATCTATACGGTATCTCAGATCTGACAGCGCCACCCTAGCTAGCTCCCATGAGAAAGTTGAGAGAAATACGATCTACCCCTCAGCTCAACATGACACCCCTGTATGAGCATATGCTAGGAATGTGTGGGAACAACAAGTCAACAGAACAGCATGCTCAGAACCCAAACAATATACCCATACGTAAGAGGCTTGAAGAGTACAATATATATTTAGGCTTAAATGGCTTCAGCATCAAAAGAGAGAGAATTCAAAGGGGGAAAAAATCAAAGGCCAATTAATGTTGAATGCAAAATATACAGATACTGCTATGTCTTTCAAAAATGTTCACTATTAAAGTAAAATCGACACTTTAATCCTACTCCTCGTTTTTCAATGGTATATTCACCACCTTACAGTGTGTGTTAGATTTCCTTGCATTCTGTCTGTGGTGGACTTGTTCGCAGTAAGGTGATTACTGGGCTATCATTTCCTCTGTGGTGGGAGACCACTTTCTGGGTCAGTGAACCCCACCAAAGGAGTGATTGAGTCTTAAGGGGGGCTCCCTCAAGCATGAGCCCTCTACCCTGTCCCCTTGTTCCCCAGACAAAGGGCCCAACACACCGGCACCACCACAACGCCCTCACAACATCCAGGAAACAATCCTGCAACATTCAAAAATGTTACACGTGTCTCGTGAGAGTAGCAGGAAATGAACCAGGTACTATGGAATAATGTTATATCATAACTAATCTCTATAAGCTTTTACCACAGCATCTCTCTCTCCTATCTAAGATCAGTGTTGTGGATGTAGCTGGTTTCAGCTCACCTGCCTGGTTTTCTGGGTCTGCTCATGCAACTGTCAGTGGAGGCCGGAGAGGAAGGGAGGGATCCATTGCTCTAGTGTAACGAGATTCCCGGCTAATCAGTGACTTTCCTGCCTTATCTCTGCCATCAGGACACTCAGGAGGCCGTGTAACCCAGGAAAGGGTGATGTCATGCTGTGATGATGGGTAAGGTTGGTGGGGAGGGGGAGTGAGTGTATGTGTGCGTGAAGGAGAGGGGGGGGGGGGGGGGGGGGGGGGGGGGGGGGGGGGGGGGGGTACAGGCAGAAAACCACATGGTGGTGACCAATTATGTCACCTAACCTAGACAATATAGGATTAGGGGGCCTGGTTTGAGAGAGAGAGAGAGAGAGAGAGAGAGAGAGAGAGAGAGAGAGAGAGAGAGAGAGAGAGTTTACTGTTAATATTTATTGTTTATTTCACTTTTGTTTACTATCTACTTCACTTGCTTTGGCAATGTTAACACACGTTTCCCATGCCAATAAAGCCCTTAAATTGAATTGAATTGAAATTGAAATTGAAATTGAGAGAGAGACAGAGAGAGAGAGAGAGAGAGAGGCCCGCCTGCGTGCGTGTACCTGGGTTGGTTGATGAGGGTGAGAAGACATCAGCAGGCCTGTTTTGGGCTCATCTAATGATCTAGATTGAAGTGGACCTGCAGCGTCTCGCTGATTGCTAAAGGTGTCCCTTACACACTGGCCCACTCTGCAGTCAATGGAAAAATGTTCTCATGCCTTCAAATACCACTGACTTCATTCCCTGCCTGACGTTAGGCAGAGCGCTGAAGAGAACAAACCTACCATCAAATCAAATCAAATTATATTTGTCACATGCTTTGTAAACAACAGGTGTGGACTAACAGTGAAATGCGTACTAACGGGCTCTTCCAAACAATGCAGAGAGAAAAAATATACAAATAATAGCACGGGGAATAAATACACAATGAGTAATGATAACTTGGCTATATACAATATATGGGGTACTAGTACAGAGCCGATGTGCAGGGGTACGAGGTAATTGAGTTAGATACACTATACAGTGAGGGAAAAAAGTATTTGATCCCCTGCTGATTTTGTACGTTTGCCCACTGACAAAGAAATTATCAGTCTATAATTTTAATGGTAGGTTTATTTGAACAGTGAGAGACAGAATAACAAAAAAAAAATCCAGAAAAACACATGTCAAAAATGTTATAAATTGATTTGCATTTTAATGAGGGAAATAAGTATTTGACCCCTCTGCAAAACATGACTTAGTACTTGGTGGCAAAACCCTTGTTGGCAATCACAGAGGTCAGACATTTTCTTGTAGTTGGCCACCAGGTTTGCACACATCTCAGGAGGGATTTTGTCCCACTCCTCTTTGCAGATCTTGTCCAAGTCATTAAGGTTTTGAGGCTGACGTTTGGCAACTCGAACATTCAGCTCCCTCCACAGATTTTCTATGGGATTAAGGTCTGGAGACTGGCTAGGCCACTCCAGGACCTTAATGTGCTTCTTCTTGAGCCACTCCTTTGTTGCCTTGGCCGTGTGTTTTGGGTCATTGTCATGCTGGAATACCCATCCACGACCCATTTTCAATGCCCTGGCTGAGGGAAGGAGGTTCTCACCCAAGATTTGACGGTACATGGCCCCGTCCATCATCGCTTTGATGCAGTGAAGTTGTCCTGTCCCCTTAGCAGAAAAAACCCCAAAGCATAATGTTTCCACCTCCATGTTTGACGGTGGGGATGGTGTTCTTGGGGTCATAGGCAGCATTCCTCCTCCTCCAAACACGGCGAGTTGAGTTGATGCCAAAGAGCTCGATTTTGGTCACATCTGACCACAACACTTTCACCCAGTTCTCCTCTGAATCATTCAGATGTTCATTGGCAAACTTCAGACGGGCATGTATATGTGCTTTCTTGAGCAGGGGGACCTTGCGGCCGCTGCAGGATTTCAGTCCTTCACGGCGTAGTGTGTTACCAATTGTTTTCTTGGTGACTATGGTCCCAGCTGCCTTGAGATCATTGACAATATCCTCCCGTGTAGTTCTGGGCTGATTCCTCACCGTTCTCATGATCATTGCAACTCCACGAGGTGAGATCCTGCATGGAGCCCCAGGCCAAGGGAGATTGACAGTTATTTTGTGTTACTTCCATTTGCGAATAATCGCGCCAACTGTTGTCACCTTCTCACCAAGCTGCTTGGCGATGGTCTTGTAGCCCATTCCAGCCTTGTGTAGGTCTACAATCTTGTCCCTGACATCCTTGGAGAGCTCTTTGGTCTTGACCATGATGGAGAGTTTGGAATCTGATTGATTGATTGTTGACAGAACAGCGCCGGAGAAGATGGCTGCCGTTTTACAGCCCTCTAACCAATTGTACTATTATGTGTGTTTTTCCGCGTTATTTGTAATTTATTTTGTACATAATGTTTCTGCCATCGTCTCTTATAACCAAAAAGAGCTTCTGGATATCAGGACAGCGATTACTCACCTCGTATTGGACGAATATTTTTTCTTCAACGAGGCGGCCGCGAAGGATATCATACAGACACCCGACAAGGCCCAAATCCCCGTCATTCGCGTGAGGAAGAGAAGGAGATATCGCGGACGTAGATCGGGGTGCCTTGTAAGGATCCGACGGCGAGCGAGTAAACTGCCTCTTCCATCAATCCTATTAGCCAACGTTCAATCTTTTGAAAATAAAGTGGATGATTTAAGATTACGGTTATCCTACCAACGGGACATTAAAAACTGTAATATCTTATGTTTCACGGAGTCGTGGCTGAACGACGACAATGATAACATTCAGCTAGCAGGCTATACGCTACATCGGCAGGACAGAACGGCTGACTCTGGTAAGACAAGGGGTGGCGGTCTGTGTATATTTGTAAACAACAGCTGGTGCACAAAATCAATACTAAGGAAGTCTCGAGGTTTTGCTCGCCTGAGGTAGAGTATCTTATGATAAGCTGTAGACCACACTATTTACCAAGAGAGTTTTCATCTATATTTTTCATAGCTGTCTATTTACCACCACAAACCAATGCTGGCATTAAGATTGCACTGAATGAGTTGTACAAGGCCATTAATCAACAGGAAAACGCTCATCCAGATGCAGCGCTCCTAGTGGCCGGGGACTTTAATGCAGGGAAACTTAAATCCGTTCTACCTAATTTCTACCAGCATGTTAAATGTGCAACCAGAGGGAAAAAAAACTCTAGACTACCTTTACTCCACACACAGAGACGCATACAAAGCTCTCCCTCGCCCTCCATTTGGCAAATCTGACCATAACTCTATCCTCCTGATTCCTGCTTATAAGCAAAAACTAAAGCAGGAAGCACCAGTGACTCGGTTAATAAAAAAGTGGTCAGATGACGCAGATGCTAAGCTACAGGACTGTTTTGCTAGCACAGACTGGAACATGTTCCGGGATTCTTCAGACAGCATTGAGGAGTACACCACATCAGTCACTGGCTTCATCAATAAGTGCATCGATGATGTCGTCCCCACAGTGACCGTACGTACATACCCCAACCAGAAGCCATGGATTACAGGAAACATCCGCACTGAGCTAAAGGGTAGAGCTGCCGCTTTCAAGGAACGGGACTCTAACCCGGACGCTTATAAGAAATCCCGCTATGACCTCCGACGAACCATCAAACAGGCAAAGAGTCAATACAGGTCTAAGATTGAATCATACTACACTGGCTCTGACGCTCGTCGGATGTGGCAGGGCTTGAAAACTATTACAGACTACAAAGGGAAGCACAGCCGCGAGCTGCCCAGTGACACAAGCCTACCAGACGAGCTAAACCACTTCTATGCTCGCTTCGAGGCAAGCAACACTGAAGCATGCATGAGAGCACCAGCTGTTCCGGATGACTATGTGATCACGCTCTCCGTAGCCGATGTGAGTAAGACTTTTAAGCAGGTCAACATTCACAAGGCCGCAGGGCCAGACGGATTACCAGGACGTGTACTCCGAGCATGTGCTGACCAACTGGCAAGTGTCTTCACTGACATTTTCAACATGTCCCTGACTGAGTCTGTAATACCAACATGTTTCAAGCAGACCACCATAGTCCCCGTGCCCAAGGACTCTAAGATAACCTGCCTAAATGACTACCGACCCGTAGCACTGACGTCTGTAGCCATGAAGTGCTTTGAAAGGCTGGTCATGGCTCACATCAACAGCATTATCCCAGAAACCCTAGACCCACTCCAATTTGCATACCGCCCCAACAGATCCACAGATGATGCAATCTCTATCGCACTCCACACTGCCCTTTCCCACCCCGACAAGAGGAACACCTACGTGAGAATGCTATTCATTGACTACAGCTCAGCATTCAACACCATAGTGCCCTCTAAGCTCATCACTAAGCTAAGGATCCTGGGACTAAACACCTCCCTCTGCAACTGGATCCTGGACTTCCTGACGGGCCGCCCCCAGGTGGTAAGGGTAGGTAACAACACATCTGCCACACTGATCCTCAACACGGGGGCCCCTCAGGGGTGCGTGCTCAGTCCCCTCCTGTACTCTCTGTTCACCCATGACTGCATGGCCAGGCACGACTCCAACACCATCATTAAGTTTGCCGACGACACAACAGTGGTAGGCCTGATCACCGACAACGATGAGACAGCCTATAGGGAGGAGGTCAGAGACCTGGCCGTGTGGTGCCAGGACAACAACCTCTCCCTCAACGTGACCAAGACAAAGGAGATGATTGTGGACTACAGGAAAAAAAAGAGGACTGAGCACGCCCCCATTCTCATCGACGGGGCTGTAGTGGAACAGGTTGAGAGCTTCAAGTTCCTTGGTGTCCACATCACCAACGAACTATCATGGTCCAAACACACCAAGACAGTCGTGAAGAGGGCACGACAAAGCCTATTCCCCCTCAGGAGACTAAAAAGATTTGGCATGGGTCCTCAGATCCTCAAAAAATTCTACAGCTGCACCATCGAGAGCATCCTGACTGGTTGCATCACCGCCTGGTATGGCAACTGCTTGGCCTCCGACCGCAAGGCACTACAGAGGGTAGTGCGTACGGCCCAGTACATCACTGGGGCAAAGCTTCCTGCCATCCAGGACCTCTATACCAGGCGGTGTCAGAGGAAGGCCCTCAAAATTGTCAAAGACTCCAGCCACCCTAGTCATAGACTGTTCTCTCTGCTACCGCACGGCAAGCGGTACCGGAGTGCCAAGTCTAGGTCCAAAAGACTTCTCAACAGCTTCTACCCCCAAGCCATAAGACTCCTGAACAGCTAATCATGGCTACCCGGACTATTTGCACTGCCCCCCCACCCCATCCTTTTTACGCTGCTGCTACTCTGTTAAGTATTTATGCATAGTCACTTTAACTCTACCCACATGTACATATTACCTCAACTACCTCAACTAGCCGGTGCCCCCGCACATTGACTCTGCAACGGTACCCCCCTGTATATATAGCCTCCCTACTGTCACTTTATTTTACTTCTGCTCTTTTTTTCTCAACACTTTTTTTGTTGTTGTTTTATTTTTTACTTTTTTTTGTTTAAAATAAATGCACTGTTGGTTAAGGGCTGTAAGTAAGCATTTCACTGTAATGTCTGCACCTGTTGTTTTCGGCGCATGTGACCAATAAAATTTGATTTGATTTGATTTGATGTCTTCTGTGGACAGGTGTCTTTTGTACAGGTAACAAGCTGAGATTGGGAGCACTCCCTTTAAGAGTGTGCTCCTAATCTCAGCTCGTTACCTGTAGAAAAGACACCTGGGAGCCAGAAATCTTTCTGATTGAGAGGGGGTCAAATATTTATTTCCCTCATTAAAATGCTAATACATTTTTGACATGCGTTTTTCTGGATTTTTTTGTTGTTTTTCTGTCTCTCACTGTTCAAATAAACCTACCATTAAAATGATAGACTGATCATTTCTTTGTCAGTGGGCAAATGTACAAAATCAGCAGGCTTCGGAAAGTATCCAAATCCATTTACTTTTTCCACATTTTGTTACATTACAGCCTTATTCTAAAATTGATTACTTTTTTTTCTCATCAATCTATACACAATACCCCATAATGACAAAGCAAAAATAGTTTTTTATAAATTTTTGCACATTTATTACAAATAAAAAAACTGAAATATCACTTGAAATAAGTATTCAAACCCTTTACTCAGTACTTTGTTGAAGCACCTTTGACAGCGATTACAGTATCGAGTCTTCTTGGTTATGACACTACAAGCTTGTCACACCTGTATTTGGGGAGTTTCTCTCATTCTTCTCTGCAGATCCTCTAAAACTCTGTCAGGTTGGATGGGAAGCGTCGCTGCACAGCTATTTTCAGGTCTCTCCAGAGATGTTCGATCGGGTTCAAGTCCGGGCTCTGGCTGGGCCACTCAAAGACATTCAGAGACCTGCATTGTCTTGGATGTGTGCTTAGGGTCGTTGTCTTGTTGGAAGGTGAACCTTTGCCCCAGTCTGAGGTCCTGAGCGCTCTGGAGCAGGTTTTCATCAAGGATCTCTCTGTACTTTGCTCCGTTCGTCTTTGCCTCAATCCTGACTACTCTCCCAGTCCCTGCCGCTGAAAAACATCCCCACAGCATGATGCTGCCACCACCATGCTTCATCGTAGGGATGGTGCCAGGTTTCCTCCAGATGTGATGCTTGGCATTCAGGCCAAAGAGTTCCATTTTGGTTTCATCAGACCAGAGAATCTTGTTTCTCAAGGTCTGAGAGTCTTTGGTGCCTTTTGGCAAACTCCAAGCAGGCTGTCATGTGCCTTTTACTGAGGAGTGGCTTCCGTCTGGCCACTCAACCATAAAGGCCTGATTGGTGGAGTGCCGCAGAGGGTTGTCCTTCTGGAGGTTTCTCCTATTTCCACAGAGGAACTCTAGAACTCTGTCAGAGTGACCATCAGGTTCTTGGTCACCACCCTGACCAAGGCCCTTCTCCCCCGATTGCTCAGTTTGGCCGGGCGGCCAGCTCTAGGAAGAGTCTTGGTGGTTCCAAACTTCTTCCATTTAAGAATGATGGAGGCCACTGTGTTCTTGGGGACCTTCAATGCTGCAGAGATTTTTTGGTACCCTTCCCCAGATCTGTGCCTCGACACCATCCTGTCTCAGAGCTCTACGGACAATTCCTTCGACCTCATGGCTTGGTTTTTGCTCGGACATGCACTGTCAACTGTAGGACCTTATATAGACAGGTGTGTGCCTTTCCAAATCATGTCCAATCAATTCAATTTACCACAGGTGGACTCCAATCAAGTTGTAGAAACATCTCAAAGATGATCAATGGAAACAGGATGCATCTGAGCTCAATTTCGAATCTCATAGCAAAGGGTCTGAATACTTATGTAAATAAGGTATTTCTGTTTTTCATTTTTAATTCATTTGCTAAAAATAAAAAATAAAAACTGTTTTCTCTTTGTCATTTTGGGGTATTGTGTGTAGATTGTTGAGGAAAATGTTTTATTTAATCCATTTTAGAATAAGGCTGTAACGTAACAAAGTGTGGAAAAAGTCAAAGGGTCTGAATACTTTCCGACGGCAAAGTATGGATTCGGCTATTTCAGCCACACCCGTTGCTGACTGGTGTATAAAATCGAGCACACAGCCATGCAATCTCCATAGACAAACATTGGCAGTAGAATGGTCTACTGAAGAGCTCAGTGACTTTCAACGTGGCACCGTCAAAGGATGCCACGTTTCCAACAAGTCAGTTGTACATACAGTACATGTATAGGCGGTCCTCTGTAGCTCAGCTGGTAGAGCACGGCGCTTGTAACGCCAGGGTAGTGGGTTCGATCCCCGGGACCACCCATACACAAAAATGTATGCACGCATGACTGTAAGTCGCTTTGGATAAAAGCGTCTGCTAAGTGGCATATTATATTATATTATTATAAAGTGACTAAGCAACAGGATAGATAATAAACAGTAACAGCAGAGTATGTGATGAGTCAAAAGAGTTAGTGCAAAAAGGGTCAATGCAGATAGTCCGGGTAGCTATTTGGTTAATTATTTAGTAGTCTTATGGCTTGGGTGTAGAAGCTGTTCAGGGTCATATTGGTTCCAGACTTTGTGCATCGGTCCGCTTGCCGTGCGGTAGCAGAGAGAACAGTCTATGACTTGGGTGGCTGGAATCTTTGACAATTTTTAGGGCCTTCCTCTGACAGCGTCTGGAATAGAGTTCCTGGATGGCAGGGAGCTCGACCACAGTAATGTACTGGGCCGTACGCACTACCCTCTATAGCACCTTGCGGTTTCCATAGCAAGCGGTGATGCAGCCAGTCAAAATGCTCTCAATGCTGCAGCTATAGAACTTTTTGAGGATCTGAGTGCCCATGACAAATCTTTTCAGCCTCCTGAGGGCTGTCTAGCATTCTTCAGGACTGTGTTGCTGTGTATTTTGACCATTTTAATTCCTTATTTATATGGACATGGAGGAACTTGAAGCTCTCAACTTGAACCACTACAGCCCTGTTGATGTGGATGGGGGCGTGCTTGTTTCTCCGTTTCCTGTAGTCCACGATCAGCTCCTTTGTCTTCCTGACTGTCAGGGAGAGGTTGTTGTCCTGGCACCACACTGCCAGGTCACTGACCTGTTCCCTATAGGCGGTCTCATCGTCGTCGGTTATCAGGCCTACCACCATCGTGTCATCAGCAAACTTAAGGATGGTGTTGGAGTTGTGCGCAGCCACGCAGTCATGGGTGAACAGGAAGTACAGGAGGGGACTAAGCACACACCCCTGAGGGGCCCCCATGTTGAGGGTCAGCGTGGCGGATGTGTTGTTGCCTACCCTCATCAACTGGGGGCGGCCCGTCAGGAAGTCCACGATCCAGTTGCAGAGGGAGGTGTTCAGTCCCATGGTCCTGAGCTTAGTGATGAGCTTGGAGGGCACTATGTTGTTGAATGATGTGCTGTAGTCAACGAACAGCATTCTCACATAGGTGGGAGAGGGCAGTGTTGAGTGCAATAGAGATAGCATCATCTGTGGATCTCTTGGGGCGGTACGTGAATTTGTCACGTTCGTTGAGTACAGGATTGGACCAAGGTGCAGCGTGGTATGCGTACATGTTCGTTTATTGAATAAACCCCGAGCAAAACAACGAAAGCAATGTAATGTGAAGTTCTAAAGGCTAACATCAAACAAGCCAAACACACAGAAACAAGAAACAAGATCCCACAACATAGGTAGGCAACATGGCTGCCTAAGTATGATCCCCAATCAGAGACAATGATCGACAGCTGCCTCTGATTGGGAACCACACCCGGCCAACATAGAAATACAAAACATAGATATTCACATACATAGATATTCACACCCTGACCAAACCAACTAGCGAACTCTATGTCAGGGCGTGACAGAATTGGAATGGGTCCGGGGTGTCTGGGATGATGGTGTTGATGTGAGCCATGACTAAACGTTCAAATCATTTCATGGCTACAGATGTGAGTGCTACGGGGCAATATTCATTTAGACAGGTTGCCTTGGCGTTCCTGGGCACACGGACTATGGTGGTCTGCTTGAAACATGTAGGTATTACAGACTTGAAAATGTACCCGCCAGCTGGTCAACGACAACGATTACTCACATCGACTACGGAAAGCGAGATCAAACAGTAGTCCAAAATGGCTGGTGCTCTCATGCATGGTTCAGTGTTGCTTGCCTCGAAGCGAGCAATGCAGACATTTAGCTCGTCTGGTAGGCTTGCGTCAATTGGCAGCTCATGGCTGGGCTTCCTTTTGTAATCCGTGATAGTGTGCAAGCCCAGCCACAGCCGATGAGCGTCAGAGCAGGTGTAGTAGGATTCGGTCTTAGTCCTGTATTTACGCTTTGCCTGTTTGTTGACTTGTCGTAGCGGGATTTCTTATAAGCTTTTGGTTGGGATATGTAAGTACGGTCACTGTGGGGACGATGTCGTTGATGCACTTATTAATGAAGCCGATGACTGATGTGGAAAACTCAATGTTATCGGATGAATCCCGGGAACATGTTCCAGTCTGCGCTAGTGACACTATAGCTTAGCGCGCTAGTGACACTGTAGCTTAGCATCCGCTTCATCGGACCACATCCGTATTGAGTACACTGGTACTTCCTGTTTGAGTTTTTGCTTATAAGCAGGAATCAGGAGGATAGAGTTATGGTCAGATTTGCCAAAGGGAGGGCGAGGGAGAGCCTTGTATGTGTTTCTGTGTGTGGAGTAAAGGTGATCTAGAATTTTGTTGTCTCTAGTTGCACAGGTGACACGCTGGTAGAAATGAAGTAAAACGGATTTCAGTTTCCCTGCATTAAAATCACTGGCCACGAGAAGCGCTGTGTCTGGATGTGCATTTTCTTATTTGCTTATTGCCCTATACAGCTCATTGAGTGCTGTCTTAGTGCCTGCATTGGTTAATTGACAACTACGAAAAATATAGATGAAAATTGGTAAATAGTATGGTATGTAGTTTATCATGAGGTATTCTAACTCAGGCGAGCAGAACCTAGAGACTTCCTTAACATTAGAGATCGTGCTTCAGCTGTTGTTAACAAAGAGACACACCTCACCCTCTCTCATCTTACCCAAGGCTGCTGTCTTATCTTGACGAAGGATGGAAAAGCCAGCGCGGTATATATTATCCATGTCCACTTTCAGCCACGACTGTGCAAGGGTGCCGATATATTAGAGCACAACTGTCATTTCTAAATGACACAGACAATGATTCTCCCTCCCTCATACATTGACTTTATTTCAATAGAGAAATAGATAGACCTCTAAATATTTAAACAACTATTTTATTCAAACCAAACCTATTCAAATCCAGGTTACCTCTAAAGCTATGTTTTACATTTAGCAGATGCTCTTATCCAAAGCGACTTACAGTAGTGAGTGCATACATTTTCGTATTTATTCGTTCTGGTTCCCCGTAGGAATCGAACCCACAACCCTGGCTTTGCAAGTGCCATGCTCTACCAACTGAGCAACACGGGACCTAATGTTAATATAGGAATACCAGTGAGAGGCCACCACTCTCACTCTTTTACAGAGGACACAATTAATTAGTTAGAATCCTCCCATTAACCCACTGACATTTCCACCCCTGTCTGCTGGGTACATCTTCTATATTTCCTATGTCTAATGGCAGTAAAGCATGTCCACACTGCCACTGACCTGACAGTCCCACATACCAGGCTCATCCCAACAGGTGGTCATTCATATACCAGGCCTCGCCAATGCCCAGATGGCACAGGATGGCTCTAGTGCCAGTGTCACATCCATC
Source organism: Coregonus lavaretus (assembly GCF_964263955.1). Taxonomy (NCBI): domain Eukaryota; kingdom Metazoa; phylum Chordata; class Actinopteri; order Salmoniformes; family Salmonidae; genus Coregonus; species Coregonus lavaretus. Next base: position 10,574,512 of record NC_140012.1, on the reverse strand, counting down.
TTTCTTCAAAGTGAAAGGTGGAGTGCCAGGCATTCTCCACGTGTGGCCTATAAGCCTGGTATTAGCTTGGTACACTAGTAGGTGCAAAAGGTCACCTCTATCTTCAGCGTCTGTATAATCTTGTTGAGGTTGATGGTGGGTTCGTAAGAGTCGTAAGAGTATTTAACTAATAGGACAGTGTGTTTAACTTTGATATGTTCACATACTGTATCGCCATATTTATATGATTTCATGTCATACTGATGTAATACGCATACAGGATGTTAGATTGAGCGTAGTTACTTTGCTTAAGTCCATACCTATGTTTTCCTAAGAGCGCTTTCTAACAAACATGGGATTTCAAGTTGCATAAGCATAGAGAATTGAGTCAACATGAATTACAGTAAAATATACAGTACGAAGAAACTAAAAACTACCAGCTGTAAAAGTCCAAGCAAGAACTACAGTATTTCTTGACAGTCCAGTTTTCATCAACTCAGGTCAGCCCAAACTGGATAAACCCAAACTAAACACTACCACCCAGTTGTTTGGAATCCCAACACAGGCCCTCGTGTTTGGGGGGGAAAGGTCTAGGGGCATTGTTTACATGTATAGTGTTCATAACTAATTACAACAAGTATTTTGACAGAATTAGTGAGGCTCCCTTGTGGAAACAAAACTATAGTGTTTTGAAAACATGAAACCTCAACAATTTTATTTAGGAAAAGAAAAGAGGTGAGGATGGGTGAGAAGACTGGTTAACTCTGGGACACCATTGATCAGTGAATCTGTGAGAAGTTTCTTCTTTTCTCAGCATGCTCTAGGGTAGAGCTTTGATGACTGTCTGAGTGGTATTGAAAGTGGACAGAGCCATGCAGGGGTCTTCTGTACAGTACTCACATCTATAGAATTATTTAACAAATGTATTATTTTACAATTATTTCTCAAAATATCAACTTCTAATCAATGATAACCCATACTCAATCATCATGATTGCATACTAACATTTTCCACTGTATAATTCATGATAAACATTCCACAATACTAAATATTCCTTCTATCCATATAGCCTTTTGATTAGACTGAGACAGTGATGATGAGGCACAGAGCACGCCCCAAGGCCAAACTTTCCCCTTGCGCCTAGATGATGCAGCTGGATTACTATAGCTGAAGTAAATGGGATTTGTTTTGTCCCCAAATTAGCATGGAAATGAAGTGGAAATTGGGATATAAATGGAAATGTGGGCGAGTCGGTTGGAGGGACAATAGAGAGTTTACACAAAACCAGCGCTGTGGAACGACAGAGACAGTAACAAGGCTCCTCTGTGTCTCCTCATCCGAGCCATCCCACCCTAAAAAAAAAATACTTCTCCCAGTCCCAGCTCTTCTCTATGGGCTCCTGATGTGTGCTGTTGGCTCGTGGAGAAAACTAGAGAGGGCCAGTCTAAACCGTGGATAAAGGGGGGTTTGCTTTGTCTCTTATCTGGAGCCTCAGCTGGGCCAGTGCAGCTGCATGGAGACTTTCAGCCGGCATCTGAAAACACCCCCATAAACGAGGAGACGATTGTGTTCACCTGATTGATCTTTCATAGGGCAGTGCAGGCTATACAGGCTGGCTTTGGTGGGGCATGGATGGTAGGGTTGACAAACAAGCAAGTCAGTGTCTGTGGCAGGAGACTGAGACTGCAGGTGCTGAGCATGCTTGGGTTGGCGCGCTAGTCCTCCTCAGATGCCAATGGTGACATTTCCTGCCTGTGCCTATACACAAGCAGGCATCCCAGCAACGAAGCTATGTCCTGGGGGAATTAATAATAGGCCACTGGCGGGTACAGAGCACACACACACACACACACACACACACACACTCAGACAGTATACACAAATAGATAGAGAACACACACACAGATAGACAGTACACACACACTGATGAACGCATACACACACACACACACACAGCAGTTAAATCTCATCTGTTGTTGTGGGGGAGGCAGGCTGAGCTGAGCCTGTCTGGGGTCTGTGTGAACTGCAGTGCCAGGCATTCCACAGGGTTGGCGGTGGGAAATCAATTTATGTGTCGCGGTCTAAGCCAACAGCCAGTGACAATCCCATGCACCAGGCCCGAGCCAGGGGACATAAATCAGACACTGCGCCAGCTCATGACTTACAAGCGTTAATAACAGAGAAAGTGCACTGCAAGTGACTCTCACTCCCTTCTATATTTGGTGCAAATCTGTTCACTATTCAGGTGTATTCATAACAGGACAATTACCTGACTGACGAGGACAGTTTTATTGAACAGGCAGCGGCAGACAGTGACACTACAGTCTGTCTGCGAAACAGCACAATAAAACTCTCAAGGATCTGGGTTCAAAACCCTGATTTGTATTTGTGTAACGTGAACACCTAAGGAAATGTTCTTCCACATTATTAAATCTGACCTCTTGGCCTTAATAAACATAATTGGCTCTGGTTTATGCTTGGGTTATTTTCAGGTGAGCATTGTTTGCTGTTCAGGAGGATGGAGGAAGTCCTGAAATGAATGGAGACGTCATTGGCCCAGAGGAGTCGGGACATAGGGCAGGGCAGCCTGGATCCACATTTGGCAGCCTGGCACAAAAAGGATGTGCGATAAGTCTAAGCCCAAATGTGTAGAGCGTATTTTTAGTTTCTATTTCACTGGAAACGTTTGTTTAGCACACAAACACAGAAACACACAAACACACACGCGCATGCATACACGCACACCCACACACATACACACTCCCTCTCTCACGCACACACACACTCACCGTGCACCTCTTTTCACACAGCAACTGTTTGGACTGGGAATCATCTTCCAGTTGACATGGCATGTGAGAGCAAGCTGCTCTTCCTCGAACGCCCGTCCCCACTGCAAACAACCAGGGCTGCCTGTCTTGTCTGGCCTCTGCCCACTGCCTGAGAGAGTATGTCCTGTTTGTTTTAATGGCCCAGAGATGCCCCCATCTATGGATGAGAACCATGGATGTCATGCACGGGTCAATTCAATGAATGGACATCCTCATGTGCATTAATGCATTATAAATGTGTCACTATTTGGAGGAATGAAGATTAAATAATGAAGAAGACTACATGGTTTATAATAATGTTCATTAAAGTAAATGCTTAGTGTCAATTTAGGAATTATGAATTTACAATTAATCGATATTATGGTTATTATTACACAGTAACATAATACATTACTCTTTGACATATGATCATGGACAAAAGTATGTATAGGAGGTGGGGAGTACGATATTGGCAGAGATTTCTTGAGTAGCACACATGGTTTGGTTCTGGCATGGTCTGGTCTTGCACTGCTCAACTCTGGTATGGGAACTCATTAGATTCCCAGTGGGGGTAATGGTAGAGGGTCAACCTGTCCCACCATTGAGCCACCGACTCGACCCAGGGCAAGCTGTCTCATAGACACAATAAAAATACATAGCCTGGCACTACTCAAATGAATAAAATATTTGGTTGAAAATAAGAATTATTTTCAATAAAATGAGCAGTAAAAAAAAAGTTGCAAAAGGACATAATTTCAGGACATCATCAATGTCCTATATCTCAATATGAGTGAGCATTTTATAAAATATGGTTCTCTATCTCTGTTCACAACAAGGACCACTGAAGTCGTGGTAATAGAAAAACAGTAACATTTTACCCTACAAACACAGCCCACTTTGATCAATAAGCACTCATATACCAGGTTCCATCTACTCCCTCCGACAGAAAGCTTTAGAAAGCCTCCTTTCGCTCCCTGTGGACTCTTCTTAACCCTGCTGACACAGATATCAGACTCAGACAAGCATACATGGCTATTAGTATATGTTTTGGAAATTAGATAGGCTATATGCGTACTTTGAATATAATGAATCATCTCCATTAGTTTCAGAAATTAACCACCACTCTAAGCCACAGGAAGCTTGTTTTTATACCCATTTTTCCTTTTTCTATCAACATAAAACATAATAACACGATATTAACCTTTTCATTCCAACTCAGTGTGATGTTTTGTTTAAACGCAACCTGTGACATTTAATTTCATTTCTATTCAAAAGGTGTTCCAAATAGCCGACCTCTGACTCATTCAGTGAACAAAGTAATTGCTAGTTGTACATTGCATACTGTAAAACACGTTATGTAGCCTAGTCATTCAAAGTGAGGAGAAGAAGTGTAAGAAGGTAAACAAATTAACTTATTTGACAGTGTCTGCGCAAGAGGGACATTAAAGCTAGGGCAGGTTTTTATGAATGGTTTTTCCCAACTTTACCTCTCTCTCTTTTTGTGAATGAAAAACAACTGGAAAATCTAGAATAAAGGCTCTCTGAGTCCCAAGCTCTGATTGGCTGCCACTCCTCTAACTCCACCCATGGTTGCTAGGGACCCGGACAGTCTCATAGCTGATTGGTTCAAAGAGGGAACCTAGTTTTCATTCATAAGTCAGGTCATTCATTAGGACAAAAGCAGAAATTCAACCCCTTGAAAGAGGAAATCCACCAATCACCAAGTCCTTTGGCCGAGCAAGCGTCTGAGAGCAAGTAAAGCAAGTCTACGTAGTCCAAATCAACACTCAAGTCTGGAAAATAATTGACAACACCCTTGTTTTTTGGGGCATTTCTGTCCCATGCTTATTACACATGCATCAAGCTTTTAGTTTTCTTATAGTTGACTATTATAAGCAAGAGTTATTTAGTTGCCCTGTAGCCTGTACAGTCGAGACTGGACATCTGTTAATTTTCACATTATCCACAGTTCCATTTCCTTTCAGGTTGTTGGTGGAAATAGAAAGTATAGGCTACTTTTTAGTAAGAGAAGCCTATTTTTATAAGTGCATGGTCCTATAAAAACACAATTTATTGATTTTAAAAATGAAAATTCAACATTATTAGGTATCACTATTTGGATAGTCCATCTGTAGATGCTCTACAGATTATCTACAGACTATCAGCAACATTTCAACTAACTATCTACTAACCATAACCCTAGCTCTAACCATAACCCTTATCCTAACCCTTATTCCAAACCTAACCCTAACCGTAACCTTAGCAAGCAGTTGCTTATCAACAGATTGTTTACTGATGTTATGACCATTTTCCATCTGTAGAGCATCTACAGATGGAAAATCAGGACTATACAAATAATGTGTGACCCATTAATATTTACATAAAACCTATAAGCCATTTATAAACAACAAATAGCATGTTATAACTATAAGAGCAAAGAAGAGGCACATTGCATAGGCTTACTTGTTGAGAGAATTTTGTGCGGTACGACAGTCACGAACCAGCAGTAAAGGGTTTTGTCTAGAAGGGATACAGCTTTTGTCAAAATTGACTTTTCGTAACAGGTTTAGGAGAACTTACTCAGCAGTTTAGGATAATTAACGTAGCAGGTTAGGAGAGTTGGGTTAAGGTTAGGAAAAGGGTTATGGTTAGCTAAAATGTAAAAAAATAAATACAAAATAGCTGTATTCCATCTAGACGTGGCCGTGGCAAAGGGGGAAGCAGCCCGCTGGGTAATAGCTCGCCATCGCTTCCCTCTGCATTTTATGTGAATGGCGCTCATTATGTATGCAGCTTTCTCGCAGCTCCATTCACAACTATCGCTCCTCTTGTCCCTCTCCCTCTCTCCCTGCAGGCTGCGTGGATCTCATTTAACTCAGCCTAAATGACCACAAACGGTTAACGGATGGATTATAAAATGGATGGATATTTGGACCAGCAAGTGCCTTACACTTTAGCAAATGTACGTATGGATAAAGTAATGTATTTGTAAATGCTGTGCTCAGTTTTTAAGACTTGGCTACCGGGCTTTCTCTTTGATCGCCCTTTGCGTGAGATTTGTCTGCAGCAAATGTGTGCGCGAAGAAAACTATTTTAATTCGCTTCTAAACTATCAAAAGTTCTGCATAATTGTTTTACTACATAAACTAAATGAAAGCTTTTATTTCACACTGTTCATTAACACATTGCTTGTCTCTAGACAGGACATGTTGACAGTGTCACCTAGTAAATCGGTTAACAATTTGAGAGGGCAAATGGAACGATAGAGAGCGTTTGTGTTGCAACACTGTTGCAGTTTACGGTGACAAGCTGCGTTGGTTTTCTGTTGTGGTTTGATGTATTGGGTTGATCATAGGTAATATGAGCGTAGTTCTCAATGGTATTTGAAGGGAAATACTTGTTCAGTCTGGAATTATAAGAAAAAAATGAAAAACACTGACACTTAACAACTCTATAATAATTTGGATACTACTACTAATAAAAATAATAGGAGAATACTAGCCTTATAATATCCTTATTATAATGTAATATGTAATTATTTTAGTGTTGATAGCCATATTGACTAATTAACTAAACCAATTAGTGACAGTGGAATGTTCTATGTAGCCTATGACATCTAAGGTAGGCTACATGTCATGTTTGAGTGTATATCCCACTTCTGTAATATTTCTGATGCTTTGCAGAAGTCACAAGGAAATGGGCCCCTAAATAGACTGTTGATGGCTGCAAAAAGGAAATACATGGACACGGAATTACCCCCTCAGGAATCTGAAGGTAAAGTTAGAACTCCAAAGGAAGCTCGCAATGTCCCCTTTACATGACACAAGTTTACCTCATCAATGTTCTGCTTACCAATGCATCATACAGATTTATGACTTCTACTTATGGATTGACTTAACTTGCCTAAACCTGAACTAGCTGACATGACCAGACCATCTTGTGATTAATGATCTTTGATCTTGTCATTCTGTGGTATTCATGTCGTTTTTTCGTCCTTTTTCAGACCTCTTTCAGGATTTAAGCCAACTTCAGGAGACATGGCTCACAGAAGGTGAGACTGCCTGCAGCATTTACATAAATGTGTTTTTTGATTAATTGCTATGTTTCAGTGAGAATGGCAATGATAAATCATATAGCAACAGAGACTGGGGAAAGGTCAACAATATTTCAATATGTTAGATAATATGTTTAAATATGCATTTGATCTATTGAACATTAGTGGTATTGATACCCTGGAGGATCAGCCTTGGACAGACATATGAACATAGAAATGATCATTACAAAAGGAGTCTATTGATATAGTTGTGAGTGTGTTTGATCTCAATTTCTCAATTTCTTACTCTCAATACATTACTTGATGACTGCTAGGTTGATGAGAACACAGGTTAGAATACTTAAACTATGCTTATAAATGTGTTATACCACCACTAAGCAGCAATGGCTTCAAACAACTCTCGGTCATGATCGAGGTCTTTTCTCCAGAAGTATATTCATGAAATTATTTATTAAATCCCTACAGATGTATTAATATAGAGTGGGACTGAAAGAATGTACAGTATGATAACTACAATTCATTTGACTATTAGTCATATGTACCAAATATTCAGTTGACATCAAGAAAGGCATATTTTCCTTTACTACAGTGGTATTCAAACTTTTGCAGTGGGGACACAATTTTTTCGCCAGATTTTTTGGGGACACAATTTCTAATGACACAACCATAAAATCGGTCAATTCCGATTTTTACATCAACAAATAACCTTCAATTAATTGCATTTTCATCTCTTATCAAAATGAAAAGAAACCAATAAATACATTTACTCAATAACATTTTATTTTTCAAATTATCTTTTTGAAAAACGCTTGTATATTGTCCAATACAATAATCTGTACTCTTAATGTTTTTTCCAAAAAAAATACAAATTAAATATGATTATTTTGGCTGCAGACCCCCCGCGACCCCACTCGCAACCCCGATTTTGAATACCACCGCTTTAGTGAGTGTTAGACACACAGGACACAGAGTGGAGTAGCGACACTTAGTTTCTCAAAGTAAAACAAGGACCTTTTCATTTTAAGAGGTGAAGAAAGTCTCTGGGAGTTAAAACATTCTGATGCAATACACATGGTCATTAGTGATATGTTACGACAGAAACATTTCCTCAGTGAACATAGACAGGACATGATAAGCTGTAAACATTCCCTATTTTGGCCATGTTGGCATGTAGTGGGCTTGCGTGCCAATAAGCCCAGCCAATGCAAACAAACAGCATGTTAGGCCTGTGTCACTAAAGGCACATAGCGATGAAATGGACCCAGGCAGGCATCAGCAACTGTCAGCAGTGTGGAGTTTAAAGGTACAATATGACGTGCGCTCTAAAGGAGCAATTATATGTTAGGACGGGACAACAACACTAAGGAATGACTCACACCTGTTTGGTAACGTTTGGGAAATCTGGGGCCCAGAAGTGGCAGGGCAATATGTAATGCTTAAATAATCTCTAAACAAAGAAATGAAGCCTGCTACAAAATGCTTGCCATCTTGAACCAGCCAAATTGATATCCTATGATTTATAGCAGACCTGGGTCAAATATACAGGTATGTCAAATGCTTTCAAATACTTGAGCTTCAGTTGATTTTCTTTGCATAATGGAGCCAATAGAAAAGTCCCAAAAGTGCAAACTCCAAGCTGAATCAAGTGCACCTCAAATCCTTTCAGACCCGAGTCTGGTTTACAGTATACATAATGTACACAACAAAACAACCAGACAACTTATGTAACATTATTTTGTTTGGCTCGAGAGGGTATCGTACTGCCTTAAATGAAAAGCAAAAGGGTCATTTCTATACGTACATTTACATTCTACATTTTAGTCATTTAGCAGACGCTCTTATCCAGAGCAACTTACAGTTAGTGAATACATATTTTTTTATACTGGCCCCCCGTGGGAATCGAACCCACAACCCTGGCGTTGCAAACGCCATGCTCTATCAACTGAGCTACATCCCTGCCGGCCATTCCCTCCCCTACCCTGGGCCAATTGTGCGCCGCCCATGAGTCTCCCGGTCGCGGCCGGCTGCGACAGAGCCTGGATTCAAACCAGGATCTCTAGTGGCACAGTTGGCACTGCGATGCAGTGCCTTAGACCACTGCGCCACTCAGGAGTACATATACAGGAGTCTTGAATTGCCAGTGCTGTGTTCATTGTAAAAGAGTAGTGAGTACACTAGTGATTAAATGGGAGATACTTCCAGACTGTTGTTGTGAGGAAAGGGGATTTCTAAAGTTATGCATTATCTGCTTTTTTTTTTTTTTTTTTTAAGTAACCATTTTTGATGGTCGAGGACGGTTCACAGTAGCATCCTTAGTATGGACCATGACCAAAATCTATAACCAGATCCTGTGAGAAGTCAAGTATTATCGACACAGACTACTTTAAAGAAGTTGTTGTGGATGCTTGAGTTGTACTGAGCCGAGCTGTACTGTATTGGCCTGGTTACGCATCCACCATAATTGCTGGAACTGTGCTGGAAAGGCTAATGTGAAAAGAAAATACCCGAGCCAACACAGTACGGTTCGGGTCGGCACGGTAGTGTGAAAAGGGTTCAAGTCATTCAAATGGGCCTCTCTCTTAGGAAAAACAACTGTTTATGATGCCCAGCAAACAATGCTCTCTTTGTATATCGGCCTCGGCACCTATTCTCGTCAAACTGGCAAGTTCACACCACTACGCTCCACAGACAAAGACAGATCCAACACCAATAAAAGGGCCAACAATGAGAACCACCCCCAAAGTCTGATCCCTTTGATGGACATTTTATTTGTATTCAGTCAGCCATAAAGGTAACATATATAGCATAGCAGTAGATATGGGGTTCTGTTGTACTGCATCAACAGATTGGCTAGAGGAGGACTGTCGCTGGGCTATAGAAATAATTAAAAAGTCGAGCAGCCTGGGTGGAAGTCAGTGGCGTAACTATTAATGTGTTAATTAACCCTAAATAGTAGCCTGTTTTTGAGCTGTTATGGCAGAACACCTCTGTCCTGTTGCATTAATTAGAGGCCTATCACTGTGACTGATTGTGGTTGCAAGAAATTCACCTGCATTGTAAAAACTCGATAGCTGGAGGGAGTTTTCTGCTAGAGAGAGTGGAAGAAAGAGAGGAGACAGGAAAGTTACGAGAGAGAGAGAGAGAGAGAGAGAGAGAGAGAGAGTGTTCAGGAGCTTGTCACATCTTGTCATTGGCGTTTATGACAGAGTTCTACGCTCCTCCCAGGATCTCCCATTGAGAAAAAAAACAGTAATTCAAGGTGCCTGGAAGAAAAAAGGGAAATGTGTCTGCGCTCATATAAACACATTTTCTGTCTTGTGCTGACTTGCACCTCAAAGCCTTTGGCGAGGTGTTCCTGGAAGCAAATCGGATACACACGCGCACACACCCGTGCACGCGTTCACGCACACACACACACACTCTCCCTCTGGCTCCCTAAGCACAGGGTTGTGCTCTTGTCTACGAGCCAGTCTCACTGACGCTCAGACATCCTTCATGTTGTTTTTCTTCTCTTCCTTTGCTTAGCTGGATCCAACGTGTTCCATTTTAGACACGTTGAAACTAGTGGAAATGATTTATTATTTGATCTGGTGGACTAAATATTGGCCTCTGCTCTTTCTCATAAAGCAGCTTTATCGTTCTCCTTAGGGCAAAAGTTAAAAGGGGGTAATAGCATTACCGTATAGGAACAGGACGCAGCATTATATAAGAAATCAATGTCATTTATCTGAACATGCTCCAAGACGCCATCATCCGGTTTCCTCCTCACAGGAAGAGGGGCAGAAATACGTGAAAGTGGAGTTGAATTTCTTATTTCCTATTTTCACTCCGTTTTGGTTTCCCTGCTTTGTTTTGTGGTCTGGTAACTGAAGTGAAAGAGGGGGCCTTTTGGCTAGGTTTGGGTCTTTAACTTGGCTGGGTGATGTCACAGGCGCTGGCACTTACTAACTTTCTCTTTGTGGGTGCTATGAATTTGCCCTTGCTCTGTGTTGAGGAAAAAAGTAAAGTGTTAAGTACATTTGGTTATGCCATAGTTTCAATTTGAGAGACTTTTTAATGTTAGTAAATGAAACTTCAGATTTGGTTTCCTATAATACTATACAATTTCACGTTCCATATTCTCATTATTTTAAACGATTTCAGAGTGGAGAGGGGACATGTGCTTCCCATGTGGTGGCATTTTGTTTTCGTTGGCCATTACGGCTAGATTGGTGTCTCTGTATTTAATGATAACCATCAACTTTTCCTAAGAGTTGACGTGTACCATTACGTGCAAGACCAAAGCAATGGAAAGGCTTATGAAAAAGCAGGAACCTTTCAAATTAGACTCATGTCGGTTGTAAAGGTTTCTAGGCCTGGCTGCAGGCGAGGTTTAGTGTTAGGCCATTCAGCCGTGGGTAGCGAATCAGATGCTCATGGCTCACTGGGTAAATTTGACCTTTTCACCCTTTGGGGCATTGGCAGTCCACTAATCTGGATTTCCTAACCTGTTTGTGTGGTTCAAAGTCCAGTGCTTGGGGGGACAATTGATATTGGAAATGTATTTGGATCTGAACATCTCAGCAAACAGAAAAGTACAATACTACCAAGCCCACTTGCATCTGTACCCAATGGGCTGTGTTTGCATAATGACTGCCACAATTCAATCAGATACGGCCTAGATGGTAGGATCGGGTTAATTTTACTATAATGTCAATAATAAGATTGTAAATTAAACGGACTGCAAGTTAAAATCTAGTATGAATACATTAATATTTATTTCACCAGGTCCAGTTTTTAATTAAATGTGATCATTTTTTGTGTTTTTATGATTGAATTATTCAACAAAACATCACTCATTCATACTAGATAGTGGCCTTGTGACCAAAATCGAAATAGTGCTAACCTAAACTTGCCCTCAGCTCCCCCTACTTCTCTCTCAGTTCCTCGTCCTCCTACCACCTCTAGCTTAACCTTAAGAACAATTTCTCAAAGGCTTCAAAGCAGGTGACAAATTCCAGAACACTTCACTAGCCGCAGAGCATCTAGACTGACCAAGAATGTCTTCCAGCTCCACTAAATGGGTGTAAGACTGACAGAAGACGTCTGATTTCCTTCCTTGTTTAAAAAGCCTGTTTAGTCTGTCTGTGCTCTGTGATGGAAAGTACACACACACAAGTAAACAACATACACACATTTTACATGCCGCTGACGTCTTGTCACAATTCACATCAATGAGGGCAAAACATATCTCTGTGGATCTTTGGCCAGGATTTAGAAAGAGAATACGATTCCAACTGAATGTCTTGACATGGGATCCATGGGTGGAGGAAAGGAAGGCAGCTCCACCTCTGTATTGATCCATTAATCACCAGTTTGGTTCAATAGCTAGTCTGCGTGAGTGACAGTAACCCTGTCTCCACTGTAAGTGCACCTCTTAAGGTCTTAAATCACCCTGTGCTGCCATCGTTAGGCCTCAAGTCAGAGCCAGTGGCATGTATTCATGGATGCCAAGGGAAGCCAGGCCCCCCCCCCCTTAAAAAAATATTAATAATAATAATAATTTATCTTTCATAATGTTCCTTCAATTTGCAAGACGCTGACTGTATCTTACCGGAGAAAGCATCCAAGTGAGCGAAACAGCACCCCTCTGTCTCTGTATGTGTAGGGCATCTATCTGATGCTGTCTGGTAAAAAAGAGTATGACATTGTTGCCACCCGTAGCATTGAATGCAAGGGAAGCCAGCGAGCATTTGGCCTCCCTTGATAACAAAAAGTATAAAATAATAGCCAATCACCGTTGAGCTGAATTGATTGAGCTCAACTGTGAATGGTCCTGGCACACCAAAAAAAGTGTCAAGGGAAGCTAGGTTGGATTTGGCTTCCCTCAAATCACATCACATCGAGAGCAATACGTCATTGACAGAAACTTGAATTGTTGCATCTCGTTGTGTTGTTGTCCGGTGGCTAGCTAGATAAAATTGTCCCTTTCCTAAATTAGCCATGGATGGCGATAGGGATTTGGACTTGTGGATTTACTTAATTCTCCCAAGTGGCCAATGATTATAACGGCAAATCTGATCCAACCATAAATTCATACATTGTGCCCCTGGCCTGAGAGGATAGAAGTTCAATATGTAGCTAGATGTAGAAGGCTAATGTTAACAAGCTAACGTTGCGCATAAAAAGGAAGTTTTAGCCAGGTGGCCTAGGACAACAAAAAATACAATTGTGTACTGTAGGACAGAGTGATAGACCGTTTCGTCAACATGAAAGAGAGGAGGATGGCATTGGCATTTCTCTACAAGTAGGGTGAGTCAACATGTTTTTTCTGCTTGCACGCACACACACACACACACACACACAGAAATCAGAACCATGGACAGCCACATCATATTTAGCTTACGTTGATTGGACGAAATTGTTTTTGGTCTCTTTTAGTTGTCACTGTATTAGACTAAGCACAGGTGATTTGATGATGTTGAAATGTTGAAGTTGAAATGGTTCTGTAATAGTGGAGGCAGCTCTTGTTTTCTTTGCGACTTGCGGTAACTCTCAGTTTTTTCTAAATCAATAGTGGTTTAGTAGTCTGAAAAATGTTAGAAAAATTAACTTGCTTGACCATGTTGAATTTATTCTGCCACTGTGTCTTCTTATTGTCTCAGCCTTAGGCCTATATATCACAGTCGCAAGGCATATGAATGAAACAGGTTATAGAGCAAGCAACACAATTATCACAGCACATAGGTTATAATATGGCTTTTTTTCTGGCTTCGCCAGTGATTTTACCCACGCACCGCTACTGGTCAGAGCATCGTCCTTCATACCGAAATAAGTTATCAGAAGGGAACTAGAGTTTTTCCCGGTCAGGTCATGTGGTCAGGAAAAACTCCTGACCCTAGTTGAGATCAGAACAAAATTAGACACAGTCAATAATCACAGTTACGATGTTTGACTGCGGTCAAGGCATAACTGAGGTTAAACCCTTCCAAGCCGCAGCTCAAAGGGTTAACGAATAAATCAGTGTTTGTGCCATCAAGACGTTAAATGCCACATGAAATGAGGAGAGCGAGGTAGCACGTAGCTGTGATGGAGTCCAACAGCTAAGCTTCATTCCCCCCTTGACTATGTGGTATTGATCTGTCGCTCATGGAAAAGTGCTGGCACACTGGAAAGTGTGGAAGTGAAGGTAGCTTGGCTGGACCCAGGCAGTGACTCAGGTTTCATGGCCAAAGAGAGAGTCTGACGAGGCCCAGCACCATGACCGCCAAGGCCCATGGGCAGGTTGAGCTGAGCTTCCACACTGGCAAGGCTGCTGGACAGCATGAAGCACCAAGACTGGCTCAGTTAATGGAGAGATGTAGCTAGCATCAGACAGGCTAAGCATGCATGCTAGCGTAGTGCTCACTCGCCTAGGGAGGCTAGCATAACAGGCTAGCATAGTGCTCACTCTGTCTAGATAAATTGACAGATCACCAAGGCTAGCAAGGCTAACCATATTATGCTCAACCCATGACATGACTAACGGTTTCTCTTTGTTTTCTTATTTCAGCTCAAGTTCCTGACAGTGATGAGCAGTTTGTTCCTGATTTCCACTCCGAAAACTGTAAGAAAAAACTGCATGTGTCACTGTGTGTGTGTGTGTGTGTGAGAGAGAGAGAGAGAGAGAGAGAGAGAGAGAGAGAGAGAGAGAGAGAGAGAGAGAGAGAGAGAGAGAGAGAGAGAGAGAGAGAGAAACTTAGATACAGGGTCAGCATTGGGTTGTTAAACTGTTCAAGGCTTGGGTGCAGCTACTGTACTTACGGTAATCTTTGCCTGGGAAACAAAGCATTTCCAATGCCTGGGAAACAAAGCATTTCCAAGACACATACTTAATACGACCTACTCATCATGGGTGAATTTGGATGCTACTATTGTCCTCCTCCATCCATTTGCATGGTTTTGAAAAGCTGAATGGATCGGCCCAGGAAACCAGTAAAAGATCATTCAGAGTCCAGGTACAAAGATTCCCTTTTGTGTATGTCTGAGGTGTAAGAGGCGAAAGCAATATACTATACTACACAACTGCGTTGCTAGTATTTGAATGGGTTACCCTTTTTGTTGTGTGTCTAGACAACGGCGATTCAGGATCTGTAGGGGAGTGTGCGCTTTACAAACAGCGTCCTCCGTGCCCTTTTCATTTAAACCCATTCATAGAGTGAGGCCCTTTTTACATTGACGAAAGTTGAAGGAGATTCTCGATAGGTATCGAAATAAATCCTGAGAATATATACTTATTAATTATGTAATTTAAAACTGTGAATTGCTGACGTTTCGACCGCTAGCTACCTTCGGAGGTAACGCACGACACTCGCCTGACAGTTGCCCCCCTAAAATGTTGTTTAACCAGCTAAACAGCTGCTCTTAGCGAAAATGGTTTTGGAGTTAGTTACCTTTCTAGCTAATAGGCTATGATAGAGTTTACTCTTCCTCTTCTAATTATAATGTGGGTAGGTCAAAATAATGAACAACTATTTACCAAATCTATTTATTTTAAAATGTTGATTACCTCTCCTTGTCATTATCATTCACCTGATGATAAGACAAGACGTGAAAACGTTTTTTTGCAAACATTTGATGGGGGTCCCTGGGTCGCCGGTTTGCCTGGGAGGGGGTCCCTGGCAAGAAACGGTTGAAGACCCCGGTTTTAAGGTAACTTTAATATGCTGAAATTGTAATGTAGGACTAAGAGCTAACTATCTAGCTATGGTTCAGCTAACGTTAGCTAACGTCAGCATTCAGCTAACTGGATAACGTTAGTAGCTAGCTATTATGATGTAGATAGCTAATGAGAATACAGAAATTATTTTATTTAGCTTGCTTCCTAGCTATCTCTGTACTATACTGAGAATGACACTATATGATAATGTTATTGTACTTTTATATTTGTATGAGACAGGTAAACGTTCATGTTTGATATGCTAACGTTACTAGCTTGCAGTAGCTTAGCTAGCTGTTCAATCGAACGCTGCTTGCACCCGCCCGCCCGACTAGAATCACTACTCTCGGCGGGTCTGACTTAGAATATGTGGATAACTACAAATACCTAGGTGTCTGGTTAGACCATAAACTTTCCTTCCAGACTCACATTAAGCATCTCCAATCCAAAGTTAAATCTAGAATCGGCTTCCTATTTCGCAACAAAGCCTCCTTCACTCATGCTGCTAAACATGCCCTCGTAAAACTGACTATCTTACCGATCCTTGACTTCGGCGATGTCATTTACAAAATAGCTTCCAACACTCTACTCAGCAAATTGGATGTAGTCTATCACAGTGCCATCCGTTTTGTCACCAAAGCCCCATATAATACCCACCAATGTGACCTGTACGCTCTCGTTGGCTGGCCCTCACTACATATTCGTCGCCAAACCCACTGGCTCCAGGTAATCTATAAATCACTTCTAGGCAAATCCCCGCCTTATCTTAGATCATTGGTCACCATAGCAACACCCACCCGTACTATGCGTTCCAGCAGGTATATCTCACTGGTCATCTCCAAAGCCAACACCTCCTTTGGCCGTCATTCCTTCCAGTTCTCTGCTGCAAATGACTGGAACGAACTGCAAAAATCTCTGAAGCTGGAGACACTTATCTCCCTCACTGACTTTAAGCATCAGTTGTCAGAGTAGCTTACCGATCACTGCACCTGTACACAGCCCATCTGTAATTAGCCCACCCAACTACCTCATCCCCATATTGTTATTTATTTTTTTGCACCCCAGTATCTCTATTTGCACATCATCTTCTGCACATCTATCACTCCAGTGTTAATACTAAATTGTAATTATTTTGCACTATGGCCTATTTATTGCCTTACCTCCATAACTTACTACATGTGCACACACTGTATATAGATTTTCTATTGTGTTATTGACTGTACGTTTTGTTTTTGTTTATTCCATATGTAACTATTTGTTGTTGTTGTTTTTAATCGCACTGCTTTGCTTTATCTTGGCCAGGTCGCAGTTGTAAATGAGAACTTGTTCTCAACTGGCTTACCTGGTTAAATAAAGATGAAATAAAAAATAAAATAAAATAAAGTATAGAGTGTCTGCACATGCTTGTGAATTGTTGCATTATTCAAGAGTGTAAAATGCTAGGGTTGCATTATTGAAGAGTGTAGCTAATATGTTTTAACTAGATGAAAAGTTGTTTGCATTGTTGAATAGTTTGCATGCTTACTGGCTAGTGTCTACTGTGATATTTACGGTAAATTCGGAGCTACAGAGTAAGAATGTCACAATGCCAGCCACAATGAAAGGTAAAGCAAGGATGTAATGTAAATTGAAAAATCGAAATACACTACATAGCCAAAAGTATGTGGACACATGCTCTTCGAATATCTCATTCCAAAATCATGGCCATTAATATGGAGTTGGTCCCCCCTTTTCTGCTATAACAGCCTCCACTCTTCTGGGAAGGCTTTCCACTAGATGTTGGAACATTGCTGCGGGGACTTTCTTCCATTCATCCACAAGAGCATTAGTGAGGTCGGGCACTGATGTTGGGCGATTAGGCCTGGCTCCACCCCCAAAGGTGTTCGATGGGGTGGAGGTCAGGGCTCAGTGCAGGCCAGTCAAGTTCTTCCACACCGATCTCGACAAACCATTTCTGTTTGGACCTCGCTTTGGGCACGGGGGCATTGTCATGCTGAAACAGGAAAGTGCCTTCCCCAAACTGTTGCCACAAAGTTGGATGCACAGGATCGTCTAGAATGGCATTGTATGCTGTAGCGTTAAGATTTACCTTTACTGGAACTAAGGGGCCTAGCTCAAACCTGAAAAACAGCCCCAGACCATTATTCCTCCTCCACCAAACTTTAGTTGGCACTATGCATTGGGGCAGGTAGAGTTCTCTTGGCATCCGCCAAACCCAGATTCGTCAGATGGTGAAGCGTGATTCATCACTCCAGAGAACGCATTTCCACTGCTCCAGAGTCCAATGGCGGCGAGCTTTACACCACTCCAGCCGATGCTTGGCATTGCGCATGGTGATCTTAGGCTTGTGTGCGGCTGCTCGGCTAAGGAAGCCCATTTCATGAAGCTCCCGACG
This sequence comes from Coregonus lavaretus, assembly GCF_964263955.1. Classification (NCBI taxonomy): domain Eukaryota; kingdom Metazoa; phylum Chordata; class Actinopteri; order Salmoniformes; family Salmonidae; genus Coregonus; species Coregonus lavaretus. The sequence goes on along the minus strand of NC_140012.1, from coordinate 10,556,600 downwards.
AACAGTTCTTGTGCTGACGTTACTTCCAGAGGCAGTTTGGAACTCGGTAGTGAGTGTTGAAACCGAGGACAGACGATTTTTACACGCTTTACGCTTCAGCACTTTCCATTTCTTTCCATTTCCGGTTCCATTCTTTGAGCTTGTGTGGCCTACCACTTCGCGGCTGAGCCGTTGTTGCTCCTAGACGTTTCCAATTCACAATAACAGGACTTACTGTTGACCGGGGCAGCTTTAGCAGGGCAGAAATTTGACAAACTGACTTGTTGGAAAGGTGGCATCCTATGACGGTGCCACGTTGAAAGACACTGAGCTCTTCAGTACGGACCATTCTACTGCCAGTGTTTGTCTATGGAGATTGTATGGCTGTGTGCTCGATTTTATACACCTGTCAGAAATGGGTGTGGCTGAAATAGCCGAATCCACTAATTTGAATGGGTGTCCACATACTTTAGGCAATGTAGTGTATCTTCGCCAGTCCGCTCCTCAAATACTCTTCCAATTTTTGTCAATCTGAATAGGTCCTTATGGGTGAGTCCATTCAAAATGACGATGAATAGGACATTGGTATATTTAACAGCAAATGTGATGCAGAATTATCATAGCAATTTCAATGGATAAAGTCTCAATTAAACATGTTTTGAACATAATTTAAACTGAAAATAAGTCAGAAGTTTTATAGTGTGAAACTTAGCAACGGAGTTCCCCCTGGCCCTGCTCAAAACCCCTTAGCCCCAGTGACACATGCCCAGTGAAACATATTGTTCCTGTTTGTGGGCCAACAATGAGGAGGAGGAAGTGGTGATGAACCCTAGGGCACGCAAGGGTCATGTCTACTTAACCCTAGGCCAACCCAGCCATTCACTGCCAGCTTGCTGCCCATGGTTGACCCTGGTATGATCCGTAGGGTCATTGGGCTTCACTTTGACAGGCAGCTCACTTATATGCAGTAGTCTGAGCAGAGACGGGCTCAGGTTGACAGACAGCGCTTCTGCTAGCTCCTGCTGTTCACACTCAATGGCCAGAAGACTCTTTCGGGCTTCTCTATTCAACATGATGTGATGGGAAGCTCCAAGTTGACAGGCTGCCATAGACATAAAGATATTCTTCTACTTGTTTGGTAGCGAGTCTATTGAAGCCCCCAGTGGGTTAGATGAAAGCCTTGTCTGTTCCGATACCCGATTATGCATTATTCCATCAAACTCATCACTCTTCACCCTTGTAATATAGTTCTAAACAGGTGAGTCAGATGTTATAGTAACTCAGAGTACAGGACGCAAAGCTGGCAAACAAAATCCTAATTCCTTGTAACCACATTTTTTTGAGGCCGTATTGAAAAGGCGCCACAGCAAATCAAACATTGTATTCTGAGTCAGGTTGTTACCTGTATGGGTGTGAATGATAGAGGGAAAGAGAGAGAGAACGACAGAGAGAGAGAGAGAGAGAGAGAGAGGGATGAAGAGAGTAAAAACAGAGCGCTAGATGAAGGAGGGGGGACAATAAGTGATTGTGCAATACCTGCACATCTGGTAAATCTATCTATCTGTTCCCTTCTCCCTCAATAACATATAACAAGCAGGCTCTGTCTGCAGAGTTCCACTGAGGGAAGGTTATGTAAACACATGTCCTTTACCTCTGACCCATACTGTGTATTTGAAGGTAATTGACCTTCAAGCTTGAATACAATACATGTTTGTTCCTTAACATATGATTCACTGAATACCGTTATGAAATGAAGTTAATTATAAAGACGGGGATGACTTTCAGCTTGTGATAGCTAAAAGGGAGGGGGGATGTTGACTTTTGGGGGTTTGACAAAACCCCCTATCTGATCTTTAATGAGGCTGTTGGATACTGACAGACCCATTTGTTTCAATCTATCTGGCTGCAGGGAGGGAACTCAGTCAAATGTCAATCAAATCTTCCACGCACTGAATGTTTACTTAGTTTCTACTTTTTAAGGTTTTTAGAGTTGTCTAAGAGAGAATAAATGAGCCATTGATAAATGTGTTGTTACTGAAATACAAATTGTGTGGAAAGCAAGAGTTCTTTAAGTTCTGTTAGACGGAGAGCAGCCCAAGAGACACGTCCCATTCATAAATTTTCTCCTGAGTGTAAGAGGAAGCGTGTCTCCCCCTCTCCCCATTCATAAAAAAACTTCTACAGTACTACGTTACCCCCTTTGTGACCCCCCTCTCTACGAGTGGATTCTCTGACCCCTCCCTCTTCCTGCCTCTGTACAAACTAAGCCGAGTTTTAAATCTGGACACCCCAAACTACCCCCCCCTTCCTCTCTCTCTCTCCTTTCCTCCCTTCTCCCCTCTCTCTTTCTCTACACATTGAGTGTTCCAAGATGTGAGCTGATCCAGTAATTTCGGAGCTGTGTGGGCCGATTGTTTAGTTTTGGGCCTTGTAGTAATTATATAGGAAGTTGTGGCTGTAGATGCCGTTCCAGTCCTTTAGAGAGAAAAGGGGAAACGGGGAGAGAGAATGGGAGAGACAGAAAGAGATAGAGAGTGCAGTTGAGTGCGAACGCTCACAGCAGTTTGTCTCTTCGGTAGGAAGCGTTCTGCCTCGACATTCATTTTCCACCTTCTCTCTTGTTTGTGTTGTTGTGTTCCCCTGCTCACTCATTTGTTCAGAGCTGGCCCAATCAGTCCCCATTTGGAGCCCAGGGAGAGTGAATTGGTGAGCCTCTCCCTCTCTTTGCTCTCTCTCCACTCAAACGAAAAGAAATACGCAGCCCAGTGTTCTCAACTTTCCAAAATACAGCTGCTATGCAACAAGTCTGCAAAAACATCCAGGTGACTGCCAGATATGCATGGATACCATTCGCCCTGGGAGGATGATTCCTCTTCAATGTGTGTCCGTCCATGTGTGCGTGTGGTTATATGAGTGAATAGGTCATTTCTCTTTACAAACACACATGCGCACATGCATCCTGCCCACCTACACACACTATGCACACACTTCAGCCCCACAGTTTTATGAATGGGCTGGTTGTGAGAGACTGGCTGAAGCAGCATATTGGGTTAAGGGGAGGGAATCTCAATTAGTGCCGTTATTCTACTACTAACACTACAAAAAGAAAGAGAGAACAATTTAAATGTTTTATCTCTTTCCATTTGGTTTCTGCTAATGTAATCATTCTTTACAAAGGAGTTAAATTTATTTTTTATGTCTTCTCGATGTAGGGGTTTGAAAGAATCAATAGTTGTTTTCCCTGTTATAATGCACATGCTAATATAATACTTTTGCCACATAATACTCAATAAAAACGGTCTTCTATGGGTGAAGTAAATGTTGATTCAGACCGGTCCTGCAGACCAGTGACTGTATATGTAGAGATTTGAGGCAGCTCTAGCGGAGTGTCAGCTCAACCTTCTGAATGGGCAGTAGTGTGTGTTTTATTACAGAAGAGGGGGAAGTATGTGTGCATGTACGGGGAGAGAAAGGGGGGCTTGAGGAACGGCTGTGCTTTAACATTCTCCGCAGCTGGAATGTTTTCTCTTTCTAAGGTGAGAGCAGGGGAGAACAAGGGGGAACAGATGCAGGCAGGGGTGAGGCCTAAAAATAACAGGCCAGTTCCATGTTAAGCAATAATACATGACCTTCGAGAAACAAGAAGAGCACGTCAGCAAACCACGCACGGCATCACAATATAGCACCAGTGTTAATTACCTTTGGTGATGCTATAGTTTTTGCCAAGACAGGCAGCTAAGGCTATCCCTCTATTTTCTCTTCTTGACTGAGTCAGTCATAGCTGGGTCATGTTCAATAGGGAGAAAACGTTTTAAAAAGAAGTGAAACTGGGAGGTAGTACCTGAACTTGTCCAATAAGAACACAGATTTTCTCTGTTTTTCTCCGGTGTGTCTTACTAAACATGACCCTGGTTGGCTCATTGTTTACAACAACCACATGTGACTTTAAGACGGGATGGTTGATGGTTGAGGCTGAGGTCTTGCTGTAGTGACTTGCTGACAGAGGACAGGACGTGTGTGTGGAGTGAGCCTAGTAGAGCTGTATTGATCCTAAAGATTCCCCAGAGAGGGGGAGGAAGAGGGGGAGGCGGAGGGATAGATGAAAGGATAAAATGTGGATAAATCAGGAAAGGGGAGAGAGAGAGGAAGAGAGATAGAGGAAGAAATAGAGAGATTGAAGGGAGCGATAGAGCGAGAGGATCTGTGGATGTGGCATGTGCTCTGATCATTACGGGGAGGTGTCCGGCCAGGCTTTCTACTAGGGCTTGATGGGAACAGTGCAGCACGTGTTATCTATCTCCAGTCAAGATAAGCCTGGTCTGCCCCCATATCTCCTCCCCCATCCCTCCAGCCCATTAAACATTAAGAGGGGACAGCGATATTGGGGGCTGAGGGATCGAGAGTGAAGGGTCAATATTGTGCCACATTAATCACACCCCCTGCTTTCTGCGATGGAACGTCCCGCTCGCTGCCCGTGTCCTGGGATGGGGATATATTGTATTTTGTCCACTAAACAGCAATGGGGGAGAAAGATTTATAGACAGTCAATGGCCATTTATAAAATACCACCGCAATGCACTGGAGATGAAATGGACAATGGATGAAGTGTGATTAATCTAAATGTTTAAAGAGATACAAGTCATATTTTTTGTCAATAGGAAGGCTATGGCCAACTTTGATTCAACTTAGATTTAGTGCAGCTGCGTGCATTTGATTCTGTATCACTGTACAGTACATGTTGTTATTCACAGTCAATGGTGGATGACATCATTTAATTTAACATTTAAGGCACACATGATATGAAAAGGGAATTCCTACAGTCAAAAGGGAAGTGAGAAGTGAAACTTGGATGATGGCAACGTGTGACGCTCCATACTCTGGTCACAAGTACTGAGTTTCATTCAAGTCCACCACATCCTCTTACCCAACACAACATCAAGCTACACATAATAAAATAAAACCAAAATGCATCAAACACTTCAGTTTATCTTAAAGCATCTTGATATCTCTCACATAGTTAATCGGTTTTGAATCAACAAAGCCAAGGGAGTTAAAAGGACTTGCCACGTCGCTTTCCCGTCCAATTGCTTCCTGTTGATACTACAGTACTGTATATCAATCGTGTCAGGCTCGTTTGGCAGGTATCTGACAACAATGCTTTAAATATTCAAGGAAGTCAAGTAGCAAAAGCATTATCCGATCAGAAAGGGTGACCCGTAAATCAGAGAGGGAACACTAATGGTTAAATGGACCAAGCGTTGGCTTTTAAAGATGCCGAGTTGTCAGTTCGCCCCTCGCTCTCTCTGCTCTTTCTGATTGTGCATTGACCTGAGAAGCACACATGTCCAGCACATGTTTCCATGTGCAAGTAGAGTAGCTGCTGCATTGTCTCTCTAGTCTCAATGATGTGGAACACATTGAATCGCCGTCATTGACTCGCCATCCCACTGGATTTTCCACTGACGCATTATTACACTGAACAAAAATATAAACGCAACATGTAAAGTGTTGGTCCCATGTTTCATGAGCTGAAATGAAAGATCCCAGAAATGTTCCACACGCACAAAAGGCTTATTTCTCTCAAATTTGTTTACATCTCTGTTAGTGAGCATTGATCCTTTGCCAAGATAATCCATCCACCTGACAGGTGTCGCATATCAAGAAGCTGATTAAACAGCATAATCATTACATAGGTGCACCTTGTTCTGGGGATAATAAAAGGCCATTCTAAAACGTGCAGTTTTGTCACACAACACAATGACACAGATGTCTCAAGTTTTGAGGGAGCGTGCAACTGGCATGCTGACTGGAGGAATGTCCACCAGAGCTGTTACCAGAGAATTTAATGTTAATTTCTCTACCATAAGCCGCCTCCAACGTCGTTTTAGAGAATTTGGCAGTACGTCCAACCGGCCTCACAACCGCAGACCACGTGTATGGCGTCATGTGGGCGAGCGGTTTGCTGATGTCAACGTTGTGAACAGAGTGCCCCATGGTGGTGGTGGGGTTATGGTATGGGCAGGCTTAAGCTACAGACAATGAACACAATTGCATTTTAACGATGGCAATTTGAATGCACAGAGATACCGTGACAAGATCCTGAGGCCCATTGTCGTGCCATTCACCCACTGCCATCACCTCATGTTTCAGCATGATAATGCACAGCCCCATGTCGCAAGGATCTGTACAGATTCCTGGAAGCTAAAAATGTCCCAGTTCTTCAATGGCCTGCATACTCACCAGACATGTCACCTATTAAGCAGGTTTGGGATGCTCTGGATTGATGTGTATGACAGCGTGTTCCACTTCCCGCCAATAGCCAGCAACTTCGCACAGCCATTGAAGAGGAGTGGGACAACAATCCACAGGCCACAGTCAACAGCCTGATCAACTCTATGCGAAGGAAATGTGTTGCGCTGCATGAGGCAAATGGTAGTCACACCAGATACTGACTGGTTTTCTGCTCCAGGACTACCTTTTTTTAAAGGTATCTGTGACCAACAGATGCATATCTGTATTCCCAGTCATGTGAAATCCATAGATTAGGGCCTAATGAATTGATTTAAATTGACTGATTTTCTTATATAAACTGTGCCTAAGTCAAATCTTTGAAATTGTTGCATGTTGCGTTTATATTTTTGTTCAGTATACTGTACATACAGTACTTTCAATGTGTGGGCCAACATACTTGGAATTAAATTTCACCTAAATGTTTACAGCGAGTGATTTTTTTTTTTTTCTGTACTTGATAGGCTTGAAAGTTACAGCAGTGGCAATAAGCCCAGTTGAAAATAAATTCTAAAAATCACTACAACAAAAAAGGTGCCAGAATTAGGTGTAGATGAACAGCATGTGTTGATATATTTGACCTCTGCCATCATAAAATATAAAACTATTGTCTATCCATCATGCCTCCTACTGTCTACAGTTGAGCCAGGCCACAGTCAGAGAGAGGAATGCTATACACAGTTGAAGTTGGAAGTTTACATACACCTTAGCCAAATACATTTAAACTCAGTTTTTCACAATTCCTGACATTTAATCCTAGTAGAAATTCCCTGTTTTAGGTCAGTTAGGATCACCACTTTATTTTAAGAATGTGAAATGTCAGAATAATAGTAGAGATAATGATTTATTTATTTATTTCATCACATTTCCAGTGGGTCAGAAGTTTACGTACACTCAATTAGTATTTGGTAGCATTGCCTTTAAATTGTTTAACTTGGGTCAAATGTTTCGGGTAGCCTTCCACAAGCTTCCCACAATAAGTTGGATGAAATTTGGCCCATTCCTCCTGACAGAGCTGGTGTAACTGAGTGAGGTTTGTAGGCCTCCTTGCTCGCACACGCTTTTTCAGTTCTTCCCACAAATGTTCTATAGGATTGAGGTCAGGGCTTTGTGATGGCCACTCCAATACCTTGACTTTGTTGTCCTTAAGCCATTTTGCCACAACTTTGGAAGTATGCTTGGGGTCATTGTCCATTTGGAAGACCCATTTGCGACCAAGCTTTAACATCCTGACTGATGTCTTGAGATGTTGCTTCAATATATACACATAATTTTCCTTCCTCATGATGCCATCTATTTTGTGAAGTGCACCAATCCCTCCTGCAGCAAAGCACCCCCACAGCATGATGCTGCCACCCCCATGCTTCACGGTTGGAATGGTGTTCTTCGGCTTGCAAGCTGCCCCCTTTTTCCTCCAAACATAACGATGGTCATTATGGCCAAACAGTTATATTTTTGTTTCATCAGACCAGAGGACATTTCTCCAAAAAGTACGATCTTTGTCCCCATGTGCAGTTGCAAACCGTAGTCTGGCTTTTTTAATGCCGGATTTGGAGCAGTGGCTTCTTCCTTGCTGAGCGGCCTTTCAGGGTATGTCGATATAGGACTCGTTTTACTATGGATATAGATACTTTTGTACCTGTTTCCTCCAGCATCTTCACAAGGTCCTTTGCTGTTCTGGGATTGATTTGCACTTTTCGCACCAAAGTACGTTCATCTCTAGGAGACAGAACGCGTCTCCTTCCTGAGCGGTATGACGGCTGCGTGGTCCCATGGTGTTTATACTGGCGTACTATTGTTTATACAGATGAACGTGGTACCTTCAGGCGTTTGGAAATTGCTCCCAAGGATGAACCAGACTTGTGGAGGTCTACAATTTTCTTTCTGAGGTCTTGGCTGATTTCTTTTGATTTTCCCATGATGTCAAGCAAAGAGGCACTGAGTTTGAAGGTAGGCCTTGAAATACATCCACAGGTACACCTCCAATTGACTCAAATGATGTCAATTAGCCTATCAGAAGCTTCTAAAGCCATGACATCATTTTCTGGAATTTTCCAAGCTGTTTAAAGGCACAGTCAACTTAGTGTATGTAAACTTCTGACCCACTGGAATTGTGAAACAGTGAATTATAAGTGAAATAATCTGTCTGTAAACAATTGTTGGAAAAAGTATATGTCCTAACCGACTTGCCAAAACTATAGTTTGTTAACAAGAAATTTGTGGAGTGGTTGAAAAACGAGTTTTAATGACTCCAACCTAAGTGTATGTAAACTTCCGACTTCAACTGTAACATATCCCAGAAATCAATCAGTTCCTTTCAAAACCTTTAGAGCCATTGTGATATTATAATCCTTGTTGTTTTTATTGATCGGTCATCGTTGAGATCAATTGGCCAGTGGGGAACCAGCTCTCTCTCTCTCTCTCTCTCTCTCTCTCTGACTTTTGAGAAAGAGCCACTCTTGGGTGTACAGTACATGTGCAGTTTGTATAAGTCATGTACTAATAATGGAAATGCTATCATGTAGCATTCAAGGAAAGTCCTGTGACAGTTGAAATACACCTCCATTTGTTCTCATGGTTTACCTATGGCAGTAGTTTGCAATACTATTCACCCTATTTGACATTGAACCCCCCCCCACCTCGCGGGCCAAACATTTTAGTGGTCCCCCCCTCTTGATGGTGAAAATACAAATGTATGTTTTAAAGCTAATTCCCTGCAATTCTGCACATTTTGCCATGGCTTATGCCATGTTAATGATATTTATGTGAGAGTGACTAACAAAATCAATAGTGGCTCCCTAGAGGTCAGGGCCCCTGGACACGTGCCCGGCTTGACCGGTCGTTATTTGGCCATGATTACTACAAGTTTAGATAGATGGCTAGACTAATTTACCAATCTAAAAATGGTTAGCTAAAATGGCTAATTGAGTGACTGATAGTGACTGACATAATAAGGGAAAAAATTGCTGATGCACAACCAAATTTCGAACTTGCACCTTGTGTATTCTACTATTCTAACTCTCAACCGTAAGTTGAGAACCTGACTGAGTTTTTTTTTTTTGGGGGGGGGGTTGGGGGCCCCGCTCATGTCGCTTATGCCTGGAACCGGCCCTGAACCAGAATGATAAGTCACTGGGATGCTCACTGGCTGGCTGGTGGATACAGAAGCTGTCACGGCCTGCAGACTTCCAGAGACAGAGACTTCCCATCCCAGAGATAAACACCCCAATGTAAAGTTCTCCAGATCTTCTCTCACTGAGTTCAGGTTTGATTTCCCCTAGAGGATAACCTTTAATGGTAGGAAATGCTCTGTATAAAATAAACTGAGGAGTTTACAGGGGGGGTTTCCTACCTGGCATTCAATCCTGGCTGCCACTTGTTTGATCATTGCCATTAGCTACCAAGCTATGATTGGAATCCTGTACAAACGGAAGATCACAAGAGGATAGCGAGACGAGATAGATACCCTATTTTTTATTCTTCCTTGATACTTGATGTTTTCAACTTTAAGTCTATTGATGACACAACACTCTGAATCCTGAATTCCTCTTTGCGTTACACAATGTAGTAGCATGGCTATGACAAGGTATTTCTTCAGCACTTCATGTCCTAAGCCTCAGAAGAATGTCCCATTTCAGACGAGCTTCTGGTGGCTCCTCAGTCCTGAGGAGTTCTTACTAGTACCTCCATATGTTCCAGCTGAGGACCCTTTTGTGTGGGCGGAGACGGGGGTGGAGGGGTGAAGGGGGTGGGGGTCTCAGGTCCTGACATTTGTTTGTGGTGGGTGTTGACTGAATAGTTCCCCTCCATAATAATCCCTCCACTTCCTAAAGCACTCAACCATGACCATCACCTTTCACCCTGCATCCTCCCCCAAAGCTTCTCATTTACATATGTAAAGTCCAACCTACTCCTCCCTACATCCCCGACCTGGGTCATCTTGCCGATAGGGGTGAACAGATTGGGAATGAATGGTGAGACACCAGAGAAAGCAAAAATGCAAAGATTGGAAAAACTAATCAGAAAGAGGAGCAAACACAAGATGAAAATGTTCAACTTTCATCACAAGAAGAATACTTTCCACAGGCCCTACAGCCCTACTCCATTTATTTTGAGGGGAGAATAAGAAAATCACATCAGCAGTAAACGTCTCTAAAGTTACTCACCCCTACCTAATGATGTTGAGATACACCAGGTTAGGATGTGTTCATATTTCCGGTCCCCCCAACACCCATTCCAAATATTAAGAGAGGACACACACATCCCCTCTCTGCCTTAACACTGTGTACCTTATGTGTACAGTATCTGTCCAGAAAGATCTAAACACTTCTCTAGGCCATTATACAGTACATTATGTTTAAGTTCACCACACCTCCTTAGAAAAAACATATTGAAATAGAATATGAGGATCTTGAAGAAAAGGTGATGTAACTACTAACAGAGCTGTAGAGAGGGAAACCAGAGCCTGTAAGCTGGGGTCAAATGTCCCCAAATAAAACCAAGAGGGAAGGGCAATGCTGTCCAAACTCTGTTTATATGACTGCCACTACTTTATAAACTTTGGGAGCAAATGTTATGTCATTTGAACTGGATTAACCTCAATAATGTACATTTTTTCAAATATTTGTAAAACCGTCATTTGTTAAACCGTTTTGAAACCGTACATTTTAGGAATCCCCCTTTTTCTATTTGAAATCAATCAGAATTTTTCTGCCGTGTGATTCATTTAAGATACTATTTGAAGAGGTAGGGTTTCAGAAGTTTTCTGAAAATGGGCAGGGACTCCGCTGTCCTAGCTTCAGGGGGAAGCTGGTTTCACCATTGGGGTGCCAGTCCAGAGAAGAGATCAAATACAGCTCAAATTTTTGAATATTTCTATAAGGATCAAGGGATGTAGACTAATCCAATGTCTCCAATCCTTTGATCCTGGGCTTGACAAATCATTTGATTCATTAGGGCTTCGTTAACGGGGAAGTCAGCCAACTCCTGCTAATTGAGGAAGCGTGCCAGACAACAACAGCACCAATCACACACACACAGCCATCCCGTGCTCATTTACAAGAGTAATTCATATTGTAGATCCTGACAGACAAATCTCCACCAACCCACTACAGTGCTGTGCTTCATTCTCAAACAGCGACCCATGCTCTTGGCTCGATGCTGTTCAGAACAGTATGCAGTGTTTGAAATGAAACATGTTCTGAGGCTGTCCTCAGAAGCGGGGCCACATCAAAAGGCAATATGTCTGCCAATCATATTAGCTGCTCCACTTGGGCTGCATTGTGACTGGACTTTTTATAGTACACACTACACACCATGGATTGTTTGCAGTTCATGATTGTGGCACAAAGCGAGAGTCAATATGTGAGACAAGCACAACCCACACAGACGTATTCGAAAGTCAGTCAGTCATGTGCCACCCTGGGTATAAAGAGAAGGGAAGAGAGCAGAGGGATTTGGAGGACTGGAATGTTATTGTGTCTGTGTTGGAAATCTGGGTAAATACTTTCTAATCCTTTCTGATCGCACTCTGAAGCCAACACTTCCTCACCTACCCGGGTTTGTCAAGGGAGAGAGGAGAATAAATAATAGGGTTTCCTCTGTTCCACAAGCTGTCTGTCTGCTTGTCTTTCTGTCTGCTTGTCTTTCTGTCTGCCTGTCTTTCTGTCTGCTTGTCTTTCTGTCTGCTTGTCTTTCTGTCTGCCTGTCTTTCTGTCTGCTTGTCTTTCTGTCTGCTTGTCTTTCTGTCTGCTTGTCTTTCTGTCTGCCTGTCTTTCGGTCTGCCTGTCTTTCTGTCTGTCTGTGGCTTTCTCTCTCTCTTTCTCAGTCTCTTTCATTCTGTCTTTATTTCTCCCCGATTGTCTCTTTTTCTTTTGGCCTCTCTCCATTCCGCTCTATCCTTCTCTTCTACTGTGTTGCTCTCTTTGAATAACTGTAGAAGTTCCTTTCGCAGCTTTTACAGTCAGTCGCTGCATTTTTTCTCCTCCCTTTTTGTGAATGGGATACATACAGTATGTAATTACCTGGTCTCGGGTTTCAGCGGGGCCTGTTCTGTCAGCACCACACCCACTGCAGTCACACACAGTGCAGACACACACACACACACACACACACACACATATAAACACAGTCCTCCCCAGCTGGAAGTGCACAGCTGCTGCTGTTTACCCTCTCAGGCCCAGAAAAACATCCTGTGCTGTACAGTCGGTGAAAACCTCCCCTCACATAATAAACACAGCCTCGGCACAGTTTGAAGCCCCACTTTTGGTGATTTGTGTGGCCTTTAAGACAAAGGTCCTCACCAAGAGAAGAGCTTGATAGACAGTTGATGTCTTACGTAGAGTTTGGATTGAAAATTGAAAAAAATATAGACTGTGCAGAAGAGGAGGGTCTTGTAAACAGCTCAGAATGTTTGCAATTGAAGAATGAAACCAAGACAAAACATTTTTATCTAGCCATCTCCCTTTGGAAAAGAAGGTTATTAACTGAAATACCCAAAATTATATAACATTGTTTGCCAAGGAAATAAAGAATGTATTATGTCTCACTCAAACCAAAGTGTTACGTTGCCTTTTGCTCATCCAAAGACAGTGTCGTTGTTTAGCTTTGGCTTGAATTTGTGTTGGGTACAAAGGAAGTTATGGCTGGTGTTGTGTCTGGAGGAGAGGGCAAAAAGTGGGCGAGGACACCAACGGCTTCCAAATGAACTGCAGGAATGTGTGTACGCACGCGTGTCTTATGTGTGTTTAGATGTGTCTGTCTGCATCCCTTTCAATTGACTGTCACTTAAGCGTTCTGGCAAGTATTAGGGATTCCGGTGTGGACAGAAGTATCTGCTTTGCCTTTGAGCTTGACAACACAACAGAGGGTTAAAAAAAATAATAATCCATGTGTGCCAACCTCCTCTTCTGTCTCTGTTCTTCTACAGCAGTGGCATTCCACAGCCCTCCAGTCACCATCAAGAAGGAACCACAGAGCCCAGGATCCGACCCCAGCCAGTCCTGTAGCCACAAGCAGACATTCACCTACCCCAATGGAGAGCAGTGCCTTTACGCCAGGTACGCATGTCAGTAAGTAAAGTACACAGCTAATTATGGCCCATTTACAAACATTTTATAGTTAGAGGGTCCATAGCAAGTCACTAGTCAGCCAATTCCAGTCAATTATCATACATAAGTCAGTGCAGCAGAGTGACCAGACCACAAGCTACTGACCACAACGCCAGGAACTACAAAACAGCCATCCCCCGTAAGCCCAGTTTGGCTTACTGACCTGTATTACTAATGCTAGGGCCTACTACTGATGCCATGGTAGTACTCATAAACCACATTAGGATTCATAAACTATGTGTGTTTTCCAGTGCCTATGAGCAGAAGAGGGCTGCAGGACCCAATAAGACCTCCTGCCCCCCAGGGACGCCCATGTCCCCCATGCAGCAGCATTACTCCCCAAAGCAAGTCGGGGGCGCAAATGGACGGCCTGACAACATGGCCTACAACATGAACCACCCTGCCGCCTCCCAGCCTCTGCCCAGCCACAACAACTACCCCATGAACCCCAGGTATTGCCCCCTGTCCTGTACAAAATACTTAAACGTGTGCCAAAAAAGTACATGCCTTTGGTGGGTGACATAATTATGTGTTGTCGTTACTGATCGTTTTTCATAACCGCTCTCTTCCCTTCTCTCAGTTCCAGGTATCAGGCCCCCTCAGCAGACATGTGCCCCCCGGGGTTCCCCCCTCAAGGGCAGGCCTTCCAGCGCATGCACCCTGCCCCAGCCGGAGGTGGTGGCGGTGGAGGAGGGGGTGGAGGACCAGGTGGAGGTGGTGTTGGCTACCACCGGCAGCACTTAGACCCGTGTCTGCCCTACCTGCAGCAGAGCTTCAAGCAGGAGTATCTGGACCCTCTGTACGAGAGGGCTGCCCACATGGCAGGACAAGGACACGGGCCTGGGCCAGGGCATGGATCAGGGCACGGACCTCACCAACACCAACACTCCCACCCCCATCCTCACAGGTTCCCCCCTGCCCACATGATGGTGAAGCAGGAGCCGACTGACTACACCTATGAGCCTGGTGAGTGATCAAAGCATGGAGGGCCCTAGAGCAGAATGACAGAGATACAGTATGAGTATGTTTTGAATGGCAGCCATCGCTTTGTATAAAGAGTCTATCTATACTGAATAGCTAATGGTTTTTGGATGGAAGCTAATCTTTAATGGGAGTCACTGAGCATCATTCCTCCCTAACAAATCACAACACACTGACACACTGAACACTTCAAAACATACCCAAACTAATCCTATGTCACTCAAAAGAACATGTAGGATGTATACAACCCAATTACCTACACATTGCAATGTTATGTACATATTGCTTTGTGGCTTTTGCTCTCTGTCCTACAAAAGATAATTTGAGCCAACCTGGTGTGTCTGGCTAACCTTAGAACAAAATGTCTAAAAGCAGACACTTCTATATCTACAACAGACTTTTCCCTACCCCCTCCCTACCTCCAAACTCCTCCTTTCAACTCCCTGACACTTTGCAAAAAAAGGTCTCGACTCCTGTCTGTAATTCAGTTTTATTCCCTCCTCTACACTCCTCCCCGCTCCCTCTCTCGTCTCACTGAAAGGAAGGCAGAGGAATTTCATTGAGAAAATGGAGGGCACTGGAAAGACTAGAGTCCCCAGTGGAGCACTCTGGGGTATTGGGTTGCAACAGCGCCTTCCTTTCTGCAGGCAGATGAACTCATAATGGAAAAATGAGCGTGGCCGCAGTAACACGAACCTCTCACTGGCTGGGATGTGGAGGGGGAAGGAGAGGGTGGGGGTAGCCAGGGCCCTTGGCAACAACAGACTGAGAACCAGCCCTACCACCACAGCACAGCCTCAAAGCCTGGCGGTTCCCTTTAAGCCGTGCTAGGATGCAAACACAAGGGCTGGAAACGCAATATGTTGTATAAGTGACATATGTATGTTGTGCATATAAGTGACAGTCAACTGGGAGCAGAGCTGTCTTTGTTGTGGAGTCTTATGGGCACAGTGGACAAACACAGGTACAAAGAGAGCCTCCCAGCGCTGAAACCAGCATACCTCTCTATACAATAACATGTAAGACCGACGATCTAAATTCTTTGGACTTTTTTATGTTTTTGATAGAAGCCGTAAATTGCTCAGAAAGTTAAACTTTGTGCTTGAATAATTTTGACAGCCTTAGTGGATAAACTGGACTCTGGTGGTAGGAGGAGGAGGAGGAGTTGAGGGGGCTGGTAGGCCTGCCCGAGAGTTATGCCACAAATAAGAGCTGGCCAGCTGTTTTGCCTGCTCAGAAATTCTATCACAAGGACCTCATAGGTCTACAGGCACTCAAATGTGACCAAATCAAATCAAAATGATTGATAAGTGCACCCCTAGGCTTGAGGCAGTTATGTGGTTCAGGCTTGTGAATAAAGTTGTCTTTTTCACATTCAAATTTCCGTCTAGTAAAATAATGTGTGCTATTGTATTGTGTGAAAGACACAAAATGGCTCCAAAAACTGGCTACACCAGCAGCACACAATTTACACTGGTGCTATCGCCCCAAATCTCCCCATCACTGGCTGGCAGTGATATTATTTACAGTGTGATAGAGTGCTGGCCCGGAATGGAGGGTCTGTTTTCCCCAGTGACATCTTATCACAGCCACAGCACTGCAACTGCATTCCCCAGGAGTGAGTCACCAGACTCACCACACTACTGAGATGCAGGAGACAAGAGCTTCACCCATTCAGCCACTCATACAAACAAACACACAGATGCATGTGCATGCACTCACTCACTCACACAGGCACACATACACTATACTGTATAGTCCCCTGTAGCTCAGTTGGTAGAGCATGGTGCTTGCAACGCCAGGGTTGTGGGTTCGTTTCCCACAGGGGGGGCCAGTATGAAAATGTATGCACTAACTGTAAGTCGCTCTGGATAAGAGCGTCTGCTAAATGATTAAAATCTAAAATCATATGAGATGAGACCAGTGTCACCAACCATTAGCAATAAGGAGAAACATCCGCCACCCACCTGATTAGAGAGGTTTTCAATTTATACAACTTTTGGAAATAGAAATTTGATTAAAAATGTGATTAGGGATTGATAGAAATATAAAGATCTCATCCCTTTGCAGCGTGGCTGGTTGTAGGGGTGTGTCCAGTTACTGACCTGTATTACTAAGGCCAGGTGGATGGACAGAGTGCTGACACTGCGGACTCACCATTCTCTACCACTGTACTACACTATACTGTTGCTCCTCACTAGGTGCTTACTCGTTGCCTAAAAATACATATGAGGACAGGTGATATTATGACAAATGAAGGTTTTGTCCTTGCAGGACTAGAGGCGATCAAACCAAAATATGCACATTAATACTCTCTCTCCCCGTGGATATTGGCCTGGTATATATAGACTGAGGAAGAAAACCCATCTGTACATTAAAAAAGCTTACACTGCATTGACCAATAGGTGTATGCTTGTGTTTCTGTCCTATAGATGTGCCTGGATGTCCTTCCATGTACCACCACAACGAGGGGTACCCCAACCCCCAGCACAACAATGAAGGTAAGCAAAAACGAGGTTATGTTAATTATTACTTGTCATAAGCATGTATAAACCCTTCATAGATACTTCATAGACACTTATGACAAATGTTATAATGCATTATGACTGCAGCATGTTTTTGTTTTTTTACATGCATGCCTTATTACCAAAAGTCTGTGCCAACGGTTTATGGCACTGTAGCTGGGATCGGCATACTACATGTACCGAATCTTCCTCTCCCATTTTTTATTTCAACGAGGCCTTGCTACTGGCTGTAGCATTGCGGTCATTGGCTAACCAGCCCAGTGTCCGTATTTCCATTGGCTAACCGGCGGTGTCGCTATGTTTCCATTGGCAGAGGCTCTGGCCTTTCCCTGCCTCAAGGATCTCTGGATAAACATTTCTACTGGAAAAAGCCAGTGTATTTTTCCTTGAGAAAAGAAAAACAATCCTCCTCTTCACTCCCTTTGTTTGTCACACCATTCTAGTTATTGTCCAGGATCATTTCTTAAATAAGTGAGAACTCAGGAACTACTCTTGAACAGCCAATCCCAAGACAGAATGTATTATTAAGGATCACCAGAGTATTAAACACTTTAAATAAAATATTAAAACAAAAGTAAGAGGGAAGATGGAGTCCTTTTGAGATATTTACATTGAGGAATCCTCCCCTTCTCACTAAGTACTCTACTCATTCTTGTTCAAGTGGATGAGTAAAGTACATCCAATAAAGAGTGTACTCTTCTCAACCACTTCAACATGTGTCATGGGTGAATTCACCATTTTCATATTCATTCATTTTGTCATAATATGATTCAAGATTTGACATACATGTTAAAGCCACACAAGACAACTTGAAGCACTAATAATAATACCTGTCTTGTTTTACAGGCTATCTCTTTGAAAACGACTCTTGTGTCGTTCCAGAGAAATTCGAAGGTGAGTCTTACAACTCCTATCTACTGTCCAGAAGTCAGCTCAAGACACAGAGCCTAAACCTCGCACACTCCAATCCACTTCAATAGGTGTCACTGAGATCAGATAATGGTTAGGGGTGTTGGTACTGAGGGTGTCCACTGTCCGTTCTCCATAGGAAAGAAACAGAATCCATTCAATCACATCACATGGCTCTCCGTTTGGTATCAGCACTCTATAAGTGCCAATAGTATCAGATATAGTGTCGCTGACTGAAAAATAAGCTTTAGAGGTTTTGTTGCGTGACAGGCTCTTGATTGGAGCTGAGTTAGCGGGTTTCGTTTCCCCGTGCGTGAGGTAGGGACCAGGCTCCTGTGTCATGGAGAGCAAGGTGACAGTCAGTTTCCCATTGTGCACTGGGGTGATTGATGTGAGGGGAGAGCCTGAGGGCTACTGCACAGGTTGAACCAGCGAAACACACCGGGTTAGAGCACCATTTACTTACAGTGACAAGCACCATGTTCCACACATATGGTGCTTTTCCATTGAGACTTAACCCCACACTAGCGGCCCGCCAGTGTTTTATAGTACTGTTTTATAGTACTCATCCGCACCATTCCCTGCCTCTCAAGATAATCAACTTATCAACTGTCCCTCACATGGTTGCAGTTACTACAGTATCTTAAGCATGTCAAGACAGCCATTGATTGGACTCAATCAAAATGACAGTCTTATCCATTTCCTATTAGTCATGGTAAACAAACTTGGCCACATTACCATGCTTGTTGGTAGCTGTCTTATGTCAATGGTAGCTGCCTACTTCCTTAAACCAGTCTGAGCCTACAGCCTAGTCCAAGCTCCAGTGTCCCTGTTCCTCTCCAGGTGAGGTGAAGCAGGAGGGGGGTAGCGTGTTCCGTGACGGGGCCCCTTACCAGCGCCGGGGATCCCTGCAGCTCTGGCAGTTCCTGGTGGCCCTGCTGGATGACCCGGGCAACGCACACTTCATCGCCTGGACCGGCCGCGGCATGGAGTTCAAACTCATCGAGCCTGAGGAGGTAAGGCCCAACCTACAGGTCTAGATCTACAGTAACTAGAACTACAGTAATGACATCTCTAGTGGAACTATATCTACCGTAACAAAATGTCTCATGTCCTCTTTGTAAAGAATTGTTAGAACTAGGCTTAACCGTTACAAGAAGGGTAAGTTTGCTTGTTTGGGAGGTCAGAGACAGACATAAGAGGTATTTTAATTCTGATTGTGCCTTGTCTAGAATAGTAACTGTAATGGCATTTCCCAATTTGGGAACTTTGCTCTTTGTTAAGGAATGTTATAAGTAGGCTTAGCCATTAGAAGTAGGCTAAGTTCACTCGCTATATGCTGCAGGGTCAGAGTCAGATGTAAGAGGTCTTTAAAGGGGCAATCTGCAGTTGCTACATTCCTTTCTGGATTTATAAATTAATGATATGGACCCATTGAGTCTTGAAGAATTTAGCTTATAAATGCCTTATGAACTTAGTTCAACTGTCGTACCACATCAGAACTCAACATAGAAGCTTGGTTTACTCCAATGTTTGTAAACAAAAGTAAATGTAAAAAAATTAAAACACTACCCACATGAAAAAATACTATAGTATTCACGGTTTTTGCAGACTTTACTGTAGTATTTAGTTTACTAGAATATATACTGAACAAAAATATAAACGCAACATGCAACAATTTCTAACATTTTGCTGAGTTACAGTTCAAGGAAATCAGTCAATTGAAATACAGTGGGGAGAACAAGTATTTGATACACTGCCGATTTTGCAGGTTTTCCTACTTACAAAGCATGTAGAGGTCTGTAATTTTTATCATAGGTACACTTCAACTGTGAGAGGGAATCGAAAACAAAAATCCAGAAAATCACATTGTATGATTTTTAAGTAATTAATTTGCATTTTATTGTATGACATAAGTATTTGATCACCTACCAACCAGTAAGAATTCCGGCTCTCACAGACCTGTTAGTTTTTCTTTAAGAAGCTCTCCTGTTCTCCACTCATTACCTGTATTAACTGCACCTGTTTGAACTCGTTACCTGTATAAAAGACACCTGTCCACACACTCAATCAAACAGACTCCAACCTCTCCACAATGGCCAAGACCAGAGAGCTGTGTAAGGACATCAGGGATACAATTGTAGACCTGCACAAGGCTGGGATGGGCTACAGGACAATAGGCAAGCAGCTTGGTGAGAAGGCAACAACTGTTGGCGCAATTATTAGAAAATGGAAGAAGTTCAAGATGACGGTCAATCACCCTCGGTCTGGGGCTCCATGCAAGATCTCACCTCGTGGGGCATCAATGATCATGAGGAAGGTGAGGGATCAGCCCAGAACTACACGGCAGGACCTGGTCAATGACCTGAAGAGAGCTGGGACCACAGTCTCAAAGAAAACCATTAGTAACACACTACGCCGTCATGGATTAAAATCCTGCAGCGCACGCAAGGTCCCCCTGCTCAAGCCAGCGCATGTCCAGGCCCGTCTGAAGTTTGCCAATGACCATCTGGATGATCCAGAGGAGGAATGGGAGAAGGTCATGTAGTCTGATGAGACAAAAATATAGCTTTTTGGTCTAAACTCCACTCGCAGTGTTTGGAGGAAGAAGAAGGATGAGTACAACCCCAAGAACACCATCCCAACCGTGAAGCATGGAGGTGGAAACATCATTCTTTGGGGATGCTTTTCTGCAAAGGGGACAGGACGACTGCACCGTATTGAGGGGAGGATGGATGGGGCCATGTATCGCGAGATCTTGGCCAACAACCTCCTTCCCTCAGTAAGAGCATTGAAGATGGGTCGTGGCTGGGTCTTCCAGCATGACAACGACCCGAAACACACAGCCAGGGCAACTAAGGAGTGGCTCCGTAAGAAGCATCTCAAGGTCCTGGAGTGGCCTAGCCAGTCTCCAGACCTGAACCCAATAGAAAATCTTTGGAGGGAGCTGAAAGTCCGTATAGCCCAGCGACAACCCCGAAACCTGAAGGATCTGGAGAAGGTCTGTATGGAGGAGTGGGCCAAAATCCCTGCTGCAGTGTGTGCATACCTGGTCAAGACCTACAGGAAACGTATGATCTCTGTAATTGCAAACAATGGTTTCTGTACCAAATATTAAGTTCTGCTTTTCTGATGTATCAAATACCTATGTCATGCAATAACATGCAAATTAATTACTTAAAAATCATACAATGTGATTTTCTGGATTTTTGTTTTAGATTCTGTCTCTCACAGTTGAAGTGTACCTATGATAAAAATTACAGACCTCTACATGCTTTGTAAGTAGGAAAACCTGCAGAATTGGTAGTGTATCAAATACTTGTTCTCCCCACTGTAAATACATTAGGCCCTAATCTATGGATTTCACATGACTGGGCAGGGGTGCAGCCATGGGTGGGCCTGGGAGGACATAGGCCCACTCACTTGGGAGCCAGGCCCAGCCAATCAGAATGAGTTATTCCCCACAAAAGGGCTTTATTACAGACAGAAATACTCCTCAGTTTCATCAGCTGTCCGGGTGGCTGGTCTCAGATGATCCCGCAGGTGAAGAAGCTGGATGTGGCGGTCCTGGGCTGGCGTGATTACGCGTGGTCTGCGGTTGTGAGGCTGGTTGGACGTACAGCCAAATTCTCTAAAACGACATTGAAGGCGGCTTATGGTAGAGAAATGAACATTAAATTATTTGGCAACAGCTCTGGTGGACATTCCTCCAGTCAGCATCTTGATATGCCACAGCTGTCAGGTGGATGGATTATCTTGGCAAAGGAGAAATGCTTGCTAACAGCGATGTAAACAAATTTGTGCACAAAATATGAGAGAAATAAGCTTTCTGTGCATATGGACCATTTCTGGGATCTTTTATTTCAGCTCATGAAACCAACACTTTACATGTTGCATTTATATTTTTCTTCAGTGTAAATACTGTAGTAAGAAAAAAACTATAGTACAGTGCCTTCAGAAAGTATTCATACCACTTGACTTATTCCACATTGTTTTGTTACAGCCCAAATTCAAAATGGACCAAAACAATTCTCACCCATCTACACACAATACAGCATAATGACAAAGTTAAAATATGTTTTTAGAAATGTTAGCAAATGTATTGAAAATTAAATACAGAAATAACTCATTTACATAAGTATTCACACCCGAGTCAATACTTTGTAGAAGCACCTTTGGCGGCGATTACAGCTTTGAGTCGTCTTTGTATGCCTGTATCAGCTTTGCACATCTGGTTTTGGGGATTTTCTCCCATTCTTCCTTGCAGATTTTCTCAAGCTCTGTTAAGTTAGATGGGGAGTGGCGGTGAACAGCAATCTTCAAGTCTTTCCACAGATTTTCAATGCGATTCTGTTGGAACATAAATCTTCGCCCCAGTCTAAGGTCGTTTGCCCTCTAAAGCAGGTTCTCATCAGGGGTTTGCCTGTATTTGGCTCCATTCATTGTTCCCTCTATCCTTACCAGTCTCCCAGTCCCTGCAGTTGAAAAGCATCCCCTTCCTTTCACGTGCATTTTTGCAAACTCCAGGTGTGCTGTCATGTGCCTTTTTCTCAGGAGTGGCTTCCATCTGGCCACTCTCCCAAAAAGCCCAGACTGGAGAAGTGCTTTGTACGAAGGACCAAGGATATACAGTATGCCTCATCACAATTTTATCTCTGAGATCTACGGACACTTCCTTGGACTTCATGGTATAGTTTCTGCTCTGACATGCAATGTCAACTGTGGGACCTTATCTAGACAGGTGTCTTCCTTTCTAAATCATGTCCAAACAATTGAATTGGCCACAGGTGGACTCTAATCAAGTTGTAGCGACATCTCAAGGATGATCAAAGAAATGTGGAGTGTCATAGCAAATGGGTGTGAATATTTATGTAAATTGATATTTCTGTATTTCAATAAATTAGCAAAAATGTCTAAAAACATGTTTTCGCTGTCATTATGGGGTAATGTTTGTAGACGGGTGTCACATTGTTTGGGGAATTCAGGCTGTAACACCTCAAAATGTGGAATAAGTCTAGGGGTATGAATACTTTCTGAAGGCACTGTATATACTATAGTGTATTATAGTATACTGTAGTATGGACTGTAGTATACTGTAGTGTTTTTGCTGACATTACTGTAGTATTTACTATAGTGTTTTTGTTTTATTATCTTTGACATAGCGAAGAAAACCTACTGGACAAAATACTTTTGTCTGGGTAGGACTGAGGTCTAAACGGACAGTTCAGAGCTTTTTATAACCTGTAGGGAACACAGTATATGGTCTATAATTGGCATGTAGGTTTCTCACTTATGGGTGGCACAAATTGGGATATGGGGAAGGGGAATGGGCAGGGTATATGCAAATGAAATACTGTAGTGTTTTTGAAGTATTTACTATAGTATTCTACAGTATATTACAACATTATCTAGTAAGTACTACACATAATATAGGTATGCTAGTGTTTAGTATAGTATTCTATAGTATATTACAGTTTACTACATAATTTTATAGTAAGTACTGTATTATTCTATAGTAAACTGTAGTATTTTTCCATGTAGGTCTATAGCCTCAAAACATGGTTAACACTATCATTTTGATATCATGGATGGTAAGTCCATAGCTCTGTGTATGAATTTGAGAGTGGTTGGATTTCTCCATCCCCATCCCTCAGCCTTTTACCGAAACAGAGGCGAGGAGGAACTTTGTTATTGTTTCAACTGCTGATTGCCCCTTTAATGCTGATTGTGCTTTCTCTAGAATAAGGTTTCAATGTTTGAGATTGCTCCCCCCTCCACCCTTCTAAACCATCCCTCTGGGGCCATGCACTGATCTAAACTGCCAGTCGCCCATTAACCTCCATGCATTATTTACCACACGTAATAACAGTAGATACACACACAAAATGGAGGATGAGCTCCATCACCTAATATTCACTCCACGTCTCCTATAAGTCAATGGACTGGTTGAGAGATTATTTTGAAGTTGAGGGCTGTTGACTTAGAAGTTTATTCAAACAGGTAACTGAATTTACAAGACATTTAAAAGACATTCAGATACAATGATACTGCCATTATCTGGCTACTGTACATAAATAATTAATACTGCAAGAGTTTTACAAGAGCAGCTAAGGTTGAGTGTGCACTCAGGATCAAAGAGAGTAGTCTGCTCTGGGACATCAGCATTCCCTAAACCCCCAAGGCAGGAGTCTACTACACCTTCTCTATGTGTCCTCTACACTCAAGTCTTCCTATAGTGACCAGGCTGTTTGTCAACAACACACATCTCAGATGGCACGGTTCCATTCTGTTCTCGTTTGGAGATGTGAGACATTTCGTAGGTATTGGAATTAGCAGGCTGTCAGTGGGGAGTTGAGGTTGAGACACTATTTCACGATGCTGCCCCTATGACAACCAGGCACCAGATTGTTATTTCACTGCGCACATTGTGGGACTCTGGTTGCATTAAAGTGGTGATGGGTTATATAAAAAGGAACCCATCACCATGTAGCTCAGTTGGTAGAGCATGGCGGTTGCAATGCCAGGGTTGTGGGTTCAATTCCCACGGAGGACTAGTATGAAAATGTATGCACTCACTACTGTAAGTCGCTCTGGATAAGAGCGTCTGCTAAATGACTAAAAATGTGAAAATGTAAATGAATCCACATGTGGGGACTCAGCCTGCTTTTGACATGATGAGCCAGTTAGGTCAGCGAGACAGAGCCTTAAAACTGGTCACTGAGGACTCCCTAGCGGTGGCATTGGAGAGTTGCAGGCAGAAGGAAGAAAAGTTGTGGTTCCCTCCAGGGCAAATTATTTGGAATTCATTCATATTGGCTCCAGCAGTTTTTCCCCTAGGATTTGTTTCTGCAGTGGTGGCAAGGGTAGCGGCCGGGGGAGGCTAACATTACTACTAGCATTAGCGCAATTACATGCCAGCTGTTCCATTGCGCAATGACATGCTAGCTGTTCCCATAGACCTCCAGTCATTGAGCCAACGACTATCCATTTAAAAGCGCGTCTCTGCAAAAATACATATATATACAAAAAAATCTCCAGAGAGAAAGCCCTCACTCCATCTAACCTCAATCTATAAAATAATATAATAGGAGTGTCCTTTGGCAGATGCTAAAAACTTTGTCTCCTTTTAATGTGTGTTCATTCACCCGTGAAGAGCAGAGGGTCTATCCACTGGAGCTGAACAGTCCCAGATGCGTAACCACCTCTTGCTCTTCTCCCTCTTTTCCCTTCCTTCTCTCTCTCTCTCCTCTCGTTCCATCTCTCCTCAGGTGGCCAGGCTCTGGGGCATGCAGAAGAACCGTCCAGCCATGAACTACGACAAGCTCAGTCGCTCTCTGCGCTATTACTACGAGAAGGGAATTATGCAGAAGGTTAATAAACCTAGCTCTACAATTTGCTTTATTCAGCAGTTCAAATGTGTCTCAGAGTGGTGGGACTGTCTATCATTTGGTTGGCTCTATCATCCATTTCATTTAGAAGCAATGTTTTATATTAAATGACTGATGTATATATCTGATTTATTTGATTAGATTTGTTCCACACTTGCATTAGTTTAACGACACCGACTAACTAACATATCTAACAGAGAAATCCCTTTCCTCCGTGTTTGCAGGTGGCAGGGGAGCGCTACGTTTACAAGTTTGTGTGCGAGCCCGAGGCTCTCATCTCCTTGGCCTTCCCCGACAACCAGCGGCCCAGCCTGAAGGCCGAATTTGAGCGCTACGTCAACGAGGAGGACACTGTGCCCCTGTCCCACATGGATGAGGGGGCCTCCTACCCCCCTGAACAAGCCCCACCAAACATGGGCGCCCAGCCCTACTCCAAAGGCTACATGTACTAATGCCACCACCCCACCCCCCATCCTCCAGATCCTCTCTGTCAGGGGTTGGCAACAGGCGGCACGTGGGCCAAAACCGGCTGGCAAGTGATTTTTTTTGGGCCCCCCAAAGTTTTTAGGGTTTTAGTTTTTGGTCAAAAAATACCAAAATCGCCAGGAATTCAGCCACCAACTTTTTTTTTTTTAAGGAAATCTGTTCCAAGTATTCCTACAAATAAAAAAGAGGTGATAATGTCTCAATGTAATCAAGGTATGAAATGATTGTTTTTTTCAAATACAATCTCTTTTTGGGCTTAGTTGTGGTCAATTTGCAGTGTACAAATTATTATTTTCCTGCCCCCCCGACCATCTGCTCCGACAAAAATCGGCCCGCGGCCAAATCTAGTTGCCTACCCCGGCCCCTGCACCTATTGCACATGACCACCCCATCCACTTGTATATACAAAGGCTATGGTGTTTCTTTGTTTTTGTTTAAATTAATCTCATTAGGGATTTTTGAGTTTTTAAAAGCTGCATTCCTCACTTCTGAGGCCTATTTAATCCATACACATGACTGTGGTTAAAGAGATTGCTTAATAAAGATACGCTATTACTACTACTCTATGTGCCAAGACCTTGTATTCTTTCTCTGATAACATTGTGACAGATTGGGAATGGCTACACAGAGGGGGAATGGGTGTTATTTCAAGGTATGGAGTAATTAACAGCATAAATGAACATGAAAATCAGTTAATCAAACTTCAGTCTATGGGAGAATCTCAATTGCATACTACTCACGTCCTCTCGCCTCTGGCTTTCTCATCCAATGGGTTTTCAGGAGGCAAGGAGAGAGGACGCGAGGAGTATGCAATTGAGATTCTCCCAAAGTCATTGACAAAAGAGCACATGCATTTCCTACCTCACATGCTGCCATTATCAGTGGTCACACCTTATGTCAACTAGGAAACATTATTACTACGAAGGTTCTCATAGGTCAGACTGTTCCACTCCAAATACAGTGCATTCGGAAAGTATTCAGACCCCTTCCCATTTTCCACATTTTGTTACGTTATAGCATTATTCTAAAATGAATTAAATAAATAAAAATCCTCATTAATCTATACACAATACAAGCGAAAATTGTTTTTTTGTGTGAATGAAAAATAGAAAACAGACATACCTTATTTACATAAGTATTCAGACCCTTTGCTATGAGACTCGAAATTAAGCTCAGGTGCATCCTGTTTCCATTGATCATCCTTAAGATGTTTCTACAACCTGATTGGAGTCCACCTGTGGTCAATTCAATTGATTGGACATGCTCTACAACATTCGCAGAGTACAACCCTACCTTACACAGAAAGCTGCACAGGTCCTAATCCAGGCACTTGTCATCTCCCGTCTGGATTACTGCAACTCGCTGTTGGCTGGGCTCCCTGCCTGTGCCATTAAACCCCTACAACTTATCCAGAACGCTGCAGCCCGTCTGGTGTTCAACCTTCCCAAGTTCTCTCATGTCACCCCGCTCCTCTGCACACTCTGGCTCGCATCTACTACAAGACCATGGTGCTTGCCTACGGAGCTGTGAGGGGAACGGCACCTCCTTACCTTCAGGTTCTGATCCTACACCCAAACGAGGGCACTACGTTCATCCACCTCTGGCCTGCTAGCTCCCCTACCTCTACGGAAGCACAGTTCCCGCTCAGCCCAGTCATTGCTATTCGCTGCTCTGGCACCCCAATGGTGGAACAAGCTCCCCCACGACAGCGGAGTCACTGACCACCTTCCGGAGACACTTGAAACCCTACCTCTTTAAGGAATACCAGGAATAGTATAAAGTAATCCTTCTTCCCCCACCCCCCATAAAATAAAATAAAAAGGTGGTTGTCCCACTGGCTATCATAAGTTGAATGCACGAATTTGTAAGTCGCTCTGGATGAGAGCGTCTGCTAAATGATGTAAATGTAAAATGTGTAAAGGCACACACCTGTCTATATAAAGTCCCACAGTTGACAGTGCATGTCAGAGCAAAAACCAAGCCATGAGGATCAAGGAATTGTCCGTAGAGCGCTGAGACAGGATTGTGTCGCGGCACAGATCTGGGGAAGGGTACCCAAAGATTTCTGCAGCATTGACGGTCCCCAAGAACACAGTGGCCTCCATCATTCTTAAATGGAAGAAGTTTAGAACCACCAAGACTCTTCCTAGAGCTGGCTGCCCGGCCAAACTGAGCAATCGGGGGAGAAGGGCCTTGGTCAGGGAGGTGACCAAGAACCCGATGGTCACTCTGACAGAGTTCCAGAGTTCCTCTGTGGAGATGGGAGAACCTTCCAGAAGGACAACCATCTCTGCAGCACTCCACCAATCAGGCCTTTATGGTAGATTGGCCAGACGGAAGCCACTCCTCAGTAAAAGGCACATGACAGCACGTTGGAGTTTGCCAAAAGGCACCTAAAGGACTCCCAGACCATGAGAAACAAGATTCTCTGGTCTGATGAAACCAAGATTGAACTCTTTGGCGTGAATGCCAAGCGTCACATCTGGAGGAAACCTGGCACCATCCCTACGGTGAAGCATGGTGGAGGCAGCATCATGCTGTGGGGTTGTTTTTCAGCGGCAGGGTCTGTGAGACTAGTCAGGATTGAGGGAAAGATGAACGGAGCAAAGTACAGAGAGATCCTTGATCAAAATCTGCTCCAGAGCGCTCAGGACCTCAGACTGGGACGAAGACAGGACAACGACCCTAAGCACACAGCCAAGACAACGCAGGAGTGGCTTCGGGACAAGTTTCTGAATGTCTTAAGTGGCCCAGCCCGGACTTGAACCCGATCGAACATCTCTGGAGAGACCTGAAAACAGCTGTGCAGCGATGCTCACCATCCAACCTGACAGAGCTTGAGAGGATCTGCAGAGAAGAATGGGAAAACTCCCCAAATACAGGTGTGCCAAGCTTGTAGCGTCATACCCAAGAAGACTCGAGGTTGTAATCTCTGCTAAGGTGCTTCAACAAAGTGCTGAGTAAAGGGTCTTATGTAAATGTGATATATATATATATATATATATATCTTTTTTTTTAAAAAATATTTCTGAACATCTGTTTTTGCTTTGTCATTATGGGGTATAATTACATACAATAACTGCCTACCATTCAGCTGTTTTCTAACCTCATTGTCTGAACCGTTAACGTTAGGTAGCAAGTGGCTATTGTGCCTGGATAGCTGGATAGCTACTTGTAAACAATAGCTGGAACGACCGAGCGAATAGACGCGAACTGGCTGAGTCAATTCAGTGGCTAGCTTTGCACTTGGCTAGCTAACAGTAGCTGCTAGGGGTAAGTCATAACCTACACTTTTTTTTTTTTTTTTTTTACATATTGATAGCCCGAGTCGCTCAAGGAATTCGGGACATGGGTGACTAGTTAACGTTAGTTTGGCTCTCTCTGTGTGTTCGTGCCGTGAAAGGAGGGGTTCTTCTTTGTCTGAAAGCAATGGCTAGCTAGTTTGCTAACTATTCTAGCTAACTAACTGGCTGAATAAGTTGACGACGGACTCGCTCAAGCTGTCGGGACTAACCCACAACGTTAGAAACGGACACGAACGATCTGCTTGTGTGTTGATACACTGGTGGTTGTTGTGGCTGAGTATTGGCGCTAAACCCTGCTGCTGGAGAACGGCATGCTAGCTGGCTGTGGCGTCTTATGACGAGGTGCCCGGACGTTTTTCACGGAATAATACTGCACCTAGTTAGCTAGCTGAATAAACTAGGTTAGTCTATTCCTAGAAAACATTGAACCGCTGTAGTTTACAACAATTATAGTTTCTGAGGTGGAAGTTGGGAGAGTTATATTTGGGAGTTGTGGTGAGGGAGGCCCCGCTCTCTCCTTTCCCAGATGTTTAGTTCATTTTATTCCGATCTCCTCTGCATTATTGTAGCCATCTGCTGTAGCCTGTCAACTATGCCTCTGCCTATCCCTGTTCTCTCCTCTCCGCACAGGCTACACAAACGCCTCACACCGCGTGGCTGCTGCCTCTCTAACCTGGTGGTCCCTGCACGCACGACCCACGTGGAGTTCCAGGTCTCAGGCAGCCTCTGGAACTGCCGTTCTGCTGCCAACAAGGCAGACTTCATCCCAGCCTATGCTACCTTCCAGTCCCTCGACTTCTTGGCGCTGACGGAAACATGGATTACCACTGAAAACACTGCTACTCCTGCTGCTCTCTCCTCGTCTGACCATGTGTTCTCGCATACCCAGAGAGCATCTGGTCAGCGTGGTGGTGGCACAGGAATCCTCATCTCTCCCAAGTGGACATTCTCAATTTTTCCCCTGACCCATCTGTCTATCTCCTCATTTGAATTCCATGCTGTCACAGTCACTAGCCCATTTAAGCTTAATATCCTTGTCATCTATCGCCCTCCAGGTTCCCTTGGAGAGTTCATCAATGAGCTTGACGCCTTGATAAGCTCCTTTCCTGAGGATGGCTCACCCCTCACAGTTCTGGGGGATTTCAACCTCCCTACATCTACATTTGACTCATTTCTCTCTGCCTCCTTCTTTCCACTCCTCTCCTCTTTTGACCTCACCCTCTCACCGTCCCCCCCTACTCACAAGGCAGGCAATACGCTTGACCTCATCTTTACTAGATGCTGTTCTTCTACTAATCTCACTGCAACTCCCCTCCAAGTCTCCGACCACTACTTTGTATCCTTTTCTCTCTCCCTCTCCTCCAACACTACTCACTCTGCCCCTACACAGATGGTAATGCGCCGTCGCAACCTTCGCTCTCTCTCTCCCGCTACTCTCTCCTCTTCCATCCTATCATCTCTTCCCTCTGCTCAATCCTTCTCCCTCCAATCTCCTGATTCTGCCTCCTCAACCCTCCTCTCCTCCCTTTCTGCATCCTTTGACTCTCTATGTCCCCTATCCTCCCGGCCGGCTCGGTCCTCCCCTCCAGCCCCGTGGCTTGATGACTCATTGCGAGCTCACAGAACAGAGCTCCGGGCAGCTGAGCGGAAATGGAAGAAAACTAGACTCCCTGCAGACCTGGCATCTTTTCACTCTCTCCTCTCTACATTTTCTTCATCTGTTTCTGCTGCTTTCTACCACTCTAAATTCCAAGCATCCGCCTCTAACCCTAGGAAGCTCTTTGCCACATTCTCCTCCCTGCTGAATCCCCCCCCCCCCCTCCTCCCTCTCTGTGGATGACTTCGTCAACCATTTTGAAAAGAAGGTTGACGACATCCGATCCTCGTTTGTTAAGTCAAATGACACTGCTGGTCCTGCTCACACTGCCCTACCATATGCTTTGACTTCTTTCTCCCCTCTCTCCAGATAAAATCTTGCGACTTGTGACGGCAGGCCGCCCAACAACCTGCCTGCTTGACCCTATCCCCTCCTCTCTTCTCCAGACCATCTCCGGTGACCTTCTCCCTTACCTCACCTTGCTGATCAACTCATCCTTGACCGCTGGCTATGTCCCTTCCGTCTTCAAGAGAGCGAGAGTTGCACCCCTTCTCAAAAAACCAACACTCGATCCCTCCGATGTCAACAACTACAGACCAGTATCCCTTCTTTCTTTTCTCTCCAAAACTATTGAGCGTGCCGTCTTTAGCCAACTCTCTTGCTATCTCTCTCAGAATGACCTTCTTGATCCAAACCAGTCAGGTTTCAAGACTGGTCATTCAACTGAGACTGCTCTTCTCTGTGTCACAGAGGCTCTCCGCACTGCTAAAGCTAACTCTCTCTCCTCTGCTCTTGTCCTTCTAGACCTGTCTGCTGCCTTTGATACTGTGAACCATCAGATCCTCCTCTCCACCCTCTCCGAGCTGGGCATCTCCGGCGCGGCTCACTCTTGGATTGCGTCCTACCTGACCGGTCGCTCCTACCAAGTGGCGTGGCGAGAAGCTGTCTCCGCACCACGTGCTCTCACCACTGGTGTCCCCCAGGGCTCAGTTCTAGGCCCTCTCCTATTCTCGCTATACACCAAGTCACTTGGCTCTGTCATATCCTCACATGGCCTCTCCTATCATTGCTACGCTGACAACACACAATTAATCTTCTCCTTTCCCCCTTCTGATAACCAGGTGGCGAATCGCATCTCTGCATGTCTGGCAGACATATCAGTATGGATGACGGATCACCACCTCAAGCTGAACCTCGGCAAGACGGAGCTGCTCTTCCTCCCGGGGAAGGACTGCCCGTTCCATGATCTCGCCATCACGGTTGACAACTCCGTTGTGTCCTCCTCCCAGAGTGCGAAGAGCCTTGGCGTGACCCTGGACAACACCCTGTCGTTCTCCGCTAACATCAAGGCGGTGACCCGATCCTGTAGGTTCATGCTCTACAACATTCTGAGAGTACGACCCTGCCTTACACAGGAAGCGGCACAGGTCCTAATCCAGGCACTTGTCATCTCCCGTCTGGATTACTGCAACTCGCTGTTGGCTGGGCTCCCTGCCTGTGCCATTAAACCCCTACAACTCATCCAGAATGACGCAGCCCGTCTGGTGTTCAACCTTCCCAAGTTCTCTCACGTCACCCCGCTCCTCCGCACACTCCACTGGCTTCCAGTTGAAGCTCGCATCTGCTACAAGACCATGGTGCTTGCCTACGGAGCTGTGAGGGGAACGGCACCTCCGTACCTTCAGGCTCTGATCAGTCCCTACACCCAAACGAGGGCACTGCGTTCATCCACCTCTGGCCTGCTGGCTCCCCTACCTCTGCGGAAGCATAGTTCCCGCTCAGCCCAGTCAAAACTGTTCGCTGCTCTGGCACCCCAATGGTGGAACAAGCTCCCTCACGACGCCAGGACAGCGGAGTCACTCACCACCTTCCGGAGACATTTGAAACCCCACCTCTTTAAGGAATACCTGGGATATGATAAAGTAATCCTTCTACCCCCCCCCCCCCCCTTTACTCCAACCCACCCCCCCAAAAAAAAAAAAAAAAAAACATTGTAAAGTGGTTATCCCACTGGCTATAAGGTGAATGCACCTATTTGTAAGTCGCTCTGGATAAGAGCGTCTGCTAAATGACGTAAATGTAAATGTAATGTATTGTGTAGATTGATGAGGGGGGAAAACTATTTAAATCCATTTTAGAATAAGGCTGTAACGTAACGAAATGTGGAAAAAGTCAAGGGGTCTGAATACTTTCCGAAGGCACTGTATCTGCACACACAGCTGCAATGGGACACCTGAACATTCATAAATGGAATGATCAGTTGACTTTTGATGGTAGTTCTGCAAGGGCCAATTCTGTAACTTGTCTGTACTATACTTTCCATTCCTATCATTGGCAGACCATGACAGTTTAATTATAACATAACAGCAACAAGACAAAAACAGCAGACATGAGACCATCCAATATTTAATATGGAAGAATATGGTAATTTAGAAATCACTCATTTCAGTTCGCTTACATTTCCGCCATCTTAATGAAACCACAGATCTGGTAATTGCTGACTACAATCAAAGTCTGATCCATTTCCCTAGATATAAACTATATTACATGAGATCTCTAGACTAAACGGACTCTGAGCATCGTGTCCTCAAAAACAGACAGACTTCCACTGACTGATTAGATTACTGCCCACTTACAGTGCCCAGTCTCCTTCCTATTCACTTAATAGTCATTTTCTTTGAGGGACTCCGTGATGTTCGGTTTTGAGGTAATTTATACACTGGGCAAAAACGAACTTTTGGGTCATATACGGGCCAAAAGTCTGAGGGAGGTAAGTTAACTGACATTGAACCATGAAGCCAAATGACTCTGTAGGAACACAGAAAGGAACAATGGCCTGGTATTTCTCAACCAGTTGTCAATGACAGTCTCCCTCTCTCTCTTGCTGTGGTGTGAGCCTGTGTGTAAGGGCAAAGGGATACACCTCTACTTCCTGCGGAAGGCGCGGGAGATTCGCCAAGCGTTGGGCTCTTCGTAACGGTTGTAGAGGGGCTCGAGGCGCTGCATCTTTTTCTGTTTGCTGAGACGCGTGGGATCGGCTACTTTAAAGAAGGCCGGCGAGAACTCTACCAGCCAGCGTGGGTCAATGGTGGTCACCTCCCGCATGTACTCCTTAGTAGTCAGCACCAACTCATGGTACACCAACCTGGCGATATGGGGATGAAAGGAGTGGGGGAAATTAGTGTACAGAAGAGCACGTTTTTAATCTTTCTATAGCTCTATTGCCTGATCATATATATTTAAAAAGTATCATGGTCTATATACTCATACAGTACTCTTTACTTTCCAAAAATGTATGGTCTATACAATGACTCTACTACATACAGGCAAGGATGTCAAAAACTTTTACAAGTAACAATTGATGATAGTCAACGTAAACTTGTGACTATGCCTATAGCCCCCCACGGTTATAGACTCACCACTCAGGCTGGCGGTTGAACAGGGAACTGGAGGGGTGTATGTACACCACCTGCTGGTCAATGAGGGTACGGTAGCCCTCCTGGGGATCCTTTTTGGCTGCGTTCCGGAAGAAACCACTGCAGATGGCCTTCTGTATGCGCACTGTGGCCTTTCCACAAGACACCATGTCCAGTTTATGCCTGAAAGAACAGGTCAAAGTAAGACTCCAATAATTCACCCTATGTCTGACATATTGATACAGTAAGGACTATAGATTTTCTATTAAGTATACTGAACAAAACTATAAATGCAACAAGTGTTGGTCCAATGTCTCATGAGCTGAAATAAAAGATCCCAGAAATGTTCCATACGCACAAAAAGCTTATTTCTCTAAAATGTTGTGCCCTAGAGATTGCGTCTTTGAGTCACAGGATTAATATGACTTACAAGTAAAGCTACCATTTGAGAACTGCCGGATATAGAATTAATTACATATGCTTATGATGAGTGTCCTACCTGTCCATGATACCCAGCATCTGTTTGCGGATATCCATGGCTCTGCGCAAGGAACGGGCCTGGATGAAGTTCTCAAAGCACCAGGGGTTGGAGAACTTGTTGTTCTTCCAGGAGTTATAGACAGCCAGCAGAGTAAGGTGGTCTCCCTCAGCCTGGTGGAACTTGGCCTTCTTCTGGTCAGCCATCTGCTGCTTGTCCTGAGAGACAGAGAATAAAAGGACTATAAGGACTGGCCACCAACTGATCAACATGAAATCACATTAGGCTACAACTGTCTCATTATGGTCTGAGGTTTCAACATATGACAAGTTAGGGAAGTCAGTCAACCATAATTCACCACAATCAACAAATGTGATAGCTGTGATAGCAGTTGATTCTAGTTGTAAACCCATGAACCACCCTGCCCAAGGGTATTTAAATCCTACAGAGGGTGCACGCACACAATGGCTCGAGCTTTCACATTTGCGCGGCAAAGGTTTACAGTAGAGTGAAAGCCATTACAATTTTAGTAAGCTAACTAAACCCAATACCTATATCTCCAAGTTGTCATAATATATTTTGTTAGCCAACGAGACAACCAAGAACAGTTTTGTCAGACATATTTCTGTATTTTTTGTGTATTTATTTCATGTGTCACTGTTTGTTTATTTATTTAATATATACAGTACCAGTCAAAAGTTTGGACACACCTACCCATTCCAGGGTTTTTCTTTATTTTTACTATTTTCTACATTTTAGAATAATAGTGAAGACATCAAAACTATGAAATAACACATATGGAATCATGTAGTAACCAAAAAAAGTGTTAAACAAATTCTTCAAAGTAGCCACCCTTTGCCTTGATGACAGCTTTCCACACTCTTGGCATTCTCTCAACCAGCTTCACCTGGAATGCTTTTCCAACAGTCTTGAAGGACCATCTCAATTGGGTTGAGGTCGGGTGATTGTGGAGGCCAGATTTTAGATTATTTGCCTTGATGACAGCTTTGACCACTCTTGGCATTCTCTCAACCAGCTTCATGAGGTAGTCACCTGGAATGCATTTCAATTAACAGGTGTGCCTTTTAAAAAGTTAATTTGTGGAATTTCTTTCCTTCTTAATGCGTTTGAGCCAGTCAGCTGTGTTGTGACAAGGTAGGGCTTGTATACAAAAGATAGTCCTATTTGGTAAAAGACCAAGTCCATATTATGGCAAGAACAGCTCAAATAAGCAAAGAGAAACGACAGTCCATCATTACTTTAAGACATGAAGGTCAGACAATCTGGTAAATGTCAAGAACTTTGAAAGTTTCTTCAAGTGCAGTCGCAAAAACCATCAAGAGCTATAATGAAACTGGCTCTCATGAGGACCGCCACAGGAAAGGAACAGCCAGAGTTACCTCTGCTGCAGAGGATAAGTTCATTAGAGTTAACTGCACCTCAAGTAAGAGACACATCTCAACATCAACTGTTCAGAGGCGACTGCGTAATCAGGCCTTTATGGTCGAATTGCTGCAAAGAAACAACTCCTAAAGGACACCAATAAGAAGAAGAGACTTGCTTGGGCCAAGAAACACAAGCAATGGACATTAGACCGGTGGAAATCTGTCCTTTGGTTCCAACCGCCGCGTCTTTGTGAGACGCAGAGTAGGTGAACGAATGATCTCCGCATGTGTGGTTCCCACCGTGAAGTATGGAGGAGGAGGTGTGATGGTGCTTTGCTGGTGATACTATCTGTGATTTATTTAGAATTCAAGGCACACTTAACCAGCATGACTACCACAGCATTCTGCAGCAATACACCATCCCATCTGGTTTGTGCTTAGTGGGACTATCATTTGTTTTTCAACAGGACAATGACCCAAAACACACCTCCAGGCTGTGTAAGGGCTATTTGACCAAGGCGAGTGATGGAGTGCTGCATCAGATGACCTGGCCTCCACAATCACCCGACCTCAACTCAATTGAGATGGTTTGAGATGAGTTGGACCGCAGAGTGAAGGAAAAGCAGCCAACAAGCGCTCAGCATATGTGGGAACTCCTTCAAGACTGTTGGAAAAGCATTCCTCATGAAGCTGGTTGAGAGAATGCCAAGAGTGTGCAAAGCTGTCATCAAGGCAAAGGGTGGCTACTTTGAAGAATCTCAAATATAAAATATATTTTGATTTGTTTAACACTTTTTTGGTTACTACATGATTCCATATGTGTTATTTCATAGTTTTGATGTCTTCACTATTATTTTACAATGTAGAAAATAGTAAAAATAAAGAAAAACCCTGGAATGAATATATATATATATATATATATATATATATATATATATATATATATATATATATATATATATTGTATCTTTATCTCTGCATTGTTGGAAAAGGACCCGTAAGCGTTTCACTGTTAGTCTACACCTGTTGTTTACGAAGCATGTGACAAATACACATTTATTTGATTGATTTGAGTAACATTTTACTTTGATGCTAGCTTGGCTTCTGCTAGCTAGCGTACTAGCATCGGTAGCTATTAGCTAATACGTGTGCTGTATAATGAAGTTGATATGTGCCCATTTGAAACCAATCTGAGAGAGATGTATCTTATTAAGTAATGTAACATTCAATATTTGCAGTCAAAATTACCAGAATGTGAGGCTGACTTACAGGTAATTGGTTAGCTAGCTAGTTTGAAAGCTAACAACATTGAAAATGATATTGGCGTCAATGTTTTATTACAAAACAGTATTTGCAGACACAGTAGAGAAATGTATTCCAATTTGAATAGCTACTACCATTGTCGAGCTGCAGAAGGTTATGTATGTTATCCGTCCATGCTTTTTATGTGATATTTCAGTTAACACACTGGCCTGGACATCACTAATAGCCATGGTTACACAGTATTTATGGACCTGTGATTTGCTGTACCTTGGGCCTGTAGAAGACGTTCTGCACAGACAGCATGGAGACGATGGTGAGCATCTCCTCACTGCAGCCCAGGTGGACAGACATGATCAGCATCTTACACAACATGGGCTCCAGAGGGAACTCAGCCATCTGTTACAAACATAGAGACAGAGGGAGAGGAATGGGGAAGAGTGTATAGCATGCATTTAACCACACTCATTACAACAATATTGTGGTTGGGGTCAAGTCAATTTTAACTCCGACAATTCACTGGCCATAAACTGCCCAATTGTAATGCATGTTTTTCAATTTCGAATATTAACTACTGCAACAATTCAAATAGAATTGCTTGCCTGATTTACATCTTCAATCTCTCGAATAGATAGCTTGTTGTTCCATACTCCATCTTACCCTGCGTCCAAGGCGAGTGAGTAACCCCTCGTCATCCAGAGCCCCTAAAGTGTAGAGCATCTCCATAGCTGTGATCATTGTCTCCATGGGTGGCGCGTCCATGAAATCAAACGATAGCAGGTCATTGATGCCCATGGCCTGAAGGAAGTATGGAGAGAGGGAAATGAAGGAAGAACAGAGTGTATATATTATAATATATATATATATATATATATATATATATACACACACACATGACATTGGAAGAACAGAGTGTATATATATATATATATATATATATATATATATATATATATATATATATATATATATATACACACATGACATTGGAAGAACAGAGTGTATATAATATATATATATATATATATATATATATATATATATACACACACATACATACACACACACACACACACTACCTTTCAAAAGTTTGGGGTCACTTAGAAATGTCCTTGTTTTCAAAAGAAAAGCAATTTTTTTGTCGATTAAAATAACATCAAATTGATCAGAAATACAGTGTAGACATTGTTAATGTTGTAAATGGCTATTGTAGCTGGAAACGGCTGATTTTTAATGGAATATCTACATAGGCGTACAGAGGCCCATTATCAGCAACCATCAGTCCTGTGTTCCAATGGCACGTTGTGTTTGCTAATCCAAGTTCAGCATTTTAAAAGGCTAAATGATCATTAGAAAACCCTTTTACAATTATGTTAGCACAGCTGAAAACTGTTGTGCTGATTAAAGAAGCAATACAACTGGCCTTCTTGAGTATCTGTAGCATCAGCAATTGTGGGTTCGATTAAGCAGGGTTCTTCAATTCCGGTCCTGGAGGGCCGAAACACTTCTGTTTTTTATTTCACCTGGTGTCCCAGGTCACCCCTGATTAGAAGGAGAGGATGAAAAACAGAGGTGTTTCGGCCCTCCAGGACCGGAATTGAAGAACCCTGGATTACAGGCTCAAAATTGCCAGAAACAAAGAACTTTCTTCTGAAACTCGTCAGTCTATTCTTGTTCTGAGAAATGAAGGCTATTCCATGTGAGAAATTGCCAAGAAACTGAAGATCTCGTACAACGCTGTGTACTACCTTCACAGAACAGCGCAAACTGGCTCTAATCAGAATAGAAAGAGGAGTGGGAGGCCCCGGTGCACAACTGAGCAAGAGGACAAATACATTAGTGTCTAGTTTGAGAAACAGACGCCTCACAGGTCCTCAACTGGCTTCATTAAATAGTACCCGCAAAACACCAGTCTCAACGTCAACAGTGAAGAGGCGACTCAGGGATGCTGACCTTCTAGGCAGAGTTGCAAAGAAAAAGCCACATCTCAAACTGGCCAATAAAAAGAAAAGATTAAGATGGGCAAAAGAACACAGACACTGGACAGAGGAAGATTGGAAAAAAGTGTTATGGACAGACGAATCAAAGTTTGAGGTGTTCGGATCACAAAGAAGAACATTTGTGAGACGCAGACCAAATTAAAAGATGCTGGAGGAGTGCTTGATGCCATCTGTCAAGCATGGTGGAGGCAATGTGATGGTCTGGGGGTGCTTTGGTGGTCGTAAAGTGGGAGATTTGTACAGGGTAAA
Source organism: Coregonus lavaretus (assembly GCF_964263955.1). Classification (NCBI taxonomy): domain Eukaryota; kingdom Metazoa; phylum Chordata; class Actinopteri; order Salmoniformes; family Salmonidae; genus Coregonus; species Coregonus lavaretus. The sequence goes on along the minus strand of NC_140012.1, from coordinate 10,517,245 downwards.
AGGGATCTTGAAGAAAGAAGGCTATCACTCCATTTAGCAACGCCATGCCATACCCTGTGGACAGCGCTTGATTGGAGCCAATTTCCTCCTACAACAGGACAATGCACAGCTCCAAACTATGCAATAACTATTTACGGAAGAAGCAGTCAGCTGGTATTCTGTCTATAACGGAGTGGCCAGCAGTCACCGGATCTCAACCCTATTGAGCTGTTGTGGGAGCAGCTTGACCGTATGGTACGTAAGAAGTGCCCATCAAGCCAATCAAACTTGTGGGAGGTGCTTCAGGAAGCATGGGGTGAAATCTTTTCAGATTACCTAATCAAATTGACAACTAGAATGCCAAAGGTCTGCAAGGCTGTAATTGCTGCAACTTGAGGATTCTTTGACGAAAGCAAAGTCTGAAGGACACAATTATTTTAATTAAAAATCATTATTTCTAACCTCAATGACTACATTTCCTATTCATTTTGCTATATTTTAGTTTTCATGGAAAAAAATGAAATGTCTAAGTGACCCCAAACCTTTGAACGGTAGTGTATATACAGTGGGGAAAAAAAAGTATTTAGTCAGCCACCAATTGTGCAAGTCCTCTCACTTAAAAAGATGAGAGGCTTGTAATTTTCATCATAGGTACACGTCAACTATGACAGACAAATTGAGAGAAAAAAAATCCAGAAAATCACATTGTAGGATTTTTAATGAATTTTTTGCAAATTAAGGTGGAAAATAAGTATTTGGTCACCTACAAACAAGCAAGAGTTCTGTCTCTCACAGACCTATAACTTCTTCTTTAAGAGGCTCCTCTGTCCTCCACTCGTTACCTGTATTAATGGCACCTGTTTGAACTTGTTATCAGTATATAAGACACCTGTCCACAACCTCAAACAGTCACACTCCAAACTCCACTATGGCCAAGACCAAAGAGCTGTCAAAGGACACCAGAAACAAAATTGTAGACCTGCACCAGGCTGGGAAGACTGAATCTGCAACAGGTAAGCAGCTTGGTTTGAAGAAATCAACTGTGGGAGCAATTATTAGGAAATGGAAGACATACAAGACCACTGATAATCTCCCTCGATCTGGGGCTCCACGCAAGATCTCACCCCGTGGGGTCAAAATGATCACAAGAACGGTGAGCAAAAATCCCAGAACCACACGGGGGGACCTAGTGAATGACCTGCAGAGAGCTGGGACCAAAGTAACAAAGCCTACCATCAGTAACACACTACGCCGCCAGGGACTCAAATCCTGCAGTGCGAGACGTGTCCCCCTGCTTAAGCCAGTACATATCCAGGCCCGTCTGAAGTTTGCTAGAGTGCATTTGGATGATCCAGAAGAGAACTAAAAACAAAATAGAACTTTTTGGTAGAAACTCAACTCGTCGTGTTTGGAGGACAAAGAATGCTGAGTTGCATCCAAAGAACACCATACCTACTGTGAAGCATGGGGGTGGAAACATCATGCTTTGGGGCTGTTTTTCTGCAAAGGGACCAGGACGACTGATCCGTGTAAAGGAAAGAATGAATGGGGCCATGTATCGTGAAATTTTGAGTGAAAACCTCCTTCCATCAGCAAGGGAATTGAAGATGAAACGTGGCTGGGTCTTTCAGCATGACAATGATCCCAAACACACCACCCGGGCAACGAAGGAGTGGCTTCGTAAGAAGCATTTCAAGGTCCTGGAGTGGCCTAGCCAGTCTCCAGATCTCAACCCCATAGAAAATCTTTGGAGGGAGTTGAAAGTCTGTGTTGCCCAGCGACAGCCCCAAAACATCACTGCTCTAGAGGAGATCTGCATGGAGGAATGGGCCAAAATACCAGCAACAGTGTGTAAAAACTTTGTGAAGACTTACAGAAAACGTTTGACCTGTGTCATTGCCAACAAAGGGTATATAACAAAGTATTGAGAAACTTTTGTTATTGACCAAATACTTATTTTCCACCATAATTTGCAAATAAATTCATAAAAAATCCTACAATGTGATTTTCTGGAGAAAAAAAATCTCATTTTGTCTGTCATAGTTGACGTGTACCTATGATGAAAATTACATGCCTCTCTCATCTTTTAAAGTGGGAGAACTTGCACAACTGGTGGCTGACTAAATACTTTTTTTCCCCACTGTATATATATATATATATATATATATATATACACACATACACATACACACACACAGTGGGGAGAACAAGTATTTGATACACTGCCGATTTTGCAGGTTTTCCTACTTACAAAGCATGTAGAGGTCTGTAATTTTTTATCATAGGTACACTTCAACTGTGAGAGACGGAATCTAAAACAAAAATCCAGAAAATCACATTGTATGATTTTTAAGTAATTAATTTTCATTTTATTGCATGACATAAGTATTTGATACATCAGAAAAGCAGAACTTAATATTTGGTACAGAAACTTTTGTTTGCAATTACAGAGATCATACGTTTCCTGTAGGTCTTGACCAGGTTTGCACACACTGCAGCAGGGATTTTGGCCCACTCCTCCATACAGACCTTCTCCAGATCCTTCAGGTTTCGGGGCTGTCGCTGGGCAATACGGACTTTCAGCTCCCTCCAAAGATTTTCTATTGGGTTCAGGTCTGGAGACTGGCTAGGTCACTCCAGGACCTTGAGATTCCTCTTACGGAGCCACTCCTTAGTTGCCCTGGCTGTGTGTTCCGGGTCGTTGTCATGCTGGAAGACCCAGCCACGACCCATCTTCAATGCTCTTACTGAGGGAAGGAGGTTGTTGGCCAAGATCTCGCGATACATGGCCCCATCCATCCTCCCCTCAATACGGTGCAGTCGTCCTGTCCCCTTTGCAGAAAAGCATCCCCAAAGAATGATGTTTCCACCTCCATGCTTCATGGTTGGGATGGTGTTCTTGGGGTTGTACTCATCCTTCTTCTTCCTCCAAACACGGCGAGTGGAGTTTAGACCAAAAAGCTATATTTTTGTCTCATCAGACCACATGACAAGATGGTCATTGGCAAACTTCAGACGGGCCTGGACATGCGCTGGCTTGAGCAGGGGGACCTTGCGTGCTTCGCAGGATTTTAATCTATGACGGCGTAGTGTGTTACAAATGGTTTTCTTTGAGACTGTGGTCCCAGCTCTCTTCAGGTCATTGACCAGGTCCTGCCGTGTAGTTCTGGGCTGATCCCTCACCTTCCTCATGATCATTGATGCCCCACGAGGTGAGATCTTGCATGGAGCCCCAGACCGAGGGTGATTGACCGTCATCTTGAACTTCTTCCATTTTCTAATAATTGCGCCAACAGTTGTTGCCTTCTCACCAAGCTGCTTGCCTATTGTCCTGTAGCCCATCCCAGCCTTGTGCAGGTCTACAATTTTATCCCTGATGTCCTTACACAGCTCTCTGGTCTTGGCCATTGTGGAGAGGTTGGAGTCTGTTTGATTGAGTGTGTGGACAGGTGTCTTTTATACAGGTAACGAGTTCAAACAGGTGCAGTTAACACAGGTAATGAGTGGAGAACAGGAGGGCTTCTTAAAGAAAAACTAACAGGTCTGTGAGAGCCGGAATTCTTACTGGTTGGTAGGTGATCAAATACTTATGTCATGCAATAAAATGCAAATGAATTACTTAAAAATCATACAATGTGATTTTCTGGATTTTTGTTTTCGATTCCCTCTCACAGTTGAAGTGTACCTATGATAAAAATTACAGACCTCTACATGCTTTGTAAGTAGGAAAACCTGCAAAATTGGCAGTGTATCAAATACTTGTTCTTCCCACTGTATATATATATATGTGTGTGTGTGTATATATACAGTGCCTTCGGAAAGTATTCAGAGGCCTTGACTTTTTCCACATTTTGTTACGTTACAGCCTTATTCTAAAATGGATTTATTAGTTTTTTCTCCAAATCAATCTACACACAATACCCCATAATGACAAAGCAAAAACTGGTTTTTAGAAATGTTTGCTAATTTATCATTTAAAAAAACGTAAATATCACATTTACATAAGTATTCAGACCCTTTACTCAGTACTTTGTTGAAGCACTTTTGGCAGCGACTACAGCCTCGAGTCTTCTTGGGTATGACGCTACAAGCTTGGCACACTTGTATTTGGGGAGTTTCTCCCATTCTTCTCTGCAGATCCTCTCAAGCTCTGTCAGGTTGGATGGGGAGCGTCGCTGCACAGTTATTTTCAGGTCTCTCCAGAGAGACTTGCCCTTAAGCCACTCCTGCGTTGTCTTGGCTGTGTGCTTAGGGTCGTTGTCCTGTTGGAAGGTGAACCGTCGCCCCAGTCTGAGGTCCTGAGCGCTCTGGATCAAGGATCTCTCTGTACTTTGCTCCGTTTATCTTTCCCTCGTTCCCTGCGGCTGAAAAACATCCCCACAGCATGATGCTGCCATCACCATGCTTCACCATAGCGATGGTGCCAGGTTTCCTCCAGACGTGACGCTTGGCATTCAGGTCAAAGAGTTCAATCTTGGTTTCATCCGACCAGAGAATCTTTTCTGTCATGGTCTGAGAGTCTTTAGGTGCCTTTTGGCAAACTACAAGCGGGCTGTTATGTGCCTTTTACTGAGGAGTGGCTTCCGTCTGGCCACTTTACCATAAAGGCCTGATTGGTAGAGAGCTGCAGAGATGGCTGTCCTTTTGAAGGTTCACCCATCTCCACAGAGGACCACTGGAGCTCTGTCAGAGTGATCATCGGGTTCTTGGTCACCTCCCTGACCAAGGCCCTTCTCCCCCGATTGCTCAGCTTGGCCGGGTGGCCAGCTCTAGGAAGAGTCTTGGTGGTTCCAAACTTCTTCCATTTAAGAATGATGGAGGCCACTGTTTTATTTGGGACCTTCAATGCTGCAGAAAGATTTTGGTACCCTTCCCTATATCTGTGCCTCGACACAATCCTGTCTCGGAGCTCTATGGACAATTCCTTGGAACTCATGGCTTGGTTTTTGCTCTGACAAGCACTGTCAACTGTGGGACCTTGTATAGACAGGTGTGTTCCTTTCCAAATAATTTCAAATCAATTGAATTTACCACAGGTGGACTCCAATCAGGTTGTAGAAACATCTCAAGGATGATCAATGGAAACAGGATGCACCTGAGCTCAATTTTGAGTCTCATAGCAAAGGATCTGAATAAATAAGCTATTTCTGTTTTTTATTTATAATACATTTGCAAAAATGTCTAAAAACCTGTTTTCGGTTTGTCATTATGGGGTATTGTGTGTATTGATGAGGATTTTTTAGTTATTTAATCCATTTTAGAATAAGGCTGTAACGTAACAAAATGTGGAAAAAGGGAAGGGGTCTGAATACTTTCTGAAATCACAGTATATGTTAATGTTTTCCACCAAGTCCTCCAACCAGGGGAGAGGGAGCTAGGGGCATAATACAAGAAAATATATACAGTGGGGAAAAAAAGTATTTAGTCAGCCACCAATTGTGCATGTTCTCCCACTTAAAAAGATGAGAGAGGCCTGTAATTTAAATCATAGGTACACGTCAACTATGACAGACAAAATGAGAAAAAGAAATCCAGAAAATCACATTGTAGGATTTTTAATGAATTTATTTGCAAATTATGGTGGAAAATAAGTATTTGGTCAATAACAAAAGTTTCTCAATACTTTGTTATATACCCTTTGTTGGCAATGACACAGGTCAAACGTTTTCTGTAAGTCTTCACAAGGTTTTCACACACTGTTGCTGGTATTTTGGCCCATTCCTCCATGCAGATTTCCTCTAGAGCAGTGATGTTTTGGGGCTGTCGCTGAGCAACACGGACTTTCAACTCCCTCCAAAGATTTTCTATGGGGTTGAGATCTGGAGACTGGCTAGGCCACTCCAGGACCTTGAAATGCTTCTTACGAAGCCACTCCTTCGTTGCCCGGGCGGTGTGTTTGGGATCATTGTCATGCTGAAAGACCCAGCCACGTTTCATCTTCAATGCCCTTGCTGATGGAAGGAGGTTTTCACTCAAAATCTCACGATACATGGCCCCATTCATTCTTTCCTTTACACGGATCAGTCATCCTGGTCCCTTTGCAGAAAAACAGCCCCAAAGCATGATGTTTCCACCCCCATGCTTCACAGTAGGTATGGTGTTCTTTGGATGCAACTCAGCATTCTTTGTCCTCCAAACACGACGAGTTGAGTTTTTACCAAAAAGTTCTATTTTGGTTTCATCTGACCATATGACATTCTCCCAATCCTCTTCTGGATCATCCAAATGCACTCTAGCAAACTTCAGACGGGCCTGGACATGTACTGGCTTAAGCAGGGGGACACGTCTGGCACTGCAGGATTTGAGTCCCTGGCGGCGTAGTGTTACTGATGGTAGGCTTTGTTACTTTGGTCCCAGCTCTCTGCAGGTCATTCACTAGGTCCCCCCGTGTGGTTCTGGGATTTTTGCTCACCGTTCTTGTAATCATTTTGACCCCACGGGGTGAGATCTTGCGTGTAGCCCCAGATCGAGGGAGATTATCAGTGGTCTTGTATGTCTTCCATTTCCTAATAATTGCTCCCACAGTTGATTTCTTCAAACCAAGCTGCTTACCTATTGCAGATTCAGTCTTCCCAGCCTGGTGCAGGTCTACAATTTTGTTTCTGGTGTCCTTTGACAGCTCTTTGGTCTTGGCCATATTGGAGTTTGGAGTGTGACTGTTTGAGGTTGTGGACAGGTGTCTTTTATACTGATAACAAGTTCAAACAGGTGCCATTAATACAGGTAACGAGTGGAGGACAGAGGAGCCTCTTAAAGAAGAAGTTACAGGTCTGTGAGAGCCAGAAATCTTGCTTGTTTGTAGGTGACCAAATACTTATTTTCCACCATAATTTGCAAATAAATTCATAAAAAATCATACAATGTGATTTTCTGGATTATTTTTTCTCATTTTGTCTGTCATAGTTGACGTGTACCTATGATGAAAATTACAGGCCTCTCTCATCTTTTTAAGTGGGAGAACTTGCACAATTGGTGGCTGACTAAATACTTTTTTTCCCCACTGTATATAATATATTTAGAAAAAGGTGTTGCAGTGTTAATGAGGGCCCATGGTTACAGTAACTTCTTAGGACCTTGAGAGACAGCATGGTACTGGCCAGGTTAGTTCTCTGGATCTCAGGCACATTGCTGGTGAGCATCTCGTCTCTGTAGGCTCTCTCTGTAAATAGCCGGTAGCATTTCCCAGGGCCAGTTCTTCCAGCTCTTCCAGAACGTTGCTTGGCTTGGGCCTGAGAAAGATAGAGAAAGCAATTCATTTAGATTGGATTTCAATGCTCTGGACAACACAAAGTACACGGAGTGTACAAAACATTAAGGACACCGTCCTAATATTGAGTTGCACCTTCGGCACCCAGAACAGCCTCAATTCATCAGGGCATGGACTCTACAAGGTGTCGAAAGCATTCCACAGGGATGCTGGCCCATGTTGACTCCAATGCTTCCCACAGTTGTGTTAAGTTGGCTGGATGTCCTTTGGGTGGTGGACCATTCTTGATACACATGGGAAACTGTTGCGCCTGGCACCTACTACCATACCCCGTTCAAAGGCACTTAAATATTTTGTCTTACCCATTCACCCTCTGAATGAAACACACACAATCCATGTCTCAATTGTCCCAAGGCTTAAAAATCCTTCTTCAACCTGTCTCCTCCCCTTTATCTACACTGATTGAAGTGGATTTTACAAGAGACATCAATACGGATCATAGCTTTCACCTGGATTCACCTGGTCAGTCTATGTCATGGAAAGAGCAGGTGTTTTTAATGTTTTCAGTGTTCCTTCTCCATGTACGATTAATGATATCTGCATATGTCTTATTCAACCTACCTGTGATATGGGGGTCACCACTAATTGGTCGACGCCAGTCTTGGAATTGTAGACATTCTGCTTCACAAAGCCTGGGTCCACCACATAGTAGATCCCATCAATGGTCAGAGATGTCTCAGCAATGTTAGTGGCAATTATTACCTGCAGAATCAAATAACACAAAATGATTAGGCTTAGTCCTACCTCTGATATCGGGCATGTGTGGCAGTAGAAGAGTGTGTATGTGTTTTTGGGACCGTTCTGGTTTGTGTTAGGGTGGGCACTTCTGATACCTTTCTGCTGCCGGCGGGAGCAGGGTCAAAGATACGGGTCTGCATCTCGCTTGGCAGTGCAGAGTAGACAGGTAGAATGATGAGTTCAGGCACTTCAGGTCCCAGAGACTTCATCCGTTCATACAAGATTTCACATGCTGTGTCAATCTCCTCCTGACCCGTCAGAAACACCAGGACATCACCTGCAAAGAAGGAGCGAGAGAGGACAATGAGTCACTAATGGCCGAATCCTTTACTATGGATGTCAATCAAGGATTTGCGTCTAACGCAGGTGAAGGAGTTTAGACATTGCGGACGTATGCATTGTAACCGTGTTTGAAACGTACCTGGGGGCTCGGTCAGGTGGATCTGCATGACGGTGATGAGACTAGCGTCCAGGTAGTCTGTCTCAGGCTCTTTGCAGTAGAGCACCTCCACTGGATAGGTACGTCCTGGGATGGTAAAGATGGGCGCCTCGAAGAAGTACTGGGAGAACTTAACAGCATCTAGTGTTGCTGAGGACACAATCAGCTTCATGTCTGGACGTTTCTTCACTGTCTGAAATTGACAGAGAATTCAAAGGAATTAACACACAGTCAAGGAAATATTCACACTGTTCTGTTATGAACAAGACCCAGTATACCTTCTTGAGTAGACCAAAGAGCACATCAGTATGGATAGTCCTCTCGTGGGCCTCGTCAAGCATGATGAGGGTGTACTGACCCATGTCTGGATCTATCAGACATTCCCTCTGCAGCATACCATGTGTCATGTACTTGATCACCGTCTCAGGGCTGGTGCAGTCCTCAAAACGGATGGTGTAGCCCACCTGGTGTGGAAGATAATTGAGAGGTGAGAGGTCCCTCAAAAAAGGATGTCATTGTCTACAAGCAAATCAAAAGGAATACCAAGGTAAAACTGCTCACTCACCTCCTGGCCCAGACAGCAACCGTACTCTTCAGAGACTCTCTTGGCCACAGACATGGCTGCCACACGACGGGGCTGAGTGCAGCCGATCTTCCCCCGAGCGGTGTAGCCCGCCTCGGCCAGGTACTGGGTGATCTGGGTCGTTTTCCCAGAGCCAGTCTCTCCAACCACAATCAGGATCTGATTATCGTGGACAGCCTGTAATAATGCAAAAGAGAGGTGACCAAAGTCAGATAAAATGTATAATTGAAACGGTTGAAGTAATATTGAAGTAGGGTAACATTAGAAATAAAGCAATGTTGACAACAACTTTATTTCTCCCTATAGGGCAATTACAATTACTGACCTGTATGAGCTGCTCTTTTAGCTTGTAGATGGGCAGGCTCTCTCTCTGCTCCAGGATGGACATCGCTGTCTTCTTGCCATAAGAGGCCTGGTTGCCCCCAAAGGCATGTTTCTTCCACTCCGGGACGCCGTCTGGCATCATGCCGATTCCTCTCATGTTGGCTGCAATCTGCCTTCCATCAACTGTGTAAGAGGGAAGTGTCTTTAATTGAGATGAACTGGCATGATATTTAACCTCCACCCCTTCAGATGACTGGTGAGCCAGCCCGAGTCTAGGGCCCTGGCAGGAACCTTTACACCCATGGAGGACACAGCACACTCTATCCGGCCTGTTAGGATGCTAAAGGAAACCAGATAACTATTTATGTAGTTCTGTCCTTGAGCTGTTCTTGTCTATTAATGTTCAGTATTATATCATGCTTCATGTTTTGTGTGAACCCCATGAAGAGTAGCTGCTGCTTTTGCAACAGCTAATGGAGATCCTAACAAAATACCAAATACCAGAGATCTCCAGCCCTGCTAACCCCGAGGGCTGCTGCTGCTACACTGGAAGATGTCTGATGTTTTGGCTCAGACAGGACTGTGTTTTAATATGCGGTAGTCACCATATGGAGGGCAGAAATGAAAGCATGAGGTGGAAGTCCAGAGGTAAATCGCATTGTTGGAAAGCATACTGTATGTCTGCATCCCTAATGCAATGTTTGTGTGTGGTCCAGGCCCTTACAGTCAGGCAGGGGGTCTACCCAGTGCTTGTTGAGACCGATAGGTATGCAGTCCATCTCAGCCATTCGCTGAGCCTGCTTCACCTCCCTCCTCTCCTTAGCCAAAGCACTCTGCATCATGGCTGCCTGGGACAGCGAGCCATCTGGATTCTGACAGAGGGAAACCGAGAGAAAGGCATTTGTTCACACTACATGGGACAGGATAAAACAGTTCGGTCTAAAAGGTAGGGTGAAAGTAGGGTGGTGCAGAGGAAAATAAAACATACCTTAACAATCTTGACAGGGCTCATGTCCATACTCTGTTTAGTGTGTCCTCTCAGGAACGGAGGCTCATCCTCCACCAGCTCTATCTCCAGGTCCTGGTCTGAATGAAAGAAAATGAGCACTTAGTACACTGCAGTCAATGTATGCTTACTAGGGGTGTGCATCTTCCCTTTCAAAGATGATTCGATACACATCTAGATACATGAGCTCCAATACGATACAGAAAATATACGTTTTAGTTTGAAACAATTCGGTGTGATTCGGTTTGATTAGAGGAGGAAATTGATGCGATACGATTGGATTCGATGCACTAACATTTATTACATGAAGACATTCATGTCAATTCTTTCCCTCCCCCACTAAATGGTGGGCAAATATCGTCATGAATCAATGTAATGTTCTTTCCAGCATAATGGCACTGCAGATTAGTATAATTTGCAGTCAATCACCTGCATTCTTATGCCACAAAGATCACAGCAGGTAAAAGTCATGCGATACAATTCCTTTGTATCGTCTAAAGTGTAGCAATTTTACTAATGTAAACCATTCCATCCATACAATGGAGACTTGACTGTTGAATTTATGTGAATTAGTCCTGAACGTGTCCGTTGCCCTATAAGCTTAACGATATAGCCAAAGTTGTGCTTTATAGTATGAGCAAATAGAGCTTACTGGGCAGTGGGGAGATGAGAAAATGTGACAAACATGGCAAAACATTTTCAGTTTAGAGTAAATGGTTCCCGGTGCAAAACCTTTTGCTACGGTGAGCGACTAATGAATACAACCCAGGTTGTTTCATTGGTTGCTGATTCTATTCATCCATAGCAACAAAATAAATATTCTCTGCCACTTCAAATATATTATAATGTATCAATCTAATGTTCTTTTAAGCATAATATCACTGCAGGTATAATTCTCAGTCAATCACCTGCATTCTGAAGCCACAAAGAACATTGACAAGGTTAAAAGGGGATACTGTTCAAATCCCCTTTTATCAACTAAATTGTAGCAATTTTACTAAATTAACCCATTCTACCCATACAATGGAGACTTGATTTCACAGTTGATGAGAACTTAGGTGTGTGCGTGGGTATGTTATGGGTTATCTGTGGAAGCCTGTATGAGAATGCAGCATGGCTGTGGCTGCATACAGAATGGTATGTTCCCTGACTCAGAGAGAAGACCCAGTCTTAGAATGTAACAGGTAGTAGTGAGGACAGAGGTACGTCTAACCATAACCTTAAGGTGAAACCAACACAGTTCTTATACCAAAAAGCTGAAATATGTTCTTGAAGTTGAACATTTCAAGTAAATGTTTTACGGAGTGAGGTTCTCTTTTCCTCCTGCTCCAACAATGCAGTTGGGCTTGCAAAAATGATTGCTGTCCTTTTTATGAAATTAGCTACCAACTTTGCCTATTCATGTAAAGATGACCGTATACACTGACTGTTTAAAGTGGTAATCAGCAGTTGAAATAATAACAAAGCGTTTTCCCCACCCGTTTCAGTAAAAAGATGAGGGATAGAGCTGGAGAAATGTAACTACTCAAATTCATGGACAGAGCATTGGATGCAAGGACTGAACATCCATGATATCGAACCTATAGTTTTAATATTGCTTCGAGGCTATATAGTGTTTGTTTACGCTTACTTTGTTTTCAAGCTTATATTTTGGGTTCTGATGGGGTACAACAGTTGAACTTAGCTCATGAGCCATTCATAAGTTATATTCTTCAAGAATCAATGGGTACATTTCATTAATTCAGAAGTCCAAAAATGGATGAAGCAACTGAAGATTGCCCCATTTAAGGCAAAACTACAAAAAGCTATTTCTGATGGTGAACCTGAGCAATCGAAATCAAATCAAAACCCCAATCAGCAGGTAGCAGAGATAGGCCTACCTTTCGTTGGACAGTGTGCACTCTGCGCAAAGTTGTTATAGGGCTACTGATAGGTATTGAGGTTGCTCGGCATGCAATGACTTGTAGATCAATGACTGTAATATGCAGTTACAGTCGCTAGTGAAAGTCTACTTCCTTTGCACAGTCTTCACATTCTGCTGTCTTAAAATTTAATCTAAAAAGGGATTTCATTAGCTTTTTTCCCTTAACAATCTACACAACCTACTCATTTTCAAAGTTAAAGAAAAGTTATAGAACCTAAACAATTAAAACGTTTTGATTGCATATGTTTTCACAACCCAGAGTTAATACTTGGTGGAAGCACTTTTGGCAGCCATTACAGCTGTGAATAATTTGAATAAGATTCTACCAACTTTTCACAACTCTTAGGGCAACAGAAAGTATTCACACCCCTTGACTTTTCCCACATTGTGTTGTGTTACAGCCTGAATTTAAAGTTGATTACATTTAGATTTTTTTTCACTGGCCTACAGACAATACCCCATAATGTCAAAGTGGAATTATGTTTAGAGACATTTTTACAAATTAATTTAAAATGAAAAGCTGAAATATCTTGAGTAAATAAGTATTCAACCCCTTTGTCATGGCAAGCTTAAATAAGTTCAGGAGTAAACTTTTTGCTTAACAAGTCACAATAAGTAGCATGGACTTCGTGTGCAATAATAGTGTTTAACATGATTTTTGAATGACTACCTCATCTCTGTACCCCACACATACAATTATCTGTAAGGTCCCTCAGTCGAGCAGTGAATTTCAAACACAGATTCAACCACAAAGACCAGGGAGGTTTTCCAATGCCTCGCAAAGAAGGGCACCGATTGGTAGATGGGTAAAACATAAAAAAGCAGACATTGAATATCCCTTTGAACATGGTGAAGTTATTAATTACACTTTGGATGGTGTATCAATACACCCAGTCACAACAAAGATACAGGTGTCCTTCCTAACTCTGGAAAACGGTTAAAGACCTGGAGAATAACCCTCCTCCCATTCCCACGTCCCTTAATGTTGATGATGTGGTTGTTACTGATAAGGAGCACATGACTGAGCTCTTTAAATCACCACTTCATTAAGTCAGGATTCCTATTGGACTCAGCCATGCTTCATTGCCCGTCCAACATTTCCTTATCTCCCACCCCTTCTAATGCGACTAGCCCCGATGCCCCTCCTTCTTTTCCCCCTGCCCCGCTACAAAGTTTCTCCCTGCAGGCGGTCACTGAGTCTGAGGTGCTGAAGGAGCTCCTTAAACTTGACCCCAAAAACCATCTGGGTCAGATGGTTTAGATCCTCTCTTCTTTAAGGTTGCAGCCCCTATCATCGCCAAGCCTATCTCTGACCTTTTTAACCTGTCTCTCCTCTCTGGGGAGGTTCCCATTGCTTGGAAAGCAGCCACGGTGCGTCCTTTATTTAAAGGGGGAGATCAAGCTGATCCTAACTGTTATAGGCCAATTTCTATTTTGCCCTGTTAATCAAAAGTATTGGAAAAACTTGTCAATAATCAACTGACTGGCTTTCTTGATGTCTATAGTATTCTCTCTGGTATGCAATCTGGTTTCCGCTCAGGTTATGGATGTGTCACTGCAGCCTTAAAAGGTCCTAAATGATGTCACCATTGCCCTTGATTCTATGCAATGTTGTGCTGCTATTTTTATTGACTTGGCCAAAGCCTTTGATACGGTAGACCATTCCATTCTTGTGGGCTGGCTAAGGAGTATTGGTGTCTTTTGAGGGGTCTTTGGCATGGTTTGCAAACTACCACTGCCTGTCACAAAGGGAGTACCCCAAGGCTCGATCCTAGGCCCCACGCTCTTCTCAATATACATCAACAACATAGCTCAGGCAGTAGGAAGCTCTCTCATCCATTTATATGCAGATGATACAGTCTTATACTCAGCTGGCCCCTCCCCGGATTTTGTGTTAAACGCTCTACAGCAAAGTTTTCTTAGTGTCCAATAAGCTTTCTCTGCCTTAACCTTGTTCTGAACACCTCCAAAACAAAGGTCATGTGGTTTGGGAAGAAGAACGCCCCTCTCCCCACCGGTGTGATTACTACCTCTGAGGGTTTGGAGCGTGAGGTAGTCACCTCATACAAGTACTTGGGAGTATGGCTAGATGGTACAGTGTCCTTCTCTCAGCACATATCAAAGCTGCAGGCTAAGGTTCAATCTAGACTTGGTTTCCTCTATCGTAATCACTCCTCTTTCACCCCAGCTGCCAACCTAACCCTGATTCAGTTGACCATCCTACCCATGCTAGATTACGGACACATAATTTATAGATCGGCAGGTAAGGGTGCTCTCAAGCGGCTAGATGTTCTTTACCATTCGGCCATCAGATTAGCCACCAATGCTCCTTATTGGACACATCACTGCACTCTATACTCCTCTGTAAACTGGTCATCTCTGTATACCCCGTCGCAAGACCCACTGGTTGATGCTAATTTATAAAAACCTCTTAGGCCTCACTCCCCCCTATCTGAGTTACCTACTGCAGCCCTCATCCTCCACATACAACACCCGCTCTGCCAGTCACATTCTATTAAAGGTCCCCAAAGCACACACATCCCTGGGTTGCTCCTCTTTTCAGTTCACTGCAGCTAGCGACTAGAACGAGCTGCAAAAAACACTCAAACTTGACAGTTTCATCACCACCTCTTCATTCAAATACTCAAATCATGGACACTCTTACTGACAGTTGTGGCTACTCCGTGTGATGCATTGTTGTCTCTACCTTCTTGCCTTTGTGCTGTTTGTGCCCAATAATGTTTGTACCATGTTTTGTACTGCTACCATGTTGTGCTGCTGCCATGTTGTGTTGCTACCATGTTGTTGTCATGTGGTGCTGCTGCCATGCTATGTTATTGACTTAAGTCTCTCTTTATGTAGTGTTGTGGTGTCTCTCTTGTCGTGATGTGTGTTTTGTCCTATATTAGTATGTTTAATCCCAGCCCCCGTCCCCGCAGGAGGCCTTTTGCCTTTTGGTAGGCCGTCATTGTAAATAAGAATTTGTTCTTAACTGACTTGCCTAGTTAAATAAAGGTTAAATAAATAAAATAAATAACTATGTTGCCGGAGTAGAAGGAAACCGCTCAGTGATTTCATGGCTGTGATAGAAGAAAACTGTGGATGGATCAACAACATTGTAGTTACGCCACAATACTAACCTAATTGACAGAGTTAAAAGGAAGCCTGTACAGAATAAAAAATATTCCAAAACATGGATCCTGTTTGCAACAAGGCACTAAAGTAATACTGCAAAAAATGTGGCAATGCAATTAACTTTTTGTCCTGATTACAAAGTGTTGTTTGGGGAAAATCCAATACAACACATTACTGAGTACCACTCTCCATATTTTCAAGCATAGTGGTGTCTGCATCATGTTATTGGTATGCTTGTAATCATTAAGGACAGGGGAGTTTTTTTCAAGATAAAAAAAGAAATAGAATAGAGCTAAGCACAGACAAAATACTAAAGGAAAATCTGGTTCAGTCAAGATGAATTCACCTTTCAGCAGGACAATAACCTAAAACACAAGGTCAAATCTACACTGGAGTTGCTTACCAAGAAGACAGTGAATGTTCCTGAGTGGCCGAGTTACAGTTTTGACTTAAATTTGCTTGAAGATCTATGGCAAGACTTGAAAATGGTTGTCTAGAATTGATCAACAACCAATTTGACAGAGCTTGAAGAATTTAGAAAATAATAAAAATTGGCAAATGTTACACAATCCAGGTGTGGAAAGCTCTTAGAGACTTACCCAGAAAGACTCACAGCTGTAATCTCTGCCAAAGGTGCTTCTACAATGTATTGACTCAGGGGTGTGAATCAGTGGAGGCTCCTCAGAGGAGAAAGGGGAGGACCATCCTCCTCAGTGAATTTCATAAAAATAAAAATAGTAAACGTTAAAAAGGTTATCCTTTCCAGATAAAAGTATACTAAATATATTCACGTGACCAAATAATTGATTAAAACACACTGTTTTGCAATGAAGGTCTACAGTACAAAATGTGGTGAGTAGTTGACTCAAAGAGAGAGAAAGACAATAGTTGAAAAGTTTTGAATAAATTAATTTCTTCAAAAATGAAGGAGAAGCAAGAGAGAGAGAGAGAGCTAGCTATATTTTGTTGTAATTTTTTATTTCACTTTCAATTAGTTAGCTAGCGAACGTAGCTAGCTAGTTTAGCCTACCCAAACACCTGGCTCAAACAGAAAGGGATGCCATGTTAGCTATCTGGCTATGGCTATCCAAGGTAAGCTTTTGGTTTTATTAATTTATTGCCACCGGGGCCTGCCGGAGTAACTGCTAAACTGCATGCTAACTGTACAATGTACTGCATGATTGTAGCAGGTTTACTAACTCGTTAGTTCTAGTAGCAATTTTGACTGACATTAGCTAATATGGTGACAACGATGTAGGATGTGTGTAGCGGTTATGATATGAAGGTTTGGCAAGGTTTTTTCGCATGGTCACAGAAAGCTGATGTGTTGTGCACTGAAGCCCACAAGCGAAGGGAAAAGGTGAGTGGAGAGCGTGTAGATGCAAGAAGGAATTAACGAGCAACGTTATCATGCTGTTTGTATGTGGCTGGTATGAAAGTGAACTGTGTTTGCGTGTGATCAGGGGTGTATTCATTCTGCCAATTCTGTTGAAAAAAGTTTCTTAAATGGAAGCAAACTGGCAAAATGGGGATAAACATACCTGAATTTGTCAAATTTCTCTCAATTGCAACTGTTGGGCTAATGATTACACCCTAGATCAGCTAGATGCAGTCAAGAGTGAGCAAGGCGGTATTGAACATGTCACTGTCTGTCACTTTGATTAGGCTACTCAAATGTTTCTCTCGACCTATGTATCTACGTTGTAAATGTTCATTCATAGGCTAGGTTGTAGCAACCTCATGATGGGTATAGGGAACATTTGAGTATCATGTAATAACCTAAACCAATCGAAGTTACATTGAGCTGGGTGAATGGAATATGAATGACAGTCATCCAATATGCTCTAATACAAATAAGGCCATGCGCCCCAAAAATAAATCATCCTCCCTCATATTAAACGGCACCAACCGCCACTGGTGTGTAAATGGGATATAAAAAAAACAAAACATGTTTTCACTTGAAAAAAATAATCGATTTAGAATTTAGGCTGTAACAACAAAATGTGGAATAAGTCAAGGGTGAATAATTTCTGAAGGCACTGTTTATCCATTGCTTTTGTCAAAATTGCTCAAGCAGTAAATTTGGTAGGGAATAATTGATGGACAGCAATATTCAAACATTCTCTGATTTTCAAGGAAATTGATGTCAGGACTGCGACTGGACCACTCAACACCTCTTGAAAAGCCATTCTAGTGTGTTTTTGGCATTAAAATGTGTGTAATTGTCCCGGTGAAAAATATAACTATCCCAGGGTTAGGTTTTCAGAAGACTGAGGTGAGTTCTCCTCTAACTTTTTACCTGAGCTTTCATATTTCTTTTGATCCTGAAAAACTCCTCAGTCCCTGCCGGTGACAAGCATACCCATAACATAATGCTGCCTCTACAATACTTAAAAATACAGAGGGTTTCATTCTGTGTTGTGTTGTATTGGATTTGACGCAAATCTTTAATTTTGGCCAACATTTTAATTTCTTTGCGGTGTTGTCTTGCAGTATTACTAGTGCTGAGCGATTAGTGCTTTTTGAGGTCGGTGTGATTATAAAAATATAATCACGGTTTTCGATTTCGATCATTTGGGTTGAATGCTGTAACACAGAATAAAACAATTAATATAAGTCCCATAATGGTAGTGACTGCCCATTACTGCTGATCACTTATTGACCATAATTGATTCACATTACTTTAATAAAATATTGAAGTTGTGTATATTACATTTGTTTTATTTGATGACTTAATAATTTAATTCCAAGTCATCTCATCTCTATAGAGCTGCTGTCTGACAAAATCACTATTTTATAGTTCTTCAAAAGTAAATAAGGCATACTTTTATGACTGCTGAATACCAACTATCAATCACTTAGATCACGTATTTTCAGGTAGAGATACCTTGCGAAGCAACAGCTGTTCTCTATATCCCCTCATGCGTAGAAACATGACATCGGGTCTCGCCTAACTGCGCATGTGCAGGCCGTCAAATCAAAGGCACTCCTTCGATATAAAGTTGTTTTTGACGGAATTGAAAACGTGTCAGTTTGCCACTTTCACAGGGTTGGAGTAAAAACATGTTCAACTACTTAAGACTTTGGCTCGAATCTAGGTTGTGCCTTAATATTTCGAGAAAATCAACAACTAAGGAGGAATATTTCACTTCTCTCATTGACTTGTCAAACCCCAAATCCCAGGCTGGACTTTTTGGTCTGCTTCACAAGCTTTCCTGGAGGTCTCACGATGTTGCGCCACTGGGTTTAGAAACTCTGTGGAGAAACTTTGCAATGCGCGCATTGAGCTCACAGAAAAACCGCGAACAAAATGGAATTCAAATAATTGAACAGACGTCGGTCATTTAGTTGTTTCAAAGCCACAAAATAACTGACATTTTAGTTAATCGTTAAGCACTAAGTATTACTTAACGGCCTTATTGCAAACAGAATGGGGGATTTTAAGTGTATTTTTTTAACACAGGATTCCTTCTTTTACATGTTTCTTACAAGCCAGTAATGTGGAGTGAATGCAATGTTGTTGATCTTCTGTATTTACAATTATTTTGGTGGCAGCATCATGTTATGGGTATGCTGGTCACCGGCAGGGACTAGGGTGTTTGTCAAAAACGTACACAGTTTGGGGACACACCCCAAAAGATGAGAAGTGTTTTCATAAGGTAGAAAGAAAGTAAAATGAGTAAAAACGTTAGCGAACCGGCGGTTTTAACTTTGAATAGATTTTCTGACCGATTCATGCTACATTTGGATCGGTTTGGGGTCGCTGACCGATGCATCTTAAACATTTGAACCGGATTCCGATCTGTATCGATAAATCATTACACCCCTAATGCTTTCAGTAGATCACTGCAACAAAAAAAACATGCTCATATTTTACCTTCTTCATCATCAATTTTTGGGAGGATACCGGTCTCCTCGTCAAAGTCAGGGAACTCCTCTTTAGAAAGAACATTAGCAGCAATCATCTGAGGACAGGAAAAAGAATAAAAACCATGAAATAATAATAATAATAATAAGCCATTTAGCAGACGCTTTTATCCAAAGCGACTTACAGTCATGCGTAAATACATTTTTAGGTATGGGTGGTCCCGGGGATCGAACCCACTACCCTGGCGTTACAAGCGCCATGCTCTACCAATTGAGCTACAGAGGACCACAGATCAACATCACAGGAATAAAATGAGCCAAGATGTCTTGATGAACCCTACATGTGTACACATACAGTACCAGTCAAAGGTTTGGACACACCTACTCATTCCAGGGTTTTTCTTTATTTTTACTATTTTCTACATTGTAGAATAATAGTGAAGACATCAAAACTATGAAATAACACATATGGAATCATGTAGTAACCAAAAAAGTGTTAAACAAATCAAAATATATTTTATATTTGAGATTCTTCAATGTAGCTAACTTAGCTTTGATGACAGCTTTGCACATTTACATTCACATTTTAGTCATTTAGCAGACACTCTTATCCAGAGCGACTTACAGTTAGTGAATACATATTTTTTTATACTGGCCCCCCGTGGGAATCGAACCCACAACCCTGGCATTGCAAACGCCATGCTCTATCAACTGAGCTACATCCCTGCCGGCCATTCCCTCCCCTACCCTGGACGACGCTGGGCCAATTGTGCGCCGCCCATGAGTCTCCCGGTCGCGGCCGGCTGCGACAGAGCCTGGATTCGAACCAGGATCTCTAGTGGCACAGTTAGCACTGCGATGCAGTGCCTTAGACCACTGCGCCACTCAGGAGTACTTTTGCACTCAGGTTGCAGACTGTGTGAATCAGGCCTTCATGGTCGAATTGCTGCAAATAAACCATTACTAAAGGACACCAATAAGAAGAAGAGACTTGCTTGGGCCAAGAAACATGAGCAATGGACATTAAACCGGTGGAAATCTGTCCTTTGGTCTGATGAGTCCAAAGTTGAGATTTTTGGTTCCAACCGCCGTGTCTTTGTGAGACGCAGAGTAGGTGAACGGATGATCTCTGCATGTGTGGTTCCCACCGTGAAGCACAGAGGAGGTGGTGTGGGGGTGCTTTGCTGGTGACACTGTCTGTGATTTATTTAGAATTCAAGGCACACTTAACCAGCATGGCTACCACAGCACTCTGCAGCGGTACGCCATCCCATCTGGTTTGCGCTTAGTGGGACTATCATTTGTTTTTCAACAGGACAATGACCCAACACACCTCCAGGCTGTGTAAGGGCTATTTGACCAAGAAGGAGAGTGATGGAGTGCTGCATCAGATGACCTGGCCTCCACAATCACCCGACCTCAACCCAATTGACATGGTTTGGGATGAGTTGGACCGCAGAGTGAAGGAAAAGCAGCCAACAAGTACTCAGCATGTGGGAACTCCTTCAAGACTGTTGGAAAAGCATTCCAGGTGAAGCTGGTTGAGAGAATGCCAAGAGTGTGGAAAGCTGTCATCAAGGCAAAGGGTGGCTACTTTGAAGAATCTAAAATATATTTTGATTTGTTTAACACTTTTTTGGTTACTACATGATTCCATATGTGTTATGTCATAGTTTTGATGTCTGCACTATTATTCTACAATGTAGAAAATAGTAAAAATAAAGAAAAACCCTTGAATGAGTAGGTGTGTTCAAACTTTTGACTGGTACTGTACCTGGTTGATCTCCCACTTCTCAAGGTCTGATATCTTGGTCAGTCTCTTGCGCTCCAGTGTGTCATCCTCCAACTCAGGGGTGTGGCCCAGGTTGAGGTCAGTTGGGCGGTCGGGGTTCCTCATGATTTTCTCCTCCCCACCATCCGGGCCCTGGTTCCTCCTCCTGTTGGGGTTCAGGTCCTCCCCAGTTTCCTGGTCTACATCCTGGCAACCAAGAGCAGAGTATTAGTTTCAACTATAATTTAATTTAGCTTCATGTCTTTCATCATGCTTACCAAAGGGCATTAGGCTTTGAGTTCATTCCTGCTCTGTGTTGCTGTCTTACCTTCATGCTGAGACTGGTCTTGGAGCCAGTGAAGGACAGCACCTTGATCTTGACCCTTTGACCTTTCTGGACCACATCAGCCACATTGGCAACACGTCCCTCTTTGCGTAGCTCAGAGACGTGGACCAAGCCCTCCCAGCGTTTCCTACAATGAAAAACAAAAAAGGCTTTCAACATTGGTTTTTCAAAACATTGGCTCACCTACAGAGACAGAACGTGTTGGATACATGCTTTTGATATTTTCCAATTCTCTTTACTGACCTCAGTCCCTCCAGCTGCACAAAGCAGCCAAACTGCAGGATGCTGGTGACTTTGCCGTTGAAGATGTCCCCTACAGCAGGTTCTTCTGGTGGGGGCCGGTCCACGTGTTTGTCCTTAAAGCGGTCAGAACCAACCTCAATGTCTCGATCCCTGGAGGGGCTAGGACTGCGGTCACTCCAGCGGGAAACGCGTTTTCGACCGCGTTTGAAGTCCCTCTCGTGGTCGCAAGACGGAGAGCGTGAGCGTCTCTTCCGGTCTCTGTCTTGGCTCCGACTTCTGCTGCGCTGCCGTTTGTTGTCCAACCTAAAACAAGAGCCATATAAATTAAGTTGCCCTAATAGATAAGACCTATTTTTCATCCAATTCAGGGTTTTGCTATTCATAGTGCACCAGTAAAACTTTCTTGCAAACCCTGTGAATTATCTAAATGTCCTTACCTGCTAGTTGAGTTTGTTCCACTGACACTGGGCATGAACATCTCCAATTCTTTCATGGCGGCATCTGCTACCTTCACATCATCGTCTTCTAGCGGAACCTGTGGGTGTTGTTAGAGAGCATTGGTCTACTGACAACCATATGCTGTGTGTGGGGAGTGGGATATAATAGCAGTGCCTTGTCTAGCCACTGTGTATGTACTCATTTCTGAGAAACTTACGGGAGCTGGATTGTCTGGCCTGCACAATCCAGGAAACATCTCCTTCAGTTTGTCCTTCTCACTCTTCTGTTTGACCACAGGCTCTGAGACTACCACCAGAAAATTAAGAGATTCAGCATGTCATTTTGAAACAGTTTAAATAATCACATAGAGTATGTCAAATTGTATACCAGCATTGTATAAATCATATTTGAATGTAAAATATCAGCTGCATTCAACACTAACCACGGTTATATACAGTATATGATCAACTAACCTTTGCTGGTAGATGCTTTTGATGGCCGCATAGTTTGAATAAGTCTGAGCAAATTGCTGATGAGAGAATCCTATGAAAGAGTGAAAGTGGATTCAAAATCAGAAAGTGTATTGATTGGCGGGGCTAATTTTAAACATATCAAACAGCTACATCACACTTACTGTGAAGTCTGCTCCATTTTTTAGCAACAGTGATTTGAAGCCATCAAATGTTGGTTGCTTTTCAGCAAGGCAGATGACAAACTCAGCTAAAAGAGACGGCAAGAATAGTCAACTTCACTGTGTAATTCAGATAATTTGAGGTAGCCTACTGTTTCTCTTTTGATACTAGCTATACCGCTATCATTAAATAACGGATTAGCAGCAAATGCTTTATTCTTGTTTTGCCATGAATGCTCAAATGAAACTAAACTAGATAGCTTTTATGGAATTCAGGGAAATGTGAAATACAGTAACGTTACTGCCAAATACTTCAACATGTAAAATAATGTTATGGGGTCCACACCACCCACCACACTTTCAAGCCAAAGTAGCCATCTACTGTACAGTAGATATGACTAAAAAGAGAAGACGTTTTACAATCGGAATTCTTTGTTGTCAAACACTGGAGTACAATTCTTAATGTTAGCTAGCTAAAACCAAAGGTAGCTAAGCTAGCTAGCTTAGCAGCAAGCTAACGTTAGTAAGATTGTCACCCCACATTTGGAATAAAAGTAGTGTGCCGATTCAACTTGCCAAGATCTTTCTCGCATATCCCAAGATGGTTGTCAAGTTCTGTACACACTTTGGACACCAAAGACAGGTATTCAAGCCGTTTAAGCTCCTCAACTCCGAAGTCTGCCATTCTCCACAGCGTTTGTTTTGTTTTCAGAAAACGTAGGCATTGGCAACACACGTTACGTTATGAACTTTGACCACATTTCCGGGTTCTGTGTGTAATGATTTTATTAGTCACCAGGTGGGGGTAAACTCATTGCCCATATGACCATTTAAACTCCTACACGAGTGTGGCTGCCAATAAAACATTTCTAAATTAAACATTGGCAACAAAGTAAGAGAGCGCATACAATATTTAATGAGTGCAGGAAAATGTTAGGATTACACTAGCACAGTAAAGCAATCCCTCAAAGCTAAACCAAAGACAATGCAAGTATGAAGTTCCATCCTGGTATTTCCCTTCATTGTATAACATATGGCCTACTATAAAAGACAAACTCTGTCTCAGAGCACTGTGCTCTTAAAGCAATTACATTCACCGACTTTAAATTACTGCCCAGTCCCCTTCCTATTCAATTTATCATTTTCGGAAGTTCACACACACAGGTCAGATGTGACATTCAAGTAAAACAAACATATGTTTCGTTGTCCATGATACTCAAATAGGAGATTGATTCTCCTCAGGGGATGAGACATTTATTCATGTTCCCCAAACAAGCCTGTAGGACAGGGGAGCAATGACCTGACCCCTTAAATCGTCTCACTTTACTAGTCGACTTCTACACAGGTCAAGAGAGAGAATTGGGCCTACCAGTACCTCAGCTCAAAATGATAGAATAGCAGTTAAAAGAAGACAGCGGAGCACACATAAAACACATACTTTACACATCCAAAACAAGTAGATAATGACCCAGCTTTATCAATAGCATGTTACAGCTAACAGCTAGCAAGGCCTGTTGGCAGACAATGTCTCTCCATGGTATTTCTCAACCAGCTGATATAAGAGTGTGTCCCTCTCTTTCTGTGTAGAGATACACGATACACATTCTAGCGCCGCCGAAAGGCGCGGGAGATTCTCCAAGCGTTGGGCTCTTCGTAACGATTGTAGAGTGGCTCGAGGCGCTGCTGCTTCTTCTGTTTGCTGAGGCGTGTGGGGTCAGACACTTTAAAAAAGGCAGGCGAGAACTCTACCAGCCAGCGTGGGTCAATGGTGGTCACCTCACGCATGTACTCCTTAGTAGTCAGCACCAGCTCATGGTACACCACCCTGTGGAGAGAGAGGAATAAGAGGATCAGGCAAAAGGAAAAGGATTTCCAGGATGGCTCAGTAACAGTTGACATTCAATGTAAACTAGTGACTAATCCTTTAGTCCCCATGGTAATCATGTAAGGAGCGTTGACTCACCACTCAGGCTGGCGGTTGAACAGGGCACTGGAGGGGTGTATGTACACCACCTGCTGGTCAATGAGGGTACGGTAGCCCTCCTGGGGATCCTTTTTGGCTGCGTTCCGGAAGAAACCACTGCAGATGGCCTTCTGTACACGCACTGTGGCCTTTCCACAAGTCACCACATCCAGTTTATGTCTGAAAAGAGGTCAAAGGGTTTGGATTTGTGTGAGAAGATTTCATGCAAGTGAGGTTTCTTTACCAGATATACAATTACCTTCATCATCAAATGGATAGTGGAACCTACCTGTCCATGATACCCAGCATCTGTTTGCGGATGTCCTGGGCTCTGCGCAAGGAGCGGGCCTGGATGAAGTTCTCGTAGCACCAGGGGTTGGAGAACTTGTTGTTCTTCCAGGAGTTATAGACAGCCAGCAGAGTAAGGTGGTCTCCCTCAGCCTGGTGGAACTTGGCCTTCTTCTGGTCAGCCAGGGCTTGCTTGTCCTGAGAGACAGAGAATAAAAGGACTGTTAGCCATCAAATTATCAACAATGGCACACCATATAACTGCCTCATTGAGGTCTCCACCTATAATGGTAAACCTCAACACAACATTCAACCTTGCTACAAAAAATAAATAAAAATAAAAATCTAATTAGGATTCCCAGAGGAGTGATCCAACCCTATTTCAGTGTTTATGGGTCTTGTGATTTTCTGTACCTTGGGCCTGTAGAAGACGTTCTGCACAGACAGCATTGAGACGATGGTGAGCATCTCCTCACTGCAGCCCAGGTGGACGGACATGATCAGCATCTTACACAGCATGGGCTCCAGAGGGAACTCAGCCATCTGACAGAGAGATGGAAATAATTAATTAGTTGGTAATGAATCCTCACTTTTTCCTTTTTTAACAATACTCCTTTTTTTTTTTATATAAATGCTTACCCTGCGTCCTAGGCGAGTGAGCAACCCTTCATCGTCCAGAGACCCTAGAGTGTAGAGCTGCTCCATAGCTGTGATCAGCGTCTCCATGGGTGGAGCGTCCATGAAGTCAAACGATAGCAGGTCATTGATGCCCATGGCCTGAAGGAATAAGGAGAAAGGAAAGTCAGGGGATGACACAGGAGGAGTAGGTCTGAGCAGACAAGTATATACCACAGATGCATGTGCAGGGAAACAAGGTTTAGCCACTTTTGTTACTGTGTGCATACCTTGAGGGACAGCACAGTGCTGGCCAAGTTAGTTCTCTGGATCTCGGGCACGTTGGTGGTGAGCATCTCGTCTCTGTAGGCTCTCTCTGTGTACAGCCTGTAGGTCTTCCCTGGGCCAGTTCTTCCAGCTCTTCCAGCCCGCTGCTTGGCTTGGGCCTAACAGAAGTTACATTGAAGCCCTTAGCATCCCAAATTCTAATTGCATGGTTTGCAAAGGGCTTGAGAGAGACAGCAGGGTTACAATTTGGGTACATTTAGAATATAAATTGTAATTAACCAGCCTACCTGTGAAATGGGGGTCACCACCAGCTGGTCAATACCAGTCTTGGAGTTGTACACCTTTTGCTTCACAAAGCCTGGGTCCACCACATAGTAGATACCGTCAATGGTCAGAGACGTCTCAGCAATGTTAGTGGCAATGACAACCTTTCTGCTGCCGGGGGGAGCAGGGTCAAAGATACGGGTCTGCATCTCGCTTGGCAGTGCAGAGTAGACAGGTAGAATGATGAGTTCAGGCACTTCAGGTCCCAGAGACTTCATCCGTTCATACAAGATCTCACAAGCTGTG
This sequence comes from Coregonus lavaretus, assembly GCF_964263955.1. Classification (NCBI taxonomy): domain Eukaryota; kingdom Metazoa; phylum Chordata; class Actinopteri; order Salmoniformes; family Salmonidae; genus Coregonus; species Coregonus lavaretus. The sequence goes on along the minus strand of NC_140012.1, from coordinate 10,490,830 downwards.
TCAATTTCTTCCTGACCCGTCAGAAACACCAGGACATCACCTGCAAAGAAGGAGAGCGAGAGAGGACTTAAAGGTTGATAACTCTTTACAATCAAGGTTGAATCTCAAACTAACATTTTATAGCAATGGATTTTCATTCATGCAATGATTTAGGTCAATGACTATGAATTACAGTTTGACTATAGATTGGGTATAACCTTTGTAAAAACCGTACCTGGTGGCTCGGTCAGGTGGATCTGCATGACGGTGATGAGACTAGCGTCCAGGTAGTCTGTCTCAGGCTCTTTGGTGTAGAGCACCTCCACTGGATAGGTACGTCCTGGGATGGTAAAGATGGGCGCTTCGTAGAAGTACTGCGAGAACTTGACGGCATCTAGTGTGGCTGAAGTGACAATCAGCTTCATGTCTGTGCGTTTCTGCACCGTCTGAAACAGGGCGAGGAAGAGAAAGAGTTAGCTTAATACAAAACTTTCCTTCAAAATATTAGAGATGTTTAGACCCTGCCGTCAAGGGGAAACAAGACCCTGGTATACCTTCTTGAGCAGACCGAAGAGTACGTCAGTATGGATGGTCCTCTCGTGGGCCTCATCCAACATGATGATGGCGTACTGGCCAAGGTCCGGATCTATCAAACACTCTCTCAGCAACATACCGTCTGTCATGTACTTGATCACCGTCTCAGGGCTGGTGCAGTCCTCAAAACGGATGGTGTAGCCCACCTGGTGTGGAAGAACGAAGACAGAAGTTAGAAATCACTAGGACCAGACGTTTGAGATTTTTCTACGATCAGATATATTCGACATTGTCTCATGGTCACGTGTTAAGATATATGCAGTGTGGACAGATCACTCACCTCCTGGCCCAGACAGCAACCGTACTCTTCAGAGACTCTCTTGGCCACAGACATGGCTGCCACACGACGGGGCTGAGTGCAGCCGATCTTCCCCCGAGTGGTGTAGCCCGCCTCGGCCAGGTACTGGGTGATCTGGGTCGTTTTCCCAGAGCCAGTCTCGCCAATAACAATCAGGATCTGGTTATCATGGACAGCCTGTAATAGAGAAGCAGAGATGTCAGCAAAATCTTATGCCATAAATTATCAAAACGTTTGATGTTGAAGTAGAAATAACTAGCGAGATATAATTTGCAAACTTTTGCACAAACCTGTATGAGCTGCTCTTTGAGCTTGTAGATGGGCAGGCTCTCTCTCTGCTCCAGGATGGACATCGCTGTCTTCTTGCCATAAGAGGCCTTGTTGCCCCCAAAGGCATGTTTCTTCCACTCCGGGATGTCAGTTGGCATCATGCCGATTCCTCTCATGTTGGCTGCAATCTGCCTTCCATCAACTGTGTAAGAGTGAAGTGTCTTTAATTGAGATGAACTGGCATGACATTTTACCTCCACCCCTTCAGATGACTGGTGAGCCAGCCCGAGTCTAGGGCCCTGGCAGGAACCTTTACACCCATGGAGGACACAGCACACTCTATCCGGCCTGTTAGGATGCTAAAGGAAACCAGATAACCATCTCCAGTCCTGCTAACCCTGAGGGCTGCTGCTGCTACACTGGAGGAAGTCTGATGTAGTGGCTCAGACAGGACTGTGTTTTGGATTACTGTGTGCTTCCATACGGACTTACCGTCAGGCAGGGGGTCTACCCAGTGTTTGTTCAGGCCCATGGGGATAGAGTCCATCTCAGCCTCTCGCTGACACTGCTTCACCTCCCTCCTCTCCTTAGCCAAAGCACTCTGCATCATGGCTGCCTGGGACAGCGAGCCGTCTGGATTCTGACAGAGGGAAACAGAGTAAGCTGCATTTGTTCACACTACTAAACAGGACGAAAACAGTCAAACAAAATTGCCTTGAAAGTAGGGTGATCAAGAGGACATGGAAACATACCTTAACAATCTTGACAGGGCTCATGTCCATACTCTGTTTAGTGTGTCCTCTCAGGAACGGAGGCTCCTCCTCCACCAGCTCAATCTCCAGGTCCTCATCTGAAAGAAAGACATGGGGCAAATCAGTATCCAATACATTGATGTGAATCTAAACTGACAGTGGTTTTCTATACAGCAAATGTACACGAGAGGGCGTGCTAAACTACTCTTTTAGCACGGATGTGCTGCGGTCATAGGTACAAGGCGGAGCCGAGCACCGTAGATCAGCACAACCGTGCTAAAAAAGTAGTTTTTCACAACCTTGAGTGTACAATTGCTTTTCTACAACTGGTTACCAATTAAATAAAAAAAGTTATTATTTTCAAATCGGTTAGGTTGCCAGAGATGCGACCCTGTCGTGAAGTCTTTTTGTTCTATATCTATGGACGCGACCCAGTCGTTCATTCTAAATGTTCCGTTGCCATGCTGGCTGGCAACGCTATTATCCCTTGCTTGCTAGCTAGCCAACTACGACTATCACGTTAAACCGTGCAGCTAGAATAACAGCAAA